>NW_016805362.1:749056-787768 GCF_001698545.2 Rhinopithecus bieti
TTCCAAATCATGAACATGGAATATCTTTTTTTCTTTTTTTTTTTTTTTTTGCTTCCTACTGAAGCGTTTACATTTTGATATACTGTCAACTAGGGCCTAAATGATACTATTTAATTGAATGGCTTTGGTATGCATTAGTGATGTTCTAAGAATATATTTAGTGTTTTTGGTGGGAGTGTGTGATTTCTTTTTAAAACTTTGTTATAGAAAACCTTAAACATTTACAAAGTAGGTAGAATCAGGTGATGAACCCTAATCTCTTGTCCTCACTTATTTAATATCATGTCTAGTTGTTTTGTTTTTTATTTTTGGGATGGAGTCTCGCCCTTTTTGCCCAGGCTGGAGTGCAGTGGCGCGATCTTGGCTCACTGCAACCTCCACCTACCAGGTTCTAGCAATTCTCCCGCCTCAGCCTCCCAAGTAGCTGGAATTATAGGCGCCCGCTACCACACACAGCTAATTTTTGTATTTTTAGCAGAGACAGGGTTTCACCATGTTGGCCAGGCTCGTGTCGAACTCCTGACCTCCCTCAGGTGATCCACCCGCCTTGGCCTCCCAAAGTGCTGGGATTACAGGCATGGGCCACCCCACCCAGCTAGTCTTTTTATTTTATACTACTACATTTTACTTTTCTCCCTACTTCTCCAATGATCATGAAGGGAATCCCAGATATCTTATAATTTCATTGATAAATATTTCAATGTGTAACTCTAAAAGAGAATACAAGTTATTTGTATTCCCTGTGAGTACTAGCTTTGTTGTGGAGAGGAAGTTCATGAGTGCTTGGAAACAGGCCTGTCATTGTGTTTTATTGTAGTTAATTTGCATTTAGAAAGATCAAGAGTGTGTATTATTTGGGTGTTATTACAGTAAATCTCAAAGGATTTGAAATGTTGAATCTGTAAATAACATCTCTGAAAACATTATGAATTACCATCATGTGTATGCATGAAGTTATGTGACAGTCCTCATTTCAGAGGTATCCTACAATTTGCTTTGTCATTTGTTTCTGTCCCCCTCTATAATCTGTTTGTTTAAATGCTGATCATATAGCATTTAGTTTCAGGTGATATTCTATATTCCTCTATGTGTGTCATAAAAAGAAAGAGAAAGGTGAGAGAGAAGGGAGAAAGGGAGAGAGGAGGAAGGAAGGAAGGTAGGAAGGAAGGAAGGAAGGGGATATGGGACTGAGAAAAGAGAAAGATCAGAGCAGGGTAAAGACCACAGATGAAATGCCAGATTGTGGAGCTAAAACCTCACCTTCTCATTCTCACTCACCTGACCTCTCTCTTGGTCTTTCCTCTCCCCTTTTCTTGGTCTCCTCATTGGTTTATATCTTCTTCTCTTGGCATTTATTGAACTTTGCCTGTCAAATTTAGGGTCAGGAAGATTGCTGATTTTTTTCCTTAAAAGGTGTTTTTATTATGTAGGAGTTGTGAGATAAAATTTAAACAAACTATTTTAGGACTGATTTGTTGTGCTTTATGTGCTTTTATACAGAGTTTTAAGAAAGTTTATTGAAAGGAATTCAAGTAGTCAGGTGCCTCCTATGGACTAGGTTGAACCTTTCTATTCTCTGGATGAATTTTATGGACACATGAATTTTCTATAATCTTTGGGTTCACTTTAAGTGGATTTACTGGAAAATTGTATAGTAATTTTTTCTTTTTCTCTGTGTTTGTTTTTGCTGTCTATTTACTGGATGAAATGGATTCTGTTCAAATTTGACTCTGCAGTTCACAAGATTCCTTTGCAGTTCACCCTTGGAGGTAAGAGTTACTCACTGACCTTAATATTAGAATTGGTAATTGAACACCATATTGACATCTTTCATTAGGCATTTATTTGACAATTTAGGAGTGCTCATTTTGGTGTGACACATATATTCTTCAATAACAGTAATGGAGTGAGTTACTGCAGGCTTTTTTTTTTTTTTGGATAAAAGTTTCTAGAAGTTATATCAGTAGCAGTTCACCTTCATGACAGGTTATTGCCTCTTTTTAAGTATATTTTCTTTCTCAATAAGTAGAGAGAAATCAGTCCTTTATTTTAAAGAGCCTTGTTGTATCGTCATTACTCCTGTTTATTTAACAGCAGCCTTATGTTCTATAGATTGCCATGGTATTAAAAGAAAGCTGGAACAATCAGAGGCAAAGGCTGTCTTCAAGGAAGTTTCAGTTAGAGAGAGCACTTTAAAATCCATGAATTGACAAGAGAAGAGCAAAATTATTGAGCTGCTATTATAACAAGGCAATATTCTGGGTTCTTCATTCACCTTTTCATTTAATCCTCATCATGGTTTTCAATGTAAAACTGAGAATCCAGTGATAAAATTGTGAGATAAAGAAAAAACTATTAGATATTTGGAGAACTAGATATCATTATGAGCTGCAATTGCAGAAAAACTTGTAGATGATCATCGAGACTTGGAAAAGAAAATAGAGAAAGGGTGGAAGCAGAGTTATGTGAAGAGGTAGTGGGACTTAGAACCAAAGCCAGGTAAGAGCTTGCCTTCACTTCCTAACCATATGACATTGGGTAAATCATAACTGCCCTGAGCCTCATTTTTCTTATCTTTTAAATGCAAATAATAATTCCTACCTCTCAGATGAGGTGATGGAAATGGGAGCGGTTATAAACTATGCTAGTTACATCATGGCACTATTTTGTGTTCTCCTCTTAGGCTTCAGCTCCACGCGATGAGACTCTGTTCCTTGCCTTGCACTCGTCCTTCCCTTTGTGCCTATTGTTTATTTCATTTTATGCTTTTCCCATTCCCAGCTTGTTCAAATCATATTCCTCTTTAGGGTTGAGCCTCAATACCGTGTCCTTTCTGAGACCATTTCTGCTTTTATAACGTTTTGTTTATTTGATTATTGAGACTATTACTGCTGATAATGTGGTGTGGCCCACAGTGGCACATTGAAAACGTGTGGTAGCCAGCTTGAGTGGTTACCAGGAGAAATGGACCAGACCGGTGGGGGTAGTCCCATCCAGGCTTGGTCACATTGTCTAAGTATCCAGGATCAACGGGGAAGCAGAATGGTATAGTGGAAAGAGCCTAGGCTTTGAAATGAGAGAGGCCTGAGTAGCCCATGGGCAAGTCATTGACTCCTGAGCCCTTTTTCCTCATCTAAAAATGGAGATAATAATACTTACAGGGATATTAAAATTAAATGAGATGATCTGTGGCAAACACTGAGCACGGTGTCTGGCAGATAGAATTTTAATTAAGAGTTAGGTGTAAAGCGAAAACCAAACCATAAAAAAGTTGAAGACAATGTAAGTTTTATAGCCTGCTCTATAGTTATGGAAGCACTTTCTCACTTCAAAAGCAATGGAAAGTATCAAAAAACAAAGAGTGAAAAAATTAATTTGATTATGTAAAGACTCATAATTTTGTACATGAAAACAAATGTAGCTAAAAGGTAACTTGGGTAAAGTATGATGAAAAGGTTATACTTAATGTAAGCAATATGAATTTCTTTTCATAAAATTTGGTTGGATTTTATCAGGTAATTGATAAGATAAAATACAAATGGTAATAAATGTGTTTTAAATGTTTAATCCTATTAATAGTAAAAGAAATGCAGTTTAAAATGACAGTGATCTACAATTTTTTTTTAACCTATCAAGATATCTTATTTTTTAAGTGAATGCTTGACAAGATATAATGAGATGGAATGTTTATAAACTTCATCCTTTCTAGGAAGCAGCTTGGTCACATACACTAAAAGCTTTGTATACATTCATACCTGTGGTGGAGTAATTGCATTCCAAGAATCACTGTCAGAGAGTTCATCAAAGATGGGGACAAAACTTGCATAAAAATATTTATGACAGCATTATTTGTAACGGTAAAAAACTGTAAACAATCTAAATGTACAACAGGAACAAGTCAAATAAATTATGACACAGCCATATGATAGACCACCCTACAACCATTAAAATGGAGATTATGAATATGTGTTCATGAGTATATATTGATGAATAACACATATAAAATACATTTGATATATTGAGAGGTAAAAGCATGATGCAAAATTATACATGCAGATCTCAGTTTGAAAACAATTTAAGTGCACAGAAAAGTAGAAAGGAGATGCACAAAATGTTAACAACTACAAAGTGTTGTTTTATCCTTTACTCTTCCAGTAAAGGGCCCACAGTAGGTAGAGGTGCATTGGTAGCTTTTTGGTAATGCTTCTTGTAATCAGTGTTTGACAGATATACATCAGGGGAGTCTCTTTGATTTGATGTGGAAACAGCAACCTTGGAAAAAAGGGGCTGGCAGGAACTTAGATGAGATAATGTTGATAATGTGTAATGCTGTGCTCTCATTTTAGCAAAAGCTTAGAGGAATGAACAGGAATAAGGGTATTTAGCAGAAGGCAGTTAGGCTGGGTTGGCTTTCCTATACAGGGACCAATAAGGAGGCTTGAGCTTGATGTCCACTTTACTGGGGCAAGTAGCAATTTAAGGCTGTTACTCACCAATGGCAAAGATGCTTCTCAGTAAATCTTAACAGTTGACGTCTCTCAAATGTAAGCTCATTGAGAGAGGACCCTGTTTTTCTTGTTTTCTTGTTTCCATTCTTAGTATAAGTAGAACACAGTAGGCACTGAGTCAATAAGTATTTGTTGAATGAGTGAATGAACAAATGAATGAATGAATTTTGTGGGACTGAGACTGAGAGTAGCAGTCTTTCATCTATAATTTGGCAGGACTCAGCTGAAAGTAGACAAGTTCCAATATTTACATTTTAATACGGTTAATAGTCTGTCTTCCAGTTAGATTGTAGCTACTTCAGATTGAGAGCTTTGTCCTTTGTAATCTTTGGATGCTGTCAGTTATAGATAGGTCCTGGAGTGTACCTAGAGTACACTAGCTGCAACTAGAGTATAAAAAGTATATATATATATATATTGATACAGAGTCTCGCTCTGTCACCCAGGCCAGAGTGCAATGGCACGATCTCAGCACATTGCAGCCTCTGCCTTCCATTTGAAGCAATTCTCCTGCCTGAGCCCCCCAAGTAGCTGGGATTACAGGCGCCTGCCACCATGCCCGGCTAGTTTTTGTATTTTTAGTAGAGATGGGTTTCACCATATTGGCCAGGCTGGTCTTGAACTCCTGACCTCAAGTGATCCACCCGCCTCATCCTCCCAAAGTACTAGGATTACAGGTGTGAGCCACTGTGCCCGGCCACAAATATATACTTTTAAATTACATATTGCTACTCTTGTTAAGTATTGGGAATATATGTGTGGAAGCTTCAATCTTTGGTGAAAAGTAGAAGGGAAAGTATCCAGAGTTTAATGATAGTTTCTGTCCGCTTTCATCACTTAATGATCTGGAGTGGTATTTACCTTGGTTAATTATCTTTTTTATTACTGGGTTTATAACATTGGAGAGGAAGAAACATCAAAATTAAGATGACCAATGTAAGTCTCCTTTCTTGATGGGAAATATTTTGCGGGCTTTCTGTTGGTATTCTTCTAGTTTGCAGTTCCACAGGGGCCACTTGAGGGCTTAAGTTAGTGGCAGCTGCCCTTAAGTCTTCAGCAGCAGCACTAAGCCGGGGGCTGCTGTTCCTTTGCCACCACATAGCGCCTGAGAGCCAAAGCAAAGGCAAGGCAGGAGAGTGTTGGGAGTCTCTGAATGTTTAATTTTGCCATTAAGCTTATGACTTAGCTGGAGAAGGAAAATTACAAATATGGTCTATACCCAGCACCTTCTTTAATTTTGAATAGAAGTCAAATTATTCTGGCAGAGATAGTAAAATACATGAGAGTTGCAGTTGAAAACAAAGCTGACTTTAAACTTCACTTTCTCCACGACGACGACTATGAGTGAACCATGTCCCTTTGTTGTAAGTCCTGAACAGTTAACTGCCACATGAATCTAATGAAATTGTCAGGTTATAGTAATTACATCAGTAATTTGATATGTTGTCATTTGAATGGACCATATGTGGAGAGTCAGTTACTTCCCTCTGTGGGGCTGACCCTTTTACATTCCTGTAAGCTGAAGACTAATAGAGCTCATTAAGCTTTATGGGAAAAGAGCTTTTATCACCTCGTCAAGTCAGGCAACATATTTCCATTAGATCCCTAATTTCGGGTGGCTCTGTAGCTGCTGATATGTACTCCCCTGCTAGGCTTACACCGGACCCTGGCCTTAACAGACATTTTTATTGACATTTCTAAGTCTGAATTACATTTTGTGTGGCACTACTTACAGATGTCTTCAATTAAATGTAGGTAAATAAAAGGGATTATATATCAGAGCCCGAAAGATTCTTGAATTTCTCTTCTGAGTCAAACTTTGCCAGCCAGTCCAGTAGGGCGCAGTCTCATTGTCACTTTCGTAGGTAGAGAGCTATAGGAGAGGCATTTATAACAAAAGTTAAACCAGGTGTGAATGTAGGTCACCTAGGTTTCTCTTCAGGTGTGTCCTTCTGTTCCTTCATTTCAAAATTTTCTGTATTAATAGGATAATAGCTTACTGATAAGTTAGCACCTCTAGTGTAGGTACTGTGCTTTCCATTCTCCTTATTTTAATTCTTACAGAATGTCAATGAGGTAGATATTCCCAATTTTCTTATGAAGAAAACTGAACCCAGAGAGGTAGACTAGGTAGGTGCTCAATATCACAGCTACTAGTATGTGACAGTAATCACAAGATAGGAAGGAAGTAGAATGTGGTTAAGATTCTAACATTACATGAAGTGATATGATAGTATTTGAAAGAAGACAGTGATTAGTTAGGGAGTATTTAGTAAGCCCCAGAGCAGGGTTTCTCAACCTTGGTACTATCAGCATCTTGGGCTGGATAATTCTTTGCTGTGAGGAGCTGTCCTGCACATTATGGGAAGCTTAGCATCTCTGGCTTCTGCTCACTAGATGCCGGTAGGACCCACCCCCCTGAGTTGCAACAAAATGTCTCCAGACTTCGCTAAGTGTCCCTAGGGGGACAAAATAGCTCCCTGTTGAAAACTATATCCCTAGAAAAGCCTTTAAAAAAAAAAAAAGTACAAAGAGGTATTGTTAATAAGCCAATTTAATGATACAATGTTTTCAGTCTAACAAAAGATGAGAAAAAGGGAACAAAAAACATGTGGGACAGATAGAACAAATAGCAAGATGGCCCAATTAAATTCAACCCTACTGATTATGATGGTACTAAATACAAATGGTCTAAGTGAAAACTCTGCTTCATGGTAATTTCTGTTTCTGAACTTCTGCACGTTCAACACTAGCCAGTGGTCATATATCAGGGGTCCCCAGTTCCCAGACTGAGACTGGTACTGGTCTGTGGCCTGTTAGGAACTGCGACACTCAGCAGGTGAGCAGCGAGTGAGCGAGCGTTGCTGCCTGAGCTCCACTTCCTGTCAGATCTGGGGCGGTATTAGATTCTCATAGGAGCGTGAACCCCATTGTGAACTGCCCATGTGAGGGAGCTAGATTGCGTGCTGCTTATGAGAATCTAATGCCTGATGATCTGACTTGGAACAGTTTCATCCCTACACCTTCCCCTTCTCCCCTCTGACCCTTGTCCATAGAAAAATTGTCTTCCACGAAACCAGTCCCTGGTGCCAAAAAGGTTAGGGACTGCTGTCATACATTAACTAATGAGCTTTTTGGGAACTGAATTTTAAATTTTTCAAATTTGAGTTAACTTAAGGCTAAGTGACCACATGTGGCCAGTGACTATACTATTAGGGCAGATTGAAACATTCCAGTTACAAATCAGAGATTGTCAGACTAGATAAAAGGAAAAAATCAACATCCATCTTAAACACGAAGGCATGGATGGGTTAAAAGTAAAAGACTAGAGTAAAACACTACTATACAAATACGTATCCTAGGAAAGCTGGCTCATGCCTGATCCTAGCAACTCAGGAGGCTGAGGCAGGAGGATCACTTGAACCCAGAAGTTTGAAACCAGCCAGGGTGACATAATGAGAACCCCCATCTCTAAAAGAAAAACAAAAATATTAGCTGGGCATAGTGGCGTGTGCCTATAGTCCCCGCTGTGAGAGAGACTGAGGCTGTGAGAGAGACGGAGGCAAGAAGATCATTTCAGCCTTGAAGTTTGAGGCTGCAGTGAGCTATGATTGTACCACTGCAGTTCAGCCGGGGCAACAGAGTAATACCACATCTCTAAAAATAAAAATGAAAAAAATTTAAAAATTAAGAATTTTAAGTCAGAGTGACTGTATTCTTATCAAAGTAGACTTCAGGGCGGCCAGGCGTGGTGGCTCACGCCTGCAATCCCAGCACTTTGGGAGGTTGAGGCAGGCGGATCACAAGGTCAGGAGTTCAAGACCAGCCTGGCCAATATGGTGAAACCCTGTCTCGACTAAAAATACAAAAATTAGCCGAGTGTGGTGGCGAGTGCCTGTAATCCCAGCTACTCGGGAGGCTAAGGCAGGAGAATCGCTTGAACCCGGGAGGCGAAGGTTGCAGTGAGCCAAGATCGTGCCAGTACGCTCCAGCCTAGGCTGGACTCTGTGTCACAGAAAGAGACTCTGTGTCAAAACAACAACAACAACAACAAAACAAAGTAGATTTCAGGGCAAAGATGGAAGAAAGAGAGACATTTCATGGCAATAAAAAGGTCAGTTCATCAAATGAATATGCAGTAATTTGAAATGTGATCCACTTAACAGAGCCTCAAGATAACAAGAAATAGAAACTAACAGAACTGAAGGGAGAAGTGTAGTAGTTGGAGACTTCAGGACAACTTTCTCAGTAATTGATAGAACATTTAGATAGGAAATTAGAAGTAAAATAGGAGGCATGAAAACACTACAACACAGTACGCTCAAGAGTAGCAGTGCATGGGGTGTTGGCTAGCCATATGTATACCCCCCTTTAATTGCATGCAAATTAAGGAGTGCATTATTCAGAAATCTCTGGAAAGGGGGCAGTAACTTCCGGGTGTCGCCATGGTCTTTGTAAACTGTCATGGCACTGGTGGGAGTGTCTTATGCCAATGAACAGCAAGGGCAACTAGAGGACACTTTTGATGCCATCTGCTGGTTCCTGCTGGTTTTTTCATTTCGTTCTGTCGGGACTGGCAAATAAGTCCTACAGGTTTCCTACCTCAGTAGTATTTGTTTGGCTGTTAGGAAGAAAAGAGGCCTGGCGTGTTAGCTCATGCTTGTAATCTCAGCACTTCGGGAGGCTGAGACAGGTAGATCACTTGAGCTCAGGAGTTTGAGACCAGCCTGGGCAACATGGCAAAACCACGTCTCTACAAAAAGAAAAAAAAAAAAAAAGAAAAAAAATTAGTCAGTTGTGGTAGTGTGTGCCTGTAGTCCCAACAATTCTGGAGGCTGAGGGAGGATCACCTGAGCCCAGGAGTTCAAGCCTTGATCACTCCACTGTACCCCAAAGAAGGAAAAGAAAGAACCGTGGGAACCTAACCATCTCTTGAGTCTGTCAGTGTATGAAGTATCATTGCTTGGAGTAGCTGTAGATATCAAGGTCTCTCCAATGGCTAGAATTCGGAAGGAATGGCTGTTACTCAAAACTGGGTTCTGTACGTAGCTTGCAGAGGCAGCAATAAAGGGACGAGGTGGGCGAAAGGTTGAGTTGTTAAGCTGAGGAAGGGAGTTAATTTTACTGAATGAGGAGAACACCGAAAATAAAATATCCAGAGAGCTGGCCCAAATTCAAGAGTAGTGGAGATAAGGCTAGGAAGAGGGCTGAGCTGGTGAATTGGGGGAAGCTTTTACCTGCTTTCTGGTCTAAGGCCTGGGAGGCTCAGCTGTGTTTAAAGAGCCAGGCCCAGGGAACAAAGAGGTAACTACTTGGGGGACTAGACGTCTTCTGAGAATAATTGGCACTCTGTTCTTGGTACTGAATTGAATCAGAAGTGGAAAGCTAGGCTGTGACTTGATCCATTGGGCAAAAACAGAAAATAGGAGTACATTGTTGTTGTTACTCTAGTCATGAGGGCTTACGGTACTTCAGTTAGTTTTTGGATGTGACCTGATAATTGAGTCAATGTAAGTTGCAGCCATATATCTCATGATATCAACTGGAAGTCTTTTCCTAGAAACCAGTCCCATATGATAAATGTACCAAAGTTGATTCTGAGAATAAAAGAAAGTACACTTAGAATAGAAAACTAAACATTAAATAAAAAAATGCCAGGAGTTGCCTGGCTGAAGATTTTCCTGCTTGGGGCTTGGATTAGTATAGACATCTTAAAATCCAAGGCATTCAAGACATCTTTTGGCTGGGTCAGTCTTCCTTTAGCAAGTAGTGGTGTTGCTGCAAGCACCTTTCAGTTGTGTTGAAAATTAGGGTCATTTGCCTTGACAATTTTCATTGCCCATTAGATGTGCATGAATGCTTCAGAAAATGTTTGAATAGTAAATCCTGGGGTGGATTAGTTTCCATGGGGACGTCAGTCTTGTTTGATGTTGGCAGTCATTGAATTCCCAGTCGGGGTTGTCACTCTGGGATGTGTTTTTCCCTTATAAGAAATATTGTAAAAGCAGGAGTCTCAAATTGAACTGACGTTAAGTAAGGGCTCACGTAAGGATAGTTACTCTGGATTCTCAGGTGCTTACTAGAGTGCTTAATAAACATTGACCTGTAGAATTGAGAAGTTTGGGCCGGGTGCGGTGGCTCAAGCCTGTAATCCCAGCACTTTGGGAGGCCGAGACGGGCGGATCACGGGGTCAGGAGATCGAGACCATCCTGGCTAACACGGTGAAACCCCGTCTCTACTAAAAAATACAGAAAACTAGCCGGGCGAGGTGGCGGGCGCCTGTAGTCCCAGCTACTCGGGAGGCTGAGGCAGGAGAATGGCGTAAACCCGGGAGGCGGAGCTTGCAGTGAGCTGAGATCCGGCCACTGCACTCCAGCCTGGGCGACAGAGCGAAACTCCCCCTCAAAAAAAAAAAAAAAAAAAAAAAAAAGTTTGGGATGTTACTTAGCCTTTTTGACAGTGCCTCACTACAAGTCTTTTTGTTGGAGAATTAGGATTTAAAATAAAAGGAAATGTCAAAGTAAAGAAAATAAATAACATCCTGATATTTATCTATTTGTTCTGCAGTAAAAATGCAGAAGTAAATTTCTTATTTCTGTCCAACTTATTAAAAACATTTACTGTACTTCCTTTCTCAATTACATAAGCTTGGTAAAGTTTCTTTAAAATTTTTATTTCATTGCTTCTAGTATTAAGTTGTGAATGTCGGGGTAAACCTTTTTGCTTTCATGGAGACATTTAAATTCAAAGAATGACGTCATTGAGAAATACATTTCTTTGTTCATTCTTTGGTTTAGTAAGTGGCTAAAATCTCTTACCTCTTATGTTGACTAGAGCACGTTGATACACTGTGATTGTGTGTTGGCATGGTGGACTGCAGAAGCAGTGTCCAGCGAGACAGACACTGAACTGAGAGGTGGGAATTTCAGGCGTTGGTCTTTCCTAGCATTCCCCTAAATTGGCTTTGTGGCCTTGGGCAAGCCCCTTAGTCACTCTGACCCTTCCTTTTCTCACTTACAGAGTAAGAGTATTCCAGATAAAGAGGTCCATCAAAACTAAGTGAACTTACCCAACATGTCAACATGTATTATACCGTTTTCTTATTCTTAGATATTATGACCAAAGCCAATAAAATTCACTTCCCCGATCTTACTATACTTTCTCAAGTTTTGTCTCCACTATGCTGTTTTGTTCTGTAATAAGCTGCCACTTTGGAATAATCCTACTCACATTTTCCTTAAAAAGCAAGTCTTTTTTTAAAAAATTATTATTATTATTTTTTGAGATGGAGTCTCACTCTGTCGCCCACCCAGGCTGGAGTGCAGTGGCACGATCTTGCTCACTACAACCTCCGCCTCCCAGGTTCATGCGATTCTCCTGCCTCAGCGTTCCGAATAGCTGGGATTACAGGCACCTGCCACCATGCCCTGCTAATTTTTGTATTTTTGGTAGAGACAGAGTTTCACCATGTGGGCCAGGTTGGTCTTGAACTCCCGACCTCAAGTGATCCACCCACCTTGGCCTCCCATAGTGTTGTGATTACAGGCATGAGCCACCACGCCTAGCCTAAAAATCAAGTCTTACACCATTACTCTGCTTACACAAATGTATGTCTCTTATTTTTGCCCTTAATATGGCCTGAACCATCCATATTAATTACATCTCTTAAGAAAATAATAAATTTTCTTTCATAGGGAGAACTGGGAGGTAGCTCATTGAGAAGTAACTGTTTTATATGAGCATTATAACAGACTGAGAAAGTTTGTAAATGTCACAGATTTCACAACTTTCTTACAGACCCTTTTTTTCTTTCTTTTTTTTTGGAGACGGAGTTTTGCTCTTGTTGCCCAGGCTGGAGGAATGCAATGGCACGATCTCAGCTCACTGCATCCCCCACCTCCCAGGTTCAAGCTATTCTCCAGCCTCAGCCTCCCAAGTAGCTGGGATTACAGGCATGCACCACCACGCCTGACTAATTTTGTATTTTTAGTAGAGACGGGGTTTCTCCATGTTGGTCAGACAGGTCTCGAACTCCTGACCTCAGGTGATCTGCCCGCCTTGGCCTCCCAAAGTGCTGGGATTACAGGCATGAGCCGCCACACCAGGCCCTTACATATCTCTTTTATACCTTCTTATGTACATTTTAAAGTGACAATGATGAGCATGTTTACTGACAGACCCCAAAGATGTAGCTATTCTGTAATATATATACATAAATAATAAGGAAAAGTAGGTAAACTTCTAATTATGGTCATTGTTTTAGTGTTTGTTCCTACATAGAAACTATTCAGGTATCCAAAGATTATTTAAGTTGTTGATTTACATTAATTTACGTTTTAAAATTACCTAAGGATCTTCAAAATTATGGTAAGCCAACCCAAACCAAAATATATAAAAATGTTTGTCATTTGTTCAGCATCACGAGGGGAAACACAAAGCAAAACCAAAATGAGATATTACTTCATACCTATTAGGTGGACTATCATTAAAAAAATGGAAAACGGTAAGTGTTGGCACGGTTGTAGAGAAATTGGAACTCTTGTGCATTGCTGGTGGGAACATGAAATGGTACAGCTGCAGTGGAAAAATGTATAACAGTTCCTCAAAACATTAAAAGTAGAATTACCACATCACTCAGCAATTCCACTTGTGCATATATACACACACAAAAAAATAGGGACTTGAACAATATAGCAGTGTTCAGAGCAGCATCATCCACGGTAGCCAAAGTTGGAAGCAACCCAAGTGCTCACCAGTGGATGAGCGGATACGCAAAATGGTATATAGAGGTGATGGAATATTATTCAGCCTTAAAAAAGGAGGGAAATTCTCAATCACACATGCTGGATGAACCTTGACAACACTATGCTAAGTGCAATAAGCCAGTAACAAAAGGACAAATATTATATGATCTACTTACATGAGGTACATAGAGTAGTCAAGTGGCTAGAGATAGAAAGTGTAATGATAGTTGTCAGGGGCTGCAGAGAGGAGAGAATGGAGAGTTAAGTATTTGATGGGTACATAGTTTCTGTCTGGGATGATCAAAAAAATGATGGATTGCGTGGATAGTTACATGATAATGTGAATGTACTTGATGACACTGAACTGTACACTTACGAATTGTTAAAATGGGTACCTAGGTTGATTCTGTTTCGTTGCTGTTGTGAATAGAGCTATGATGAATGTATGAGTGCCTGTGTCTTTTTGGCAGAACGATTTATTTTCCTTTGGGTATATGCCCAATAATGGGATTGCTGGGTCAAATACTAGTTTTAGTTCTTTGAGAAATCTCTACACTGCTTTCCACAGTGGCTGAAGTAGCCCATCAAAGGTGGAGTGGATAAAGAAAGTATAGTACATATACACCATGGAATACTATGCAGCCATAACAAAGAACAAAATGATGTCCCTTGCAGCAACATGGATGCAGCCAGAGACCGTTTTCCTAAGCATACCAACACAGAATCAGAAATCCACGTTCTTGCTTTTAAGTGGGAGCTAAACCTTGGGTACACATGGACTTAAAGATGGGAACAGTAGACGCTGGAGGCTATGATATAAAGAAGGGAAGTGGGGCAAGGGTTGAAAAACTAACTGTTGGGTACTATGCTTACTACCTGGGTGTTAGGACCATTTGTATCCCAAACCTTAGTGTCGTACAATATACCCATGTAACAAACCTGCCTCTGTACTCTCTGAATCTAAAATAAAAGTTGAAATTTAAAAAACCCCAAAGTGAAGTAAACAATGAAAATAAAAAAGTAGTTCAAATAAATTTTATGGATATTTTACTATAAATAAAAAATGTTTAAACAATGTTTATCAGAATTATAATTATTTAGTTGAACACAAACTTACATTTTTCAAAATCTTCAGCATTACAGAGGTATGATGTTAGCTTTTTTGATTAGTAAACCAATGAGTAGTTTTGGAAGTTCAGTTAAACTATTCTCATTAGAAACCAACCCCTATATAGGCATCCTTCATTTTGTTACGCTTCATTGCATTTCTCAGATACGCTGTTTTTTACGAATAGGTTTGTGGCAATCCTATGTTGAACAAGTCTGCTGGTGTCATTTTTCCAACACCATTTTTTGGCACTGAAATATTTTTAAATCAACATATATACATTATATTTAGATGTGCTATTGCACACATAATAGACTACAGCATAGTGTAAACAGTATTCATTGGAAAACCAAAAAATTTATGTGATTTGCCTTATTGTGATATTTACTTTATTGCAGTGGTCTGGAACAAAACCCATAGTACCTGCAACGTATGTCTGTATTATTACTATTATCTTTTTGAGACAGAGTCTGGCTCTGTCTGGAGCCAGACTGGAGTGCTGTAGTGTGATCTCGGCTCACTGCAGCCTCCTCCTCCTGGGTAAAAGTGATTCTCCTGCCTCAGCCTCCTGAGTAGCTGGTATTATTACAGGCACCCACCACCACACCCGGCTAATTTTTGTATTTTTAGTAGAGATGGGGTTTCTTCATGTTGGCCAAGCTGTTCTCCAACTCTTGCCCTCAAGTGATCTGCTTCCCTTGGCCTCCCAAAGTGCTGGGATTACAGGCATAAGCCACTGCGCCCGGCCAGGTATGCCTGTATTATTTTTAAAATCCACTCATGTATTATACTTAATACTAATAATTCTGAGAAAAGAGATAACTATTTTTCCCCTCAGACCAAACATTTTAAGCTAGCTTTATTTATCCAAAGATTTACCTTAGTTATGTATACTTGGATTCTTTTTTTTTTATTTTATTTGAGATGTAGTTTTACTCATGTTGCCCGGGTTGGAGTGCAATGGTGTGATCTCAGTTCACTGCAGTCTCGGCCTCCTGGGTTCAAGCGATTCTCCTGCCTCAGCCTCCCAAGTAGCTGGTATTACAGGCGCCCACCACCATGCCTGGCTAATTTTTGTATTTTCAGTAGAGACCAGGGTTTCACCATGTTGGCCAGGCTGGTCTCGGAACTCCCAACCTTAGGTGATCCGCCTACCTCAGCCTCTCAAAGTGCTGAGATTATGGGTGTGAGCTACCACGCCTGACCTATACTTGGATTCTTAAAAATGTTTCTGAGCTAGCAGTTTCTGTTAAGAGTTTCTTTAGTTAGTTTGTGTGAATTTGGAGAATAATTTATATACATGCTTTCTTATCTTTGTAAATCAATTTTACAGAGCTCTTATGTGTAAGAACTGTAACATGTAATTTATTAATACTCTCTGGAGGTAGGAAAATACTTCATACACAATGAGAAATAATGGCTTTTTCAAATTATAGATGCACAAACATGTAGAAGGCTTTTCGCTTCAGTTCTACAACTTTAGCCATAGATCACAAGTAAACCCAGAAACTAATCGTTTCAGATCTCACAGGAGCTGTTCTCCTTAATTAATTAACTCACAAATAGACAAATAGACAAAAGGACTAACAAACCAGATTCTCCGTCATCTGTCATCCAACAGAGAATAGGTTTCTGTCATCCATCCAACAGAGACCATAAATGAAATCGACCTATTACTGTTGCAGTCTTGCCAGTGCACTACATTTAAGTCTTGTCATCTGAGGTAGTACCTGGAGTTCTTTGTCTCATGACCAAGAAAATTAAGGAGCATGGACACAGAGTGAGATTGGAGTAAAAGTTTAATAAGCAAAAGAAAAAAGCTGTCCACAGCAGAGATAGGGCCTGGGAGAGGGTTGCCATTTTTACAGTTGAATACGAAAGCTTTTATAAGAATCACCCGGCCGGGCGCGGTGGCTCAAGCCTGTAATCCCAGCACTTTGGGAGGCCGAGACGGGCGGATCACGAGGTCAGGAGATCGAGTCCATCCTGGCTAACACGGTGAAACCCCTTCTATACTAAAAAATACAAAAAACTAGCCGGGCGATGTGGCGGGCCCCTGTAGTCCCAGCTACGTGGGAGGCTGAGGCAGGAGAATGGCGTGAACCCAGGAGGCGGAGCTTGCAGTGAGCTGAGATCCGGCCACTGCACTCCAGCCTGGGCGGCAGAGCGAGACTCCGTCTCCAGAATCACCCCCATCTCTGTAGCTGTTTGTGTAACTTCCCTTACCTGTGAAGCTGTCTGTGTAACTCCCCTTAATCTGTGCACCTGTGGGCATGTCTTTAGGCAAGCACAAAGTACCGCTTCTCTTGGTTGTGCAACTGTGGTATGTTTTTGGGTAAGGTCCACCCCTCCCCGTGCAAGTTCCCATGGAACCCACCGTGTACATGCCTGAAAAGGGGAGGAAACTTTCCTGGGAGCCCACGGATTACATCAAGAACAAAGGCTTCTACATTGGGCCTTGCTTTCTTACCTGTGCAGCTGCAGCCTGATTTTTCCCCATGTTGCTCTGTTTGTGCCTGCAGCTTGATTTTTCAGGGTGTTTCTGTGTTTGAAGGAGTTTTACCAAAGACGCATCCTAATTGTCTGCCTGACCGTTTTTTTTTCCTTTCTCATTACTACCATCATTGGGGATAAGGTATTGGTCATGAGTGAACCAGAAGAACAAAGGCACAAACTTAGTGGAGAAGGAGAAAAATACATGGAGAAACGTCAAAGTTAGAGCTTTATGGCTGGATGGGCATCTCTTTGGGAGCCAAAGAAAAGATGTGTTAGGCTTAACAGACTGTGAGGTGTGTTTCTCATTTACTTAGCTCCATCAAGTCTACTTGAGCTTCTCAGTGGATGACCTCCAGAACTGCTGACTATAATTTTTAAAAAGGTAAAATTGTGACCTTTATGCAAATAGAGAGGATGAACATATGCCACATATTGACTCAATTAGTGCAAAACCAGTAAGGCATTAAAACTGGTACAAAGAGCATTTAAGAGTATGTACAGATATTAAGATGTATGCATGTGATTTAATAGGAGATTGAGATGAGATTGCTAGATTAGATAAAAACAACTGGTTATTGTCTTTCATGGTGGTAAACCATAACCGTTGGGCTTATTTGTTCCCGCCCCGCCGCCCCCCCCAGAAATCTACAAGTTAACCTCTGCACCTGCAGAGTTGTAAAATAACCCAGTCAATAGAAAATCAAGCCTAGAGCTTCACTGAAAGAATACTCAGTGCTGTAGTCTGAATGTCGGTATTCCCCCAAAATGTATATGTTAGAACCTAATGCTCAGTGTCATAGTATTCTAAGAGGTGAGGCCTTTTGGAGAGTGATTACGTTGTATGTGCTCTGCCCTAAATAATGGGATTATGTGCCCTTGTAACAGTGGTTGAAGGGAGCTACCTTCCCCTACCATCCCGTGAGGAGACAGAAGGCATCATTTGTGAGTAACAAACCCTCACCAGACATCAAATCTGTTGGTGCCTTGAACTTGCACTTCCCAGCCTCGAGAACTGTGCACAATGTATTTCTATTGTTTATAAACTGCCCAGTGTAAGGTATCTTGTTACAGCAGCCTGGATAGACTAAGGCACCCAATAATTACTCTTTTCAGATAATCTTTCTACCACCTATTTTTTAACAATAAGTTGAACATTCCTTATCTGTTCTGTTTAATAATTACACATTAAGTATTCCATATCTGAAATGCCTGGAAGCGAAGTGTTTCAGATTTTGGATTTTTTCAGATTTTGGAATATTTTCATTATACTTACTGGTTGAGCATATCAAGCCTGAAAATCTAAAATCTGAAATGCTCCAATGAGCATTTCCTTTGAACATTATGTCAGTGCTCAAAAAGTTTCTGATTATGGAGCATTTTGGATCTTGGATTTTTGGGTTTGGGATGCCTGACCTGAGCTAGTAATTCTTCAATTTAGTGTTTTACAACTCTTTTGATGATAACATTAATACATGTATATCTAAAAATTCGGAAAATAGAGAAAAGAATTTAAAATTACTCATAATCGCTCTGTTGATAATATTAAATTTATTTCCCCCTGTCTTTAGTGTTTAATGGTCAGCCAGAAAATTAGGAATCTGTTGCACTTGATTTTTAAGTCACATATATAAAACTATGCGGTACTTTAACAGCATTACCAGTTGTATTTTCCAAATTAATTTTATTATTTTTTTCATTTCTTAACTGTAGACTGTTACTTCAAAATTTTATTTAGTTTTAGTGTTTTAAATCATAGATTTTGAAGCCACAGTGGCTTAGCACATCTTTGTATTTCTATTATTTATTTATTTTTTTGAGACAGAGTCTCACCGTGTCGCTCAGGCTGGAGTGCATTAGTGCGATCTCAGCTCACTGCAACCTCCGCCTCCCGGGTTCACGCCATTCTCCTGCCTCAACCTCCAGAGTAGCTGGGACTGCAGGCGCCCGCCATCACACCCGCCTAATTTTTTGTATTTTTAGTAGAGACGGGGTTTCACCGTGTTAGTTAGGATGGTCTCGATCTCCTGACCTTGTGATCCACCCGCCTTGGCCTCCCAAAGTGCTGGGATTACAGGTGTGAGCCACTGCGCCTGGCAGGGTCCGCTCTCTTAAAGTCCCTGAAGACTTTCAGTCTTCCTATCTTTGAACTTCCTAGTAAATCCCCTCAAATACTGGCCTGTTGCCTAGCATATGACTCTCCAGTCTCCTGTTTTTTTGAGCCTTTACAGTGTTTTGGGCATAACTGAGGTACACGGAAGCAGGTGGGTAAAGAGACAGGTATACTTTATCAGAGTAAATATGCACCCATTTTGGGAGCAGTTTGGCTGGAAGCCAGAATTAACCTATTAATATTGATGTCATTTCTACACAGTGCCTTTGGTATCATACCACATAGGTCATTAATCACGGAAGTCATTCCTTTTCTCCCCAACATGTAAGGTGGTTTTTCTTTTGTATCGGTAGAAGTGAGCTTTATTATTTTTTTTCTTGTTATCAGCTAAATCCTTGAAATTGAGGAACTTCTGAAAAATTACATTAATTCTTTCACATATCTGAAATATGCAAAACTGCAGACTGGTAAAGATAAACTAAGTATTGCTAATCATATGACAGATTTATGTATGAGGAAATTAAAGATAACTGCTGTTTAAGTAACTTTGCTATTAAGTTAGCTACTGATGTAATTTTGTAGATACGATCTTAGGATGTACTATTCAGACCCCTGAAAACCAAAAATAAAAACTGACCTGGCCAGGCGCGGTGGCTCACGCCTGTAATCCCAGCACTTTGGGAGGCCAAGGTGGGCGGATCGTGAGGTCAGGAGATTGAGACCATCCTGGCTAACATGGTGAAACCCGTCTCTACTAAAAATACAAAAAATTAGCCGGGCGAGGTGGCGGGTGGCTGTAGTCCCAGGTACTCGGGAGGCTGAGGCAGGAGAATGGCGTGAACCTAGGAGGTGGAGCTTGCAGTGAGCTGAGATCACGCCACTGCACTCCAGCCTGGGCAACAGAGTGAGACTCTGTCTCAAAAAAAAACCCAGAAAAACAAAAGAAAACACGGACCTAAACTTTTTATAGTCTGCAAAGTGCTTTTATTTGTATATTGTTGTTTCTCACAGCTAATGACAGTTGAGACTGACCAGTAGTATGATTCTTGTTTTAAAAATGCAGACATTGAGGCCAGGCGTGGTGGTTCACGCGGCAGAGCGAGACTCCTTCTCAAAAAAAAAAAAGACATTGAAACTTTTATTTTTTAATTTTCTGAAACAGGGTTTTGCTCTGTTGCCCAGGCTGGAATGCAATGGCACAATCTTGCCTCACTGCATCCTCTGCCTCCTAGGCTCAAGCAATCCTCCCACCTCAGCATCCAGAGTAGCTGGGAGTACGGGCATGTGCCACCACACCCAGCTACTATTTTGTATTTTTAGTAGAGACGGAGTTTCGTTGTGTTGCCAGGCTGGTCTCAAACTCCTGGACTCAAACGATCTGCCCGCCTCAGCCTCCCAAAGTGCTGAGATTACAGCTGTGAGCCACCATACCCTTACCTAGACACTGAAACTCTTAAAAGAAGTTAAATTACTGTCTTAGTTAGTTCAAATAGCCAGAAAAGTATACAGTGGAGTTAGGGCTCAAATCCAGATCTTTTGACCTTGAATTCTGTAACCTGATCACTTTCTATTTGCCACTTACAGTTGGCAGGCTCTTCTTCTACCTGTATTTCCAAATAGATGGATATCAGTGATTCTCAAGAGTGTGGCCTGGTAATGCCTGAGGCCCTTTCAGAGGGTCCGCAAGGTCAAAATTATTTCATGATACCAAGACATGATTACCTTTTTGACTAAGGTTTGAGGAAATACAGCAATCCCATATATCGAAGTAGAATTCTCAAGGCAGTAAATAGAGAATGGTAAGTGAGTTAAGGAGGCTTCTCTAGGAATGGATGACTGAGCCTCCTGGAAAACTACGTTAAGGGACTGTTATAAGACGTAGCTCTTTGGGACCTAGTTGGGGTGGGGTGGTAGAGGAGAGTATAGAGAGTTGGAGGATACCCCTCCAGTGGGCTAAATAATTTGTGTATATGTATTGTTTAGTGTTGATTATTCTTTTTTAAAAACAGGTTCATTGTTGGTGTTTTTTAGCCTCTCTGTGTTAGGACATGTAATGAAATGCTTATGTTGTTAATTGCTGCATGGAATACTCAATGCAACAGTATGGATTGTTGAGGTAATTCACCAATTCATTATTTGGTAGTGAGTTTCCAGTTTTTCTCTGTAACGAACAATACTGCCTGACCACTCTTATAGATAAATCTTTGTATTGATTCTTCAGTAAGGGTAAACTCCTAGCTGCAAGATGACTAGATGGGTATGTGTGTTCATAGGCGAACATCAGACATGTTTATTAAATCAGTTTATGGTATTGGAGGGTTGGCACTGATTTTTTTTTTTTTTCCTGAATTTCTTAGCTAGGTGTGAGTAATCTGGGGGTTCTGGCTGCTCCAGCTGCAAGGAACACAAAGAGAATCAGTATCTCAGGCTCACCTCCAACTCATTCTCCACAGCTGCCATGTACCTGTTGAAAAAAATTGTACTGATTGGCTTACTAGTGAAATTGAGAAGCGCAGATAATTATTAACCAAGAGTGCTGAGTCGACCAGTTATACTTTTAGGAAAATGGCCTCTGATCTGCCTTCCTTGGATCGTCTGTGAAATGATGGGAGGCGGGGTAGATAGGTATATAGCTTATTGTTTCCTAAGTAATTATGAGGCAGCCCATATCTTACAGGAAGTGCTCTGCAGTTGGGGAAGACCCCAGCTTCCACCGGAATTGAGGGGTGGGAGTAATGTCTGTGATAGGACAAATTGGTTATGACTGGACTCAGAGGAGAACAAACCTATGAAGTAACTGAAACAGGTTTTCAGATGGGAGGTCCGGGGATGAGAAACATGGTGAGAATCAGAAACTGAGAAAGTAAATTGCAGGTTGAACAAGTGTTTCAAGCTGGTACAATAAGTAAGACTGATTTATATTTGGGGTTAACAGAGTGCACTGGTTATTTAATAATGTGCTTATTGAGATTATACTTACGTTCTTTTTTTGATAGCTGCAAAATAGCTTGCTGAGATTTTGATTGTGATTGCATTTAATGTATATATCAACTTAGGAAAAACTGAGGTCATGACAATATTGTCTTCTAATCCATGCACACATGATGTTTTTCTGGTTTTTTAGATCTCTGGTTTCTTTTGTCAGAGTTTTGTAGTTTTCTGTATATATTTTGTTTGATTTATAACTAAGTGGTTCATTTTTTGTTGTATTGTAAATGGTACATAGAAAAGCAACTGCCTTTTGTATATTACCCTTGTATTCTGGGATCTTGCTATAATTGCTTATTTCTGTTTTTTATTGTTACTGATGTTTGTTTGTTTATTTTAACCTACCTCAGTCATGTTATCTATAAAGAAAGACAGGCTTTTCCTCCTTCCCAGTCTATACACCTTTTATTTCCTTTTCTTATTGCACAAGCTAAGCTTTCCAATATGATGTTGACTAGGAGTGATGAGAGAGGATATCCTTACCTTTTTCTTTCGTACTAGTAAGTATGCTGTTAGCTGTGGGTTTTGGGATATATATTATTTAACCAATTGAAAACACTTTCTTCTGTTCCTAGTTTGTTAAGAGTGATTAGTCATGAACAGGTGTTGGGTTTTGCCAGTAATGTTTGTTGCATCAATTGATATGATCATATGATACTTCTTCTTTTGGCCTATTGATGTGATGAATTACATTAATTGTTCATTAATTGCTTTTTAAAAAACTGCTTTTCTAATGTCAAGCCAGCCTTGCATACCTGGAATAAATTTCTCTTTTGTTCATGGTATAATTCTTTCTATGTATTGTTGCATTTGATTTGCTAATATTTTGTTGGGGATTTTTGCATCTGTGTTCATGGGAGATTGATTTGTAGATTTATTTTCTTGATTTTTTTTGCTTGGTTTTGGTGTTATTCAACCTGTTCTCATTTTTCTTTATTCTCTTCTAGCTTTTATTCCTATACATTCTCTGATTTTAGCTGTGTGAAAATGATGCACAAGTAGTATTGTATTTGTTCACTTGAATTAGTAAAGTCTAACATCCACTCAGTCTCCAGGAAAGCCTGTTTTATGCTACTTGATACTGTTCTTTATGTGGTTTTCATTTAAGACCAGTTATATTTAAGATGTTGAATTTTAAAATGAGACATGTCATTTAATTAGCTATATTTACAGGAAGATGGTTATACTCTGAAATCTCTAGATTTTTCCTGTGAAGTTATAGTTAAGATAATAATGAAGAATAACTTTTTTTTTTCCTTTGACTAATAAGGAGAAGTATCATAGTCCCTTTTACTTACCCAAGAACTCTCACCTAGAAGATATAATGGAATTGTGTATCTTCTCAGAGCTGGAGCACTCACAGAACAAGCTTGACTGGCAGTGTCTCACCCCACCCTTTTCTTTTATGTTCCTTATATTTTTCTCATGCATTTCTTTCCTAACTTTTCTATGAAATAGAATAACATAGTTTTTATGTTTTTATTTTATTTATTTTATTTCAGTAGGTTTCTGGGGAACAGGTGGTGTTTGGATAAGTTCTTTAGTGGTGATTTCTGAGACTTGGGTGCACCCATCACCCAAGCAGTGTACCCTGTACCCAATGTGTAGTCTTTTGTCCCTCACCCCCTTCCTGCCCTTCCCTCTAAGTCCCCAAAGTCCATTGTGTCGTTCTTACATTTTTGTGTTCTCATAAGTTAGTTCCCTCTTGTAAGTGAGAACATACAATGTTTGGTGGTCCATTCCTGGGTTACTTCACTTAGAATAATGGTCCTCAACTCTATCCATTGCTGCGAATGCCATTATTTTGTTCCTTTTTATGGCTGAGTGGTATAGAAATAGAAGAACGTAGTTTAATAGTGATTTTCTTACCCTGTAAAATGCTATATTTCCTACTGTCAAGTATTAAAACAAGTAAATTGAAGAAAACATAAATTGATTTCTCTTTTGAATTTTGTGTTTACTCAGTATTTCTACAATGAAAAGTTTTGCATCTTAATATAGGGTGTGATTAGGGATGATGAAGGAAACAGGAATGTTTAGGACTTATTAACCTGAGGAAAATGAAAGTATATTATATATTAATTATAAGATTATTTTGATATTTAAAAAATGGCAAACTGTTTGCATTTATGCCTCTGCTTTTTCTTAGGCAGAGACTCCCCCTAATGGGCCAGATTGTGGCTATGGCTCCTTTCACCAGCAGTACTGGCTTGATGGAAAGATCATTGCTGTGGGGTGATTGACATCCTCCCAAACTGTGTGTCATCTGTGTATTTGTACTACGATCCTGATTATTCGTTTTTGTCTTTGGGTGTCTACTCTGCACTACGGTAAGATTGGTTTTTGCCATTATTGTAGTGAGTTATATAGAACTTCAAATAATTACTCATTTGATTATATTTAATTATGTAACAGTAGAAGTCCTATTTGACAATATATTATAATGATTTGTTGCTAGTCTCTTATATAGAATACATACTACTATATAATAGGTATTCTATGTAAGAGTTAAATACTACTGTATAATATATCGTTACATATAATTTGTAATTTTCATTTAAGAACAACATTTAAAGTCACATTGAATTTTAAAATAAATGTCATTTAACTAGTTGTATTTATAGGAAATATACATATTATATAAGTATATAATTATGTAATATATAAGTAAGTATTATGTATAACTAGTATCTATAATCTCTGGTAGTTTTGTATTGTATTTGGAAGATACTACCTTCAGAACTGATACCAGTGTCTGATGGTAATTCTCTAGCTTTTTAAGGTATCCATCTAGTTAAGAAGTCATTCATTGTATTTGTGGGTAGCTTTTGTTGTTTATACATTTATTTAAGCCCACCTGTCAGAACTACTTATATTCCTTAAATGTTATATGACTTATATTCTTGTCATCACTATCTTCTACTTCTTTTTTCCTTTTCAAATGAGGTGGGGTCTTGCTTTGTTGCCCGGGTTGCTCTCAAACTCCTGGGCTCAAATGATCCTCCTTCCTCAGCCTTTCAGGTACCTGAAATTACAGGCTTGTACTACTACATTCAGCTTTGTATTTTTTACTGTTAATTAAAAGTTAAGTTAATATGGTGTAAATGAATCAAAGTAATATGATTATATTTCTTCTACTGGAAGAAATATACACGTATACAGAACAGGCCTGGGGAATCCCTGGCTGACTGGTTGAATTTATGACCCTCATCAAAAGATGATTTCCTTTTTGTGTCCATGGCTGCAAACGTATATATACAGCACAAAACATTTTTAATGGTGAGAAGATTGGAGTCTTCCTCCAGTTTTCTCTATTTATTTCTGTTTGTCTATGTGTATATGTGGTGGAGGAGGGAAGGAAGGTTGGGAACTATTTTTATTTTGTTTATCTGGGCGCTTGAGTCTCTCTCTTTCTCACTCTTTACTGTTGTGTCATACTTTTGTCTTTTCATCTCTCAGTCTTCATGTCTGATGGTCACATTTTTCACGTCATAGTAAAATGTACTGCCAGATTATTTTTTGTGTATGTACTTTTTCATGAATTATAAAAGAGTTGAGGCCGGGCACAGTGGCTCAAGCCTGTAATCCCAGCATTTTGGGAGGCCAAGGCGGGCGGATCACGAGGTCAGGAGATCGAGACCATCCTGGCTAACATGGTGAAACCCCGTCTCTACTAAAAAATACAAAAAACTAGCCGGGCGAGGTGGCGGGTGCCTGTAGTCCCAGCTACTCAGGAGGCTGAGGCAGGAGAATGGCGTGAACCCAGGAGGCGGAGCTTCCAGTGAGCTGAGATCTGGCCACTGCACTCCAGCCCAGGCCACAGAGCGAGATTCCGTCTCAAAAAAAAAAAAAAGGTTAAAATTTTCATTAAATCAGCAGTTTAATATTTTTAAAAATCTGGTTCATAAGTGATTTTTTTGTGTCTGTTTCAGTGGCCCACAATATAAAGTTCTTCGTCTTAGCATTTTCAACTTGACTTTTTTCTTAATGCCAATTTTTAACAAATCCACAATTACATAATATTTACAATGGATCTCTATAACAGTCTTCTATTCTTATGTATTTAATCACATTTTGTATAAAGTAGTTTAAAATATTTATGGCTCTTGGTGCTCTCACTGAAATTGAAATTGATAATTTAAAGTATTCGTGTTTTATAACTATAGATTTTACAATTATTATATAACTTCAGAGGTTTTATTTCAGAAAAGATATATTTTCTTTATACCCAAATCAGTCAGTACTTTCAAATAATTGCCAGTTTTTTGTTTTGTTTGGTTTTATTTTTGTATTATCACTTTACAATGTGTTATAGATTTTTCTAGGCTTCTCAGATGAATTTTTAAGGGTGAGATTTATTTCTACATAATAGGCTCTGGCCTATTTCTGAAATATTTCATGGCTCAATAAACTGAGAGATGGTTTAGATATTTAGATGGTAAATAATTAATTCCCAGCAAAATTAGCAAGAGTTGTATTGATTGCCTAGTATATCCCTGCAAATACTAGAGCTGGAGAGCCAGGAGGAAGCAGGAGCGGAGCCTGAGGTCATGAAAGGTTTGCCAGTTGAGGGCTGGATGGCCGCGGCTGCTCTGCAGTGGTGTCGCTTCCTTTTGGTGCTCTCGAGAGTATGACTTGCGGAGTTTATAGAACGGTAAAGGCAGCCGGGGGACTGACCTCTTGAAGCAAAATTGGAGAAAGTAGGTTATCGGTTGCTAATCACATTACTGATTTTAATGTATTTTGGTGAAATCTTTTCCCCTCAATTTCTTAAGTTGCTTAAGCAATCGAACAATCAGTATAGTTTTATGTTTATAGATTTATATAATGTAGCTTGTAGATTTTTATTTTTTTATTTATTTAATTTATTTTTGTAATCAGCCTCTGCTTAACCATAGCCTGTAGATATAAGAATTGTTTGAATTGGGGATCATGAGCATGGCATCTGTTTTGTATTTTTAGAAAGATACATTTTAAAAATGTAATTACACTCATAGACATGAATAAAACAGGTTTCTAGTTTGTCCAAGCAGACCATAAATAATAAAACAGACAACTTAATTTCAGATACTCCCTAGCACTGTGACAAAAATAAAATTAGCGGTGGTGGGCATGAAGCCTGTTTTATATAGATTAGTCTTTCCTCATAGAGAACAGATGACATTTCCGGGGCAAAGGAAGAAGAAAAGGAACCAGTCATGTAAAAATCTGAGGATAGGAAGAAGCTCAGGTGAAGGGTAGCAAATCTAAGTGCCCCGAGGTGGCCAAGAAAAACAAAAAAGTCTTTTGGGCTCGGGTGTAGGGAAGGACGTGGAGAGCCTTATGCAAGGGACAGAGAGGCAGGTGGAGCTGGTGAGAAGGATTCAGGTGGAGTAGCGCTTGTAGGACAGGGTGGGGAGGTTGGGTTTTATTTATATCTGGTGCCAACTCACTGCTGGGGTGGGGGATTGGGAGATCTGATTAATATTGTAAAAGACTACTTGACCTGTTCTGTGGAGATTATGGAGGGGCAAGAGTGGAAACAGGAGCCAGTTGGGAGGCTGCTACAGTCATCCAGGGGCACCATAATGTTGCTTGAACCAGAATATCTGAGTTGGAGGTGGTAAGAAGTGGTCAGATTCAAGACATATTTTAGAGAGAAAGCCCGAAAGACCTGCTGATGGATTGGACACAGGGATGAGAAGAAAAGAATTAAGGATGACTCCAAGGTTTGGGGCCTGAACAAATCCGGGGAGACGTGATGAAATGAACTAAGGTGGACAGGACCAAGTGGATTGGTACCATGACTGGGTGGGCCTTCTCGGAATTGGTGGTCTAACACTTGCTTGTGTCAGTGCATTCTTTCCTCAGTTTGAACCTTGAGAGTGGATTAATTCTGGGAATAGGATTTATTCTGTTATAGGGTAATAATGTTTAGTGTGGTTGGATTTAGAAATACTTTTAATTTAAAAATGAATTCTTAAGGTAATAATTCTTCAAGGATTTAAATTTGAAGTAGAAAAATGCACAGAATATTGCATTACAAATACATTTCTTTAGAATGTCAAGCATCAATTGCTACTATTAAAGAAAAGAATACCTTAAGAAACAAACATAAAAACAAAACTACTTTCCTCATACTTTAGAAATACACAAGTTTTACTAAGCACTTACACACCAGTCGTTTAGCTGGGCAAGTAGAATGAAATTCTGTGCCAAGATTTATCAGGATACACATGAAAACTACTTCATGCATAGGTGTTACAGTGGAGAGACTGACAACTTCTTATGTTCGAGTTACCTGGCTTATTCCAGCAAATACAGAAAATGTGGTGAGATAACATGGTATTTCCTGCTCTCTAGTTTTAGGGGAAATAAATATTAAAGTTGTACCTAGATAAAGGAATGAGTTAGGTGTCATATGCAGCTGAAAGTGCGTGTAAATGGTCATAATAATAGTGATTCTTCCTGAAATTTATTGGCTTTTGCATTTTCTAAAATTTGCTCTACTGTTTTTAATCTGTTAAGCCCAGATTCTTTGAGAACTGTAGGGCACGATGAACAATAACAGATCACTGTGGATCTCTTTAATTTTATGCTATTTAAATTTTGGATCAGGTACTTTGTCCAATAAAGTGTAAAACCTGAACTTAGATGCATTTGCCTAAAATTATGTAGAGGGGTTTATTATTTCTTTAGTAAAAATTACTGTATAGTGTATGTTTTAAAAGTAGTTTTTCTTTAAATATTTGTAATTTTTTGATAGCTTAATATCAGATTTTATCAAATGTTTACCATCAAATTACATAGATATTTGAACATTGGAACCAGAATTAACTGCCTTCAGCTTTCTTCTTTTTCTTTTGGCAGAGAAATTGCTTTTACTAGGCAGCTTCATGAGAAAACTTCTCAACTCAGCTATTATTATATGGGTTTCTACATTCATTCGTGTCCCAAGATGAAATATAAGGTAAAGTTGATTTTCACATATGTGTTTTATTATAGAAAATGAATCTCTAATAAAATTTTATCTCAGGGCACTGGATTTGAAGCTTTGAAGGAAGGACGAATGGGTTAATAAGGAAATCTCTTTGCTGCCTCAGAAATTAAGCTTTCTGTAATGAGAACCACAGCCTCTCCTGCTCTTGTAATCCATCGCATTATTGTGAGATTTAAGTATATTTCAGAATTTCCCTTTTAAAAAACGTTTTATGACTCTCGTTAATGAAACTCTTTGATGTCTCCTAAGTATGAGTGGCCCGCTGTAAAAACTGCAGAGTGAAGACCAATGCAGAGGAGCAGACCCACCGCGACTGCAGTAACTAAACACGTCTGCTTTACTTAGAGTGAGGCTGTCAGCTCTGAAGATGCATGGATCTTCTACTTAAAACTTGTGAGCTAGGGGAAGATTAGGGGCATTTTACGTAAAACCAGGGCATACAGTGGTCTGGTCAGTGGCCTAGGAGAACATGGTTTTTTACTACACAAGATGTGGAAGAGGAAAGGAAGGAGTAGCTCAAGAAAAGAGTAGTTAGGATGGAGAAGCACATTTCAAGGAGAAGAAGCAGTAAAAGAAAGGATTCAGAAGGGCAAGTGCTGATGATGTATTTGTAGAGGAAAGGGTAACTGAAGGACTGTGCAGGACCCTGAAGGCCGGGCTAAGGTACTTAGGCACCTGGGAGTCATCAACAGTTGCAGAGCAGAGCAGCGTAAATCAGAAAATGTACATATGTCCACACATAGAAATATGACTTAATGGGGGTTTTAAAACAAGCCAAATTAAATAAAAAAGCATAATTGAACCCCTGTGTACCCATTACCCAGCTTTAGTAATTTTCATGCATTTGTCTAATCTGTTCCTTTACTCCATTCCCACTGCCACCCTCTCTTGAATTATTTTGGAGCAAATCAAAAGTATCACTTAATCTGCCACTATTGTAGTATGTATTTCTAAAAGATAAGGGCATTTTGAAAATGTAATGACGATCTCATCATATACCTAGAAAGTATTAACAGCGTTTCCAAATATCACCTGATCAGCATTCATATTTCCTGTTTATTGTCTCATAATCTTTTTTACAGTCAATTTGTTTGACTTAGGACTCAATAAGGTTCATACATTATATTTGTGATGTCTTTTAAATCTCTTTAAATCAATAAGTATCCCCTCCCCCCCACCTACCTTTTTTCTTTCTTACAAAGGAATACTTCACAGGACTTGGTGATTAACTAAATTTGGGGATGATTATAATTCTAAATCTTTGAGGTTAAGTACTGAGTGGGGAGATGTTTCCATTGTCAGAAATTATGGATTCTGAAAGTAGGACTGGCTTTGAGAGACAGATGAAAATGCAGTGCCTTGCTGGTTTTACATTGGCATTCCAGGTAAGCTGATCAAGATGTCCTGGCATTTGGAGGTTTTCTTTTGAGCTTATATTTAAGTGTACATTGTAGGGAGATAACCCCTGAATTTGGTTATCTTCAAAAACTTCTTTTATTCCTGAATTACTAATTCACTTGATGGGCCTTAACATATGTTCGGTACAGAAGGAAAAGTATGAGCATATTTCCGTTTTGCCTAAAAATAATGATTTGCTTATGTTTTACTAGTGTTTTATCCTTCTGGCTCATTTTCATCTGGTACTAGATCTAAATTAGTTCAGAGCAGAAAACTCTAGTACTCAAGATATTTTAATGCATTTATAAGACTGAAAGAAAACTCTGGCTGTCCTTATATTAATCTTCCTTTACGTAGTACATGACCCATTCAGATGAAGTATTTTCATACTAGACTTAGGGACTGGCACAGATTTCACTTTTATGTCTCGTCTTTGATGACCGTTCTAGTCTCGCAGCATTTCTCTTGAAAGTTTTTAATTATGCCTAAGCTAAATTCTAATTGGCCCTATATTTTAACCTAGGTCTTTTTTTTCTTTTTTCTTTTTGTTTGTGGAAATGCTGAATATAGTTTCATCATCCTTTTCCTCTTCATGAAGACGTTTTGCTCACACCTTTGTTGACTCTAGTTCAGACTAAATATTTTAGATTCTTTAGTCTCTTTCCTAGGTAGAGTTCTGCTTAGAAATTCAGGCCAGCCTGTGTATAGTTGTAAATTAAAGATTTTAAAAATGCCGTATGTGCTTTTCAGTCTACCTTAATTATATCCAATCAAAATCCATAAGAATTATAGCTTCAAAATATTATTTGTTTAATTCCATTTATATGAGAGGTACCCCTATGCCTGCTTGCCTTCTGGTTTGCTTTCTTCCTTCATCCAGGAAATACTTATTCAATCCTACTGGAAATAACAGCCGTGAACAATGCAGGCAAGATCCCTGGTCTCTTGGAACTTCCATACTAGTGGAGAAGCTAACAGTAATCAGGAAGACAGATGTCAGGGATGAGTGCTGTGTAGACATTAATTAACTGAGTGTGGCTACTTAGGGTCCTCTCTGAGGACGAATGTTTAGGCTAAGATTTGAATGTCACAGATTCAGCCAATGGGAAGTTTTAGGGTCATTGCAGAAAGGCACTGAGGAAACAGCTAGTGTAGCACTGCCTAGCCTTTTGGTTGCTGCAGTCGTCAGTTTTGACTGGAGTTGATGACCTGGAGAACATTTTCATAAGACCTGTGCTTAGGCCATATATTCAGAGATTTTAAGTAATTTGTTCTGGGATCAACCATGGGCATCAGACTTGTTTAATGCTCAGAAGATTCTGATATGAAGTCAGACTAGAGAATCACTGTACCAGATTATTTTTTCATAGCTGAGAGCCTCATGAGGAACTAGAAAGACAGTTATTCCCCATTTTAAAGTTTACTGTTTTCTGTTTATTGAAATCAGAATTACTCCTGTTGAAGAAGCTCATTTCTTTGCTCTGTCATCTGTGGCCTAGAACATGGAACACTGACCAACCAGAGAATTCCCACTTTTTTCACCCTACTTGAGACCTTTATCCGTACTGTACTGTCGTTTTTACCCCTTCCTTTTGCCCCTCCCCCAAGCTTGCAAATTCCCCATCTATCATTTTTCAACTCCAGTAATCGCACTGGACTCTGCGACTAGATTTCATCATTCACCCACCTACCCCATAGCAGTTTACATTTCTTCCCAAAACTAGTCTATTTCCTGTGCATACATTCCATGAGAGTCTAATGGACATTTAACTTCTTGTGTCCCAGGTTGCGAACAGTGTGCCTGCTACATAGTAGATATTTAATGCTTAATATACATTTGTTGAACTAATGAATGAAAATACTAATGCAGAGAGCTGAGAAGTGTGTAGGATAGTGAGAAATGCCTTTTCATTTTTTTAAACAAAAATGTGTTGCGCATGAATGGGATGGCTTCCCCATTACAAATAGGTTATAACTTGGTAACAGATTCACAGTTCTAACAGAATGTGATAGGTATTGTGACTGATTGTCTTTGAGTATTGATAAATACTCTGATAGTAAAGGGAGGTGGTGACACAGGAATGTGTAACAGTTTGGAGAAGTTGCTTAACTACATCTGGTCTCAGTTTTTGCAGCTGTAAATGGGAATGATGTAGAAATGAGACAGGTTGTTATCTGCATTTGAGTGTAGACTCTACCTAGTTGGGTAGCATTCATAAAATCATTACCTGAGCTTCTGTTGGGACCTGTCACAGCGCTCTCTGTTTGTATACTGATAATTGACATCCACATTTCTAAATGCCTGCTCCTGTTATTAACCAGACTTCTTAGATTAGTTTAGATGCTGGGGAAAGGGAGAGGCATATATTACTGAATACCAATACTGCCTCTCTCTGAAAGTTCCCAGAATTGCGGACACTTGTCTTTTGCTTAGAGGCCAATGGCATAGTATTAGTTTCTTTTCATGCTGCTGATAAAGACATACCTGAGACTGGGAAGAAAAAGAGGTTTAATTGGACTTACAGCTCCACTTGGCTGGAGAGGCCTCAGAATCATAGTGGGAGGTAAAAGGCACTTCTTATGTGGGGTGGCAAGAGAAAATGAGGAAGATACAGAAGTAGAAACCCCTAATAAAACCATCAGATCTCGTGAGACTTATTCACTACCACGAGAACATTATGGGCGGAGCCACCCCCGTGATTCAAATGATCTCCCACTAGGTCCCTCCCACAGCACATGCAAATTATGGGACTAGAATTCATGATGAGATCTGGGTGGGGTCACAGAGCATACCCATATCAGACACTGAGCTCTGTTAGGGGATAGTGCTACAGCATAGAGAACCTTTAAGTAACAAGTCTTATATTGTGCCATAGGATGTCTCAGCTTTGGCTTTATCTGTTTAGGACAGAATAAGTCTCTTCAAACTCAGGTATTTATTCTGAATAAAATGGTTAGTTTGCTCCATTGGAGTGAGGAGAAATTGGTACATTTGTGCTAGCACTCCAACCTGTATGTTGTAATTGATGGCAATCTAATACTCAGTTCTAGGCCATTTAGATCAGAAAAGAGTATCCTTTCTATGCTAGCACCATTGTAATATTCCTGCTTATCCCACAAACTGAGCTACTGAATTTCAGGAGGACTAGTTGGTGTGTGGCAGAATATCATGTCACTCCTTTAGTCCCTCTTCCAAATACTGCATCAGAAGCTAAGACTGTAATTTCTATTTACTTAGGGATAAAGCTGGACAATTCAGAATAATTTATGGTCACTATAGATTATTGCCACTTCATTCCTGTTTTTAAAATAGCAAGTTACTGTGTCTGTAGAAGATCTTTAGAGCAACAAGTATCATTATAAAAGATGACTGATTATATACATTTACTGGAATTAGTAGCTGGTCTGGAGTTGGTAGAAATTACTTCAAAAGCACATTGGTCTTTTTTTAAATAAAGTAAAGCTGACATGAAAACTAATGTTGCCGTGTGGGAATTTCTGTCATCTTTTGGTAAATGTATTTTTTTTTAAATCTCGAGTCTTGACAAAAATCAATTGACAAATCAGGAAATTAAGAGAAAGTAATAGAATTCTTCTTCAAGAATTAAAACTGAACAGTCAGCATAGACATGTTACTAGGTTGAAGGAATCCAATGAATGTCAAGTCAAAAGAAAGGACAGGAGGAAACCCTGACTTGCGGAGCTGACAGTTAAAGTTGACATTCGCAGGAAGCAGGACAGGAATGCAGGTGGGGAGCAGTCATTGTCTGATCAGTCAGTCTTGCTTGTAGCTGTGTTATGGAATGTGTGTGTGTGTTGTCTGTTTGCTGATAATGATGTGAATAACTGTAAATACAAATATTAATAAGTTTATATACAAAATGCATGAGTTAGTGTTCCAAGAAATAACAATTTTTGGAAGCAAAATAAGTTTATAAATTTATGTGTGTAGTGCTGCTTATTTGCCAAGAAATCCAGACGTTAGGTTATTCGAAATAGTGTCTAACAGTGTTCACTGGAGGTTTCCACTTTTCTAGTATTCACTATAGGCTAAAGATATTTATAAGACTACTAACCTTAGTATTTCTTATTAAGTAATTTTTAAGATATCCATTATAATGAGTAAGGAATCTGAAGAATATTGGAAGTATTAAGAATAACTTGTGATTTCAGGAATTACAGTGTTTCATTCCCAAGTCCCCAGAATTAATGTGTTTAGAATTTGGAAACATTGATCAAAACTTAGGAAACTGAGTTACAGTCCAAAGTAGAGAAAGACAATCTGGGACTCAATGTTCCCATTTAAACAAAAATTTAAATTTTTTCCAATATATTATGTTCATATTATTTCTTCTTGGGAGGGAGAATTCTGAAAATCTGAAGTAAACTTAGTGATTTTGTAAGTATTTGTGAGATAATGATAGAATTTTTGAATATTAAATTAACTTCATAAGGTCAGCATTTTCCTGGCATCATATTTTGGGAAAACTTTTGGGTCCTCAACAATATGTTGATTTTAATACTTTATATTTTAAGAAAATAGTTTCCGTTGCCTTATGATTGAAAATGAATAATTTTAGGTAACTGAGGGATTAAAGTTATTTTCATTTCAGTTAAGAATATTGCCTTTGTTCTTTTTGTGTTTATGTAACAGGATACCTGAGGTTTGAGAATTTATAAAGAAAAGAGTTTTACTTAGCTCGTGATTTTGGTGACGGAAAAGTCCAAAGGCATGGCATTTGCATCTGCCCAGCTTCTGGTGAGGGCCCTGTGCTGTGTCACAGTGGGGTGGAGAAACAGAAGCAGGACTGGAGCACAGAGACATGCAGGAGAGCCTGTGTTTATTTATAGTAACCTGCTTTCAGGAACACATCCATTCCCATGAGAGTGAGAACCTATCACTCTCACTAGACAGCTTTAATCTATTCCCGAGGGCAGTTCTCCCATGATCCAAACACTTCCCACTAGGCCCCATCTCCCAACACTGCCACACCAGGAATCAGATTCCAACATGAGCTTTGTCAGGGGTAAACCAGGTCAAACCATAGCAGATACCATGTTGTACTTTGAGCACATGAGAACCCTCAGTTACAAAGGAATAGCACATCTGCTTATTAAAATGGATCTTTTCAGTCAGAAAATGTGCTATTCAAAATTGTAAGGTAGGTGTTGGTCCAAGCAAGAATATTCCTCATTGCAAATTGAAGGTCTAGAACTAGAGACCAGCAAGAAATAACTCACAGAAAATGAATTGCACACTGTTGTAAAATCTCTCATTTTGTGATTGAATGGGGTAAATTGAGCATATGACTACAAAATAGTTAAAATTGTCTTTTTTCTTAGCCTGTAAGTATGTAAAGCACTAGTAATGGCATATTTTTGCCACATTGTAAAATATACATGGAAAAATCTGCAAACATGTTTTCTATCTGGTATTAAAGAAAAAAAGAAATTTATTTCTTAAACAGGAGCAATTTGTGGTAACATGTGACAATTGAAACTAGATTGGCCGGGCGCGGTGGCTCAAGCCTGTAATCCCAGCACTTTGGGAGGCCGAGACGGGCGGATCACGAGGTCAGGAGATCAAAACCATCCTGGCTAACACAGTGAAACCCCGTCTCTACTAAAATACAAAAAACTAGCCGGGCGAGGTGGCGAGCGCCTGTAGTCCCAGCTACTCGGGAGGCTGAGGCAGGAGAATGGCGTAAATCCGGGAGGCGGAGTTTGCAGTGAGCCGAGATCCGGCCACTGCACTCCAGCCTGGGTGACAGAGCGAGACTCCGCCTCAAAAAAAAAAAAAAAAAGAAAAAGAAACTAGATTAATGTTTCATTTGGATTTTCTTACATAGATTTGTACATGTACGTTGCAATCTTCACCATATATTTATTGTATGATGTAAAGCAAATTGGAGTATTGAACTACAGGTCTGAAATAACACAAAAGAGCTCATTCCCCTGATCTTTTGTGTTGAGTGATGAGCCATCACAGTGGCATGCTGAAATAATGTGTCTCTTTATGTGTAATGAGCCCCATGTTTTGGTAGATGCTTTTCAAAGCTGTCCCCCGTCAGGGCTTCTCATCCCTGCCTGTGCAGGCTGCTGCACCCATCAGCAGTCTAGGCTGTTTTCCTAATCCTAGATTGGACTCACCTGGCGACTTGCACTGACTGATGGGTAGCCTTGAAGGAACTGCCTGGGACTTCTGGGCTCAGGCCTTGTCTGGCAGCTTTCACTTTCTCTGTCTTTGGAGCTAGCCATCATAGTCCCCTGCTGAAGGGAGAGGCCTGAAGCCATCTTGGATGTTTCAGCTCCACTCAAGCTGAATGCACCTGCATGACTGAGCTCGAGAGAGACCAGAAGAAAACCCACCTAGCTGAGTTCTAGCCAACTCACAGAATCATGAGGAATAATAAGTTATTGTTTAAGGCCACTGAGTTTTTGGGTGGCTTGCTACTCAGCAGTGGATGACTGAAACACATGGTGTTGGTATGGAAGTGACATCTTCGTTCTCTGTTTTACTGTGCAGACTCATGTCTTGAATTGAGCTGAACGGACTTGAGAAGTTTCTGATGGCCTAATGTAAGAGTTTTGGCAAAGTCACTTAATTTCCATATGCAGTCATGCCTAGAGATGTGCTCGTTGGGCTTATGAGAATTAGTCTTTATAAGACATTTTATTTAATATCCTGACATGAGCCTATGAAGTATCTTAACATGCTGACAAATTTTGATTTTGCTTGCCTTGCTAATGGTGAGCACTACAGGAGGAAAACCAGTATGTGGTCTCATGATAGTATATAGACAGGATGCATTACAGTAAATTCTTCTCCCTAAGGAAGTTTGCTAATAAGTAGCAGTTATATTCTTGTGCATCATATTCTCTAAAATGCTTTTGTTGAATTTTTTGGTTTTACTGTTCATTGTGTATGGGTTTTGAATAAAAACTGATCTACATTGCATATATTATGTAGTCATTACGTTACATTACATAGTCAGATATTTTTTGTCTGTGACCATAGTCTTACATGTAAGGCACAAGATAGTCACAAAATAATGTAAAGAGAAGTGGTAAATAGAGTCATTGATGAAAGGAAATTGTCTTCATATGTTATGCTGTCATTGCTCACATGAGCTATTGTAATAATTGTGGCCATTTTAGTGAGGCTTGGTACTGTTTTAGTGTAGCTTAGTATCAGTCTGGGGACTCAGGCATTGGTTGAAATTAGTGGAAATTGCATTTTCAACTGAGAAGAGTTTCTCCTGGGAGGAGCTCATCCTTCTGAAGCGGGAGGGGTGGTGTGCTTTTCTGGCTGCTGTCCTCGGTGTTGCTGGTCCTCTTGGTCAGCTCCTCTTACAGTTCCAGGGTGGTGGCTGTCCATTCAGTAATTGCAGGCCATCAGCAGTGACTAGAATCAGAAAAGAGTTTTCTCTCCTGTGTCTCCTCTTTTTAAAAAAATTTGCCCGGCGTGGTGGCTCATGCCTGTAATCCCAGCACTTTGGGAGGCTGAGGCGGATGGATCATGAGGTCAACAGATTGAGACCATCCTGGCAAACATGTTGAAACCCTGTCTTTACAAAAAATACAAAAATTAGCTGGCCATGGTGGTACACACCTGTAGTCCCAGCTGCTCAGGAGGCCAAGGCAGGAGAATTGCTTGAACCCAGGAGGTGGAGGCTGCAGTGAGCCGGGATCACGCCACTGCACTCCAGCCTGGTGACAGAGAGAGACTCCATCTCAAAAAAAAAAAAAAAAAAAATTGCCCATGAACAGTAAAGAAAATGTGATACAGATATACTATGGAATACTACACAGTCATCAAAAGTAACGAAATTATGTACTTTGCAGCAACAGGGATGCAGCTGGAGGCCATTCTCCTAAGTGAGCTAACATAGAAAACCAGATACCACATGTTCTCACTTATAAACGGGAGGTAAACGTTAGCTACACATGAACTATAAAGACAGGAACAATAGACACTGGAAACTACTAGAGTGGGGAGAGAGGGAAGGTGGCAAGGGCTGAAAAACTACCTGTTGGGTGTTATGCTCACTACCTGGGTGATGGGTTGATTTGTACGCCAAACTTCAACATCACATAATATACCTTTGTAACAAACCTTCATATGTACCCTCTGATTCTAAAATAAAAGTTGGAAAAAAATTTTCGTTGTCTGGTGTGGTATCTCACACCTGTAATCCCAGCACTTTGGGAGGCCAAGGAGGGTGGATCACGAGGTCAAGAGTTGAGACCATCCTGGCCAACAAGGTGAAACTCTGTCTCTACTAAAAATACAAAAATTAGCTGGGTGTGGTGATGCATGCCTATAATTCCAGCTACTTGGGAGACTGAAGCAGGAGAATTGCTTGAACCCGGGAGCAGA
>NW_016805362.1:789227-818620 GCF_001698545.2 Rhinopithecus bieti
AAAATTTTATATATAGACTTTTTTCCTTTTTTTCTTTACCTTGTCTCCTTTTTGGTTTATGCTTTATAGCTATTCACTTTTTTTTTTTTACTTTAAACATGCTATGTTTCCTATGCTTTTCAAGTATTTATTATTTGCATGTAAAGCTTAGTTCTCTCTTTTTAACCCCTTCTCATTTCAAAATGATTACATTTGAAAATGAAAATTAGGCCTGGCATAGTGGTTCACACCTGTAATCCCAGCACTTTGGGAGGCCGAGGCGGGCGGATCACGAGGTCAGGAGATCGAGACCATCCTGGCTAACACGGTGAAACCCCGTCTCTACTAAAATACAAAATTAACTGGGTGTGGTGGCGGGTGCCTGTAGTCCCAGCTACTTGGGAGACTGAGGCAGGAGAATGGGGGTGAACCTGGGAGGCAGAGCTTGCAGTGAGCCGAAATGATGCCACTACACTCCAGCCTGGGCGACAGAGCGAGACTCCATCCCAAAAAAAAAAAGAAAGAAAATGAAAATTAAAGTATATAGAAATGTTTTTAGACATAATTAAAATTTTTCCCCCCATGTTATCTCTCAGAGTGCTGTGTAAGGCCATTCTGTGATCTGAAGAAGGTATTTTGACTGAATTTTTTATCCAGACGTGTAAGCAGTCCAAAGTAGACAAAGTGATTTCAGGCGATCTGTTTGGTATCATGACATGGCCAGACATCAGATCGTTGAAACATCAGAAAGAGTTCTGAAATGTCAGAAAAGAAACAAAAAGCTGAATCCATTTGTGATTAATCATGCTTATGTGAATGGCTCAGCTCGATTGTGAGAACTGGAATTCTGCAGGGCTTTGCCTAAAAGTAGGTACTTGGTCTTACTATTATAATAGTAAGCACCTACAAAAAATGGAATTAACAGAGCTGCATCTGCAAAATCATGCACTACTGAAACCCCCAAGCTTTTTAAAGTTTCCTGACCAAACACATTAGTAAATGTTATTTCACTACAGCCTTGCAGCCCAGGGTGGTGCATGTGGATATATGTGGTAGGTGACTTTGCTACTACTGGGCTGAAAGGAATACAAATGATCTCATCAGTTAACCCACAGCACAGGACAAAATACTGTATTCTTTTGATTCAGCATGTTTTCTTGATGTCAAATGTCCAATGAATTAGATGTAGTCAGTGAGAAAAATTACCACAGGATAATTTAGTAAGGGATTTTGATGCCCCTAGAGGTAGTGGGAGGTAAAAGAATTTTCATGGTCATCACAAATTCTTATAACACTGTCACATGTGTGGAATTGTGCCACACCAGAGTCAAAGCAGTTCTTTACTATTCTAAGCTTCTCATTACAGATGAGAAAATTGAAGCTCAAGATGGTTAGCTTGCCCAGAGTTTGCCTTAACTCACATTTTAATTTTACCCACATGAGGAGAGTTTGAACTTAAGAATTGAAATTCTTGCAAATGGCATTGCTTATCAGATTTGTGATAAGGTGTATAAAACTCTCAATTCTGGAGTATCCTAAAACGCTTGCCATGTTAATTAAAGGTAAGTTTTAAGGGGAATAAAAGTACATTTAATCATGTGTCATATTTTTCTGATCCTTTGACTAATCTCTTTCTTTACAGTGAACTAGAAAGCTTGATATAGTGCCTGATTCCCAGCCTTGGAAAAGAATCAGTCATCTGTGGAGCTTTCTAGAAAATGCTGATGTCTGAGCTCTATCCTTATCTACTGCAGAAGGAAATGTGCTTCCTTCTCTTGGATAACCCATGCTCTGGCTGCAGGGCACTATCTGTGTGCACGGAAACTTTCCTGCCTCCGAGCTCTGTGTGTTCTCTTGCACTGAGATGTTTTTCACTTTTCCCTGTGTTTAGAAGTAGGAGCTGCTTTTCCAGACCAAGTTCATGTACAAGTTTCCCCAGGAAGTCATTCTCTGTGTTTTCCCCACTTCACCTTCACCTTCTCTACTCCCTGTGTTCTAAAGCTAGAGGTAATCTCTTCACTTCTGTGACCTCTTCTCATTTTTAAGCACTTTATCTATAGTTCTCCTTGGACTCTGGTTGTTTTTAGGTGTATATGATGAGTCAGTGTTTATGGAGGGCCTCTTCTGTAAAACATCATGAGAGATGCCCGGGCCAAAGGAGGATTAGACATAGTCACTGCTTGTCCATTTGTGAGCAGACTATGTCTTACCCGTCACCGTCAGCAGTGCCCAGCAAATTAATTGGCAAATAAGGTACTCAGTGGAATTTTTTTTTTAAATTTTTTGGGGCATGCATTGCATATGAAAGGCAGACTCTGCATGGATAAAACTGAAAAAATGAAGGAAAGTTATGAGTACTGTGCGCAAAACATGTGGTTCAAATCAAAACTGTGGACTTAGGAAAAATTTCAAAAATTCCCTTTCAGTAGTACAGTTTATGTTTTCTGCGAATTCATGTCTCTTACCTACCTTTAGTTTCTTTTTAAGTAAACTTATTGAGGTGTGATACATATACTGAAAAGCGTGCCAATCTTACGTGTACAGCTTGATGAATTTTCACAAAGTGAGCACACTTGTGCAACCACCCAAAACAAGAAACAGAGCATGCCCAGCGCCCCACAAGCCCATCACTACCCTCCTTGGTTACTGTCCCATCCCCAAGGTAACCACTGTTCTCACTTTTAACACTACAGACTAGTTTTGTCTGTTTCTGTACGTTACAAAAATGGGAACATTCAATGTACTTTGTTTTTTGATGGGTTTCACTCAACATAAACTTTGTGAGATTTATCCACGTGGTTGTATGTAGCAATAGGTCGTTTGTTATTGCTGGGTATGGTATACTATTTAATGAATATGCCACACTTTCTACACCCATTCTACTGTAGATGGATTGTTTCGAGGTTTTGGCTAATATAAGTGCAGCTGTGAACATTCTATTATGTATCTTTGGTGAACATATGTATGAATTCCTCATGAATAGAGATGTGGGTGTGAATTGCCAGATCATAGGGTATGTGTATGTTCAGGTTAAGTTGATATTGCCCATAATTTTTAAAAAAGTAGTTGTACCAATTTGCAATTCCGCTGGCAGTGTATGACAGCTCCATTTGCTTTACTTCCTGATAGTGTGTAGGGAGTGGTGGTACATTGTGTTTTTTGTTTGTTGCCTAGACTGGAGTGCAGTGGCACAATCTCGGCTCACTGCAACCTCTGCCTCCCAGGTTCAAGCATTCTCCTGCCTCAGCCTCCTGAATAGCTGGGATTACAGGTGTGCACCACCACGCCCAGCTAATTTTTGTGTTTTTAGTGGAGATGGGGTTTCCCCATATTGGCCAGGCTGGCCTTGAACTCCTGACCTCAAGTGATCCACCTGCCTCGGCCTCCTAAAGTGCTGGGATTACAGGCGTGAACCACCGAGCTGGCCTGCATTGTGGTTTTAATTTGCATTTTGCAGATGATTGTCAATGTTGAGCACCTTATCATGTGTATCGGCCATTTATAAAGTGTCTTTCAGGTCTTTTGCCCATTTATCTATTGGGTTGTCTGTCTGAGTAATCTGTAATTCTTTCTAGATAAGAATCCTTTGTTGGATAAGTGTTTTACAGATAACTTCTTCCACTCATTGCTTGCCTTTTCATTCTCTTCATGGTATCTTTTGATGAGCAGAAATTTCTAATTTTAATTGTCCACCTTATCAATTTGATTCTTTATGGTAATGCTTTTGTGTCTTTGTCAAGAAATATTTGCCTACTCTGTGGCCGTGGAAATGTTTTCCTATATATTTTAGGAATTGTATAGTTTTACCTTTTATAATTTAATACAATATAAGAAACTGATTTTAGTATATGGTGTGAGACAGGGTGCAGGACTGATTATTTTTCCTAGATGGATAATTATTTGAAGCTTTGTAAGGGGACTGCCATGCATGTATCAATTTAATAATGTATTTCAGTTAAATTATTTGTATTATGACAAAATGTCTCAGCTTTCCCTAGCACTGATTCCATTAAATGGGCAAAATACTAGTTTAACTGTTGATCTCTCCCTGTAGAATTATATTAACCAGTCTTCTACAGCAAATGCATGATTTAAGCACTGTGCAATTAAGTCATTTTTGCTCTTGTAGATTTCTTCCAAATAACTGAAAAAACGAAACCAAACCACGAGAACCTCTTTAATTGAAACAGGATTATATATTTGTGGAAATTCAGTTAAGAGAATGATTAAAACACAATGAAGAACTCTTAATAGTTGTGCTCTCAAACATATTTGCCAGTCACGTCCCATTTTTGTCAGTTTTTTATTGTTAATGGTGTATATGTTTGTTTAATTGTACAGAAATTTACAATTTTTACGTAATACAATCTATTAATGCTTTTCCTTTATGGTTTCTAGCATGCTTCAAAAAGACCTTCTCTACCCCACATGTTAAAATGATGATATCTAAATTCATTGATTAGGACATTTTCATCATATTGTTAGGTGACATAATATGCTGTTGCACAGTTTTTTTTTTTCCCTTGTGAATTGTGCGTGGTATTTATTTATTTATATTTATTTATTTTTTGAGACAGAGTCTCACTCTCTCACCCAGGCTGGAGTACAGTGGGATGATCTTGGCTCATTGCAGCCTCCGCCTCCCAGGTTCAAGTGATTCTGCCTCAGCCTCCCTAGTAGCTGGGATTACAGGTGCATGCCACCATGCCTGACTAATTTTTCTATTTTTAGTAGAGACAGCGTTTCACCATGTTGGCCAGGCTGGTGTTGAACTCCTGACCTCAAGCAAGCTGCTCACCTTGGCCTTCCAAAGTGCTGGGATTACAGGCATGAGCCTGCCCTGTTTACTTTTTATTTTAATAGGTTTTTTTTGGGGGGGGCAACAGATGGCATTTGGTTACATGAATAAGTCCTTTAGTGGTGATTTCTGAGATTCTGGTGTACCCATCACCCAAGCAGTGTACACTGTACCCAATGTGTGTAGTCTTTTTTTTTTCTTTTCTTTTCTTTTTTTTTTTTTGAGATGGAGTCTTGCTCTGTCGCCCAGAGCTGGAGTGCAGTGGCACCATCTCAGCCAGTGCAAGCTCCGCCTCCTGGGTTCACGCCATTCTCCTGCTTCAGCTTCCCGAGTAGCTGGGACTACAGTCACCCGCCAGCATGCCTGTCTAATTTTTTTTTGTATTTTTAGTAGAGACGAGGTTTCACCGTATTAGCCAGGATGGTCTCAGTCTTCTTACCTTGTCATCCGCCTCGGCCTCACAAAGTGCGGGGATTACAGGTGTGAGCCACTGTGCCAGGCCCAATGTGTAGTCTTCTATTCCTCATAGTTTGTTTTTATGAGCCCATGTATATAAAACAGCATGTGTTGTGAGTATGCATGGAAGCATATGTACTGAAATGTTAACAGTGCTGCTTTCAGATGAGTATGCATTATCTTTATAGCTTTTTCTTAAAGCTGTTTTCATTTGGAGTAAAAGGATCAGAAACCCACAGGGAGTGCATTCCATTCCAAGAGAATGATATTGGTTGATTTATCATCACATTCTTATCCTTAAATACTTCATTCAACTTTTAAGTGATTGTGTGAGTTTCAAGTTAATGAAAATGAATTGATAATGCAATAGTGAATTATTTTCTTTTATCAGCACATTTACCCCATTGTTTAGACTGGAAATTGAAGTTTAATCTATCATAGAAACATTAATTTAATGCTAGTTTGAGTAATTACAGCGTCATTGTGGTTGGTGGTGTTGTGATTGCTAGGTCAAGTTCAGTTTCTTGATTTAAAAAAAAAGGTATCAGTATTACTTTAAAAAACAATTCCACTTACCTCCAAATTGTCTAGTTCTTATTCACTGTCATTTAAAATGGTTTAACCTTTGTGATTTGAAACAAGTTTTGTGGTTGTGTCTGTCGTGTATATATAATTAATGTGGTTCAAGTGAAGAAAAATGAACTAGCCTGTTTATATTCAGGAGTCTTCTCTTGTTAAACAAGTTTTTAAACAAATTATTTAAGTAGATATTAAAGCTCCCTGCCTCACATTTGCTAGCAGTGTCTTCCTCCCAAGATGATAATCCAGTGGGGTGTATTTAGAATAAAATAGACCTTTGGGTAAAATATATATGTTCATTTAAAAATAAAGGATTTTTTTCTTTACAAATAACTATGGACTTGCTCTGAGGTTGGTAAGGTATATGCGGCCTGCTCTTGATGCCATAGTTTTTTGTGTTTGAGTGCCTGCCTCTGCCATGGCTACTCATTACTCTAAATTGCTTTTTTGGGGGGAGTATTTTAACATTTTCTATAAAAAATTACTGAAATCATAGAAACATAGCTTTTATATTCACGCACTGATGTTTTTGCCAGAACTTTACATCTTGGACTAACTCACCTTTCTCTAAATGGTGTGATAATTGAATAGCTAATAACTCAGTAATGAAATTTAGCAATTAACTATCTTTTTTTTTTTTTTTTTTTTTGAGACAGAGTCTGGCTCTGTTGCCCAGGCTAGAGTGCAGTGGTGCGATCTGAGTTCACTGCAAGCTCTGCCTTTCAGGCTCAAGTCATCCTCCTACCTCAGCCTCCTGAGTAGCTGGGACCACAAGCACACACCACCATTCCCGGCTAATTTTTGTATTTTTTCTAGAGATGGGATCTCGCTTTGTTGCCCAGGCTGGTTTTCAACTTCTGAGCTCAAGTGCTGGGATTACAGGCATAAGCCACTGTGCCCAGCCTTAACTATCCTTATTGTTAACTTACATCAAGAGTGAAATTTTTTTAAAGGGAAATTCAAATTTTAGTTGTAAAATTTAAAGATCTAGGGTTTTATGTGAGATAATCTTATTTTTAATCCCTTCTTTACTTTGTGTTAGTGCCCCAGTACTGGAGCCATCCTTGTTGATGATAGAATCTCCCTATAGGCTTTGACTGTGACCTCTTTTGCTTTTGTGTAACATGTTCTCACCCCTTAACGGGTGGCTTGGCTCTTCTTATCTTCCCGTTACTCCTTTTCATCTTACAAGATTCAACTCAGGTTGCCTGACTCTCCTTGATACAAAGATACTGTTTCCATTGCAGCTTAGAGGCTCATATCAACATTTATGGGATTGCATTATAGCTACTTCTTTTCACATCTGCCTGTCTCATTAGACTGTAAGCTTTTGCAGAGACAGGATTTGAGCTCATTTTTTCAAGCAGCAATCTCTGATTTATGGTAAATGTTCAATAAGTCTTCGGATCTGTGGATGTAGATATGAGGATAGTGAATCATTTGCTTACTGGTTGGGGGCAAATGCATATCTACATCAAATAAAGTGGCTTTGTTTGGCACTTCTACAGGATAGGTCTTTTTATAATTTTGGCAATATTAATGAAAGATAAGTTTATTAAAAGAGTCTTTCTTTTAATGACAAAACTGTTGTGTTTGAATTGTCAGATAAATGAACAGTAGAAATACCCTTGCATTTGCACTTTCTTCAGATTCTTTTCAGGTATTGCAAATAATTAATTTAGAACATTTGTAGTTCTGAAAAGACAGTCCTGTATAATATTATAAATGGCTTATATTTGGTTTCTGTTTGAATGAAAGGCTTCTTTTTAGATGAAATCAGTCATGTTCAGGGTCATACAGCTATAGACAAATAGTGTGGTTTACAAATATTTCTATCAGTCCATTTGTGCTGCTGTAACAAAATACCTGAGACTGGGTAACTTATAAACAACAGAATTTTATTTCTCACAATCTGAAGACTGGGAAGTTTAAGATTAAGGTGCCAGTGGTTTCTGTGTCTGGTGAGGGCTGCTGTCTCGCTTTCAAGATGGCCTTGAATGCTGTGTCCTCATGTGGTGGAAGGGACAGGAAAACAAAAAGGGGACAAATAATATCCTCATGGGGAAGAAGGGCAAAAAGGGAACAAACACAGTGCCCTTACCTGGTGGAAGAGTGGAAGGGGCCTAAGCTAGTTCCCTCCAGCTTTTTCCTAAGGCACTAGTCTGTTGATGAGGGTGGAGCCCTCATGACATAATCACTTTCCAAAAGGCCACCCCTCTTAATACTGCTACAGTGGGGATTATGTTTCACCATGAATTTTGGGGAAGACATATTCAAACCATAGCAGTATCTAATTAAAATCCATTGCATGTAACACCCTTGAAACAACTAATAGCATATAGTATAAAATAATTTTTCTAGGAATGATAATAAATTTTGTATAACTGAATAATATAAACTTACAATCTAAACACTATTTTAAGAAAATGCCATCAATTTGTTTCGTTCTCTAACATATTAGCTGTAGTAGGGCAATGAAATGAAATGAGTAGGCACCTACTCTGAGTCCCTATTTCTATTTGCCCTAAAATAGTAGTTCTCTATAGGATCAATTTTGTATCCCTCTTTTCCTGTTATCTGGAGACATTTTGGTGGTTGTGACTGGGATGGTGGGGGATGGGTATGTGTGCTACGGGCATCTGATGGCAAGAGGTCAGGATGCTGCTAAACATCCTGCAATAGAACATACCCCAACAGCAAGGGGAATTACCCAGTTCAGAATGTCAGTAGTGCTGAAGTTGAGAAACCCTGTTTAAATGGTTAGTGACTTGTTGAAGTCTGTAGGGCATTATGGTTGCAGAGCTACTGTGGGTAGTTTTGACTCTTGCTGTCAAATAAGAACCTACAGAAAGATTAATTTTGAGTTCACCATAACAAGCTTGAAATAAACTGTCCTGTGTGACACACCAGAGAGAAGTTTCTCATGTCTAATTCATGACCCTGTGCAGCCATAAACTCACTGATGACCCCAGAACTACCTTAAATTTTCTTTGAGGGTGCTTCTGTGTGATCTTTATGTCAACTTAAAGATAATTAATGTTTCTGTAAAATGAGATACTTCTAGCAAATATTGAGGTCCTTCAGAAGCAGTAGTAGCAAGAACAAAGAAGATAAAAATTTCCAGCCGGGCGCCGTGGTTTATGCCTGCAATCCCAGCACTTTGGGAGGCTGAGGCAGGTGGATCACGAGGTCAGGAGATCGAGACCATCCTGGCTAACATGGTGAAACCCCGTCTCTACTAAAATACAGAAAATTAGCCAAATGTTGTGGCGGGCACCTGTAGTCCCAACTACTCGGGAGGCTGAGGCAGGAGAATGGCGTGAACCTGGGAAGTGGAGTTCGCAGTGAGCTGAGATTGCGCCACTGCATTCCAGCCTGGGCAACAGAGCGAGATTCCATCTCAAAAAAAGTAAAAATTCCCAAGATGTGATGCTTGCTTTTTCCAGTTCTGGTGTATATGGTAGGCTCTTATTTTTAGTATTTGTAAATCATTGTTTTCCTGGCCATTGTAGCCATATTACTGCTCAAAGATGGTTTACGTTGTGTGCGAATCATTTTGTTAGAAAATCTGTGGTGTTTTATATAGCTCTCTTAAATCCAGATTCCTTTGCTTGATCTTTGAGAGTTCCCTTTTCTTCCTGATCCTTTCCTGTCTGCCTTTAGACACACCATTGCCCAATACAGGCATCTTCCTTTCTTTCTTTGCACCAGTTCATTTCTCTTCTCTTTTATGATAAACTGTGAGTCCAGTATTCCATCTTACCCCATTTTTACCATCCTTTTTTTCTTTGGCATTCCTTCAGTCATTATTTAGTCAATTGAGAGGTGTGCATGTGTATATATAGTGTATGATTTACGATTGATCTGTGAGCTCTGTAGTGATTTGCAGTAATCCTCCCATTTTTTCCTGTTGTGTTTGCCTTGTGCAGGGAAGTCCATTTCACTCAGATGTCTGCCATGCCCACATCCCTTTTCTGAGGGACACTGCTATTTCCATAGACTCTGCTGAAGAGATTAAAGCTTCATAAACATGGATCTGAGAAGTTTTAAATTGTAGGCAGACTTTTGTACACAGGCACGTTTATCTCAAGGATTGAGTCCATGGGTTATTGTCTTCTGGTTTTCAAAGGGGTCTGTGAATCAAAAGGTATCCAGATGAGAGAGCAGGGAGCTAGGAAGGAGAGCAAAAGGAGAACTAGTGAATAGCAGATGAAAATACAGGTTGGGGCCTCCTGCTGCTGAGGGAACATAAATAACCTCTTTTTCCACCTGCTTGCTAGTTCTTGAATTATGATCTCTTATCCATGAGGCCTTCATCTAGCCTGGGTTTCCTCCTCTTCCTAGATAGCCTGGGATTCTCTGGAGGCCTGACCCTACCTGACTAATATTTCTGTCCTCATTTCCTTATGGACCTCCCTATAGTGTATGTTTCCCTCTAACATGAGTATGAGCTGCTTACTGGAAGCACATGAGTGAATTTCTTTGTTTCTTCACCCAAAGAGCCACAGTAACAACTTCTTCTCTATGCATTAGGGAGGGTAACAGCTGTGCCACATGACTGTGTGTCCCTTTCCCTGCATGCTCAGTTTTGTGGTCAGTACTTGACCACAAATAAATGCACCTCTTACCCAACGTTGAGATGGAGAATGAGGAGGGATAAAGAGCTGGCGAAATACTTTGTAGAAACGGGAATTGATGAGATCCCATATCATGAATAGATTTTAATCTTTCATAGACAGTAAAACATTTCATCCTCTTTTTCTAAGGTGGTGTCCTTAGGGTTGTGATGCAGAATTCAGAAGAGTGTTTGATGGACCATGTTTGTTTTGGGCTTGATTTCATATTTAGTGAGATAAATGGCTACATAAAAACATTGACTTAAAACTGACGTGAGCAGATGGTAAAGAATATTCTATTATCAGAAATTTTAAAATACTGAAACAGATTAATAAGGTCTAGGTTTTCTTCCCTGAGAATTTGAAAAAACAAGTATCAGTGACAAACAGAATGTTAGTTGTCATGAAAGAGGTATGTGACTGTCCTATCTAAGAAACAGAGAGAGGACTATCTCAGCTCTTTTGGCCTAAATCAATGAAAACTGAGATCAAGGTGGTGATAATGAGTTGATAGTTGTTTTGTTGGATAGCTAATGGTTACTTTTGTAACCTGGAGCTATCCAAGTTTAACTTAATTTGAGCCATAATTTTTCTAGGGACTTGTTGCTGCTTGTGTGTTTAGCTACACAGAGTTTTGAACTTGATTTACAAATGAAATTATAGTGAAGGAGGGAAGAGAAGGGAAAGGCCATTGTCATAAAAAAATCAGAAAATGTCTGTGTTCTTGTTTTGCAAATTCTTCAATAACATTTTTATTAAATTTTTTAGGGACCATAATAATAAGCAAAACCATATCAGAAATGTAGAATTTATTTAAACTAACCAGCTGCACTTCTGTGAGTTTTGAGGGAGGAAGAATTTTTAAGTGCTCCCTGACTACCTTGATAGGCCAGGAATTGGAAAGACTTAAAGAGGGTCTTGGGAGAATAAGGACCTCCTCCTCCTTCTCCCCACCCCCATTTCTCCCTTTGTTGCCATTTATTGCTTTTTTTAAATTGTAAATTTTCTTCCCATCTGTTTTGGGTAAACAGGAAAGATGACAAAAGACACCCCTGTGTGGTATTTGTGTGCCTCTGATGTTACGGAGTCAATATACTGTGGCTACATATTTTAGTTAAGAATTTGGGCCTGGTGCAGTGGCTTACGCCTGTAATCTCAGCACTTTGGGAGGCCAAAGCAGGCGGATTCATGGCAAAACCTGATCTCTACAAAAAATACGAAAATTAGTCAGGCGTGGTGGCTCATGCCTGTAGTTACAGCTACTTGGGAGGCTAAGGCAGGAGGATCACTTGAGCCCTGGAGGCAAAGGTTGTAGTGGGCTGAGATAGTGCCACTGCATTCCAGTCTGGGCGACAGAGGGAGACCCTGTCTCAAAAAAAAAAAAAAAAAAAAAAAAAAAAAAAGAGAATTTGGAATAAGGTTCATAGAAGGGAAATTTCTGTTCTTTCCATATTCAAGGTCTTATATTCTAGTATAGCACCACATAGTTACGTTGCCCCTAGCTCTCAAGGAAAACACTATGAGAGTGATGATAGTTTTTTGTATTTTTTTGATACAGGATTTTAGAAAGAAAAATATAGAGACATAGTTAAGTAGTTTTATTGTCTTAATTTAGATTAACTCAGATAAATTCATTCCCAGGAGCTTTGTTGAATTCTTTTTTAGGGTCAGTTTAGTAGGATTGGTGAGTCTTGCATGAGGATCTGGTAAGCAGTTTTACTTGTTTTCTGAGCCTGGGGAAAGGTATGGTTTTGTTAATCCAGGTCTGCTTTGGAAACCTCACATTCCCAGACATAGCCCAAGGCCTTCAGTTAGTATTCCAAGTAAGATAATAAAACCAGACAGCTTCGTTTCATGTTGTGTTACAATTAATAGTCAAATACTCAAAAGCCTTCCTTTTATTGAACTATTTATTTGTAAGTATTTTAAACTTTCAGAGAAGTTGGAAGGATAAAAATAGTACAAAGAATACTGGTACAGTATACCCTTTTGTCAGATTTACCTAATGGTAATATTTTACCCCATTTGCTATATCTATTGTCATTTTTTTCTCCCTCTTTTCTCTCCCTTTCTCTCCCTGTTTATATACAGATATGTGAATGTATGTTTATATACTTACACTCACATATACGCATGCATATTATTTTTTTGAACCAGTGGAAAGTAAGTTGATTATATTGTAGTTCTTTACTCCAGAATACTTTAATTTATATTTGCCAAGAATGGAGAAATTATCTTATATATCACATTACAGTTATAAATTTCAGTAAATTTAACATCAATACTTTATATACTGTCTGTTTTCCAGTTTTGTCATTTGACCCATAATGTCCTTTATAACATCAAATGGTAGACTTTATTTTTAAAAAATTTTTTGGCTGGGCACGGTGGCTTATGCCTGTAATCTCACCACTTTGAGAGGCCAGGGTGTGTGGATCTTGAGGTCAGGAGTTCGAGACCAGCCTGGCTAACATGGTGAAATCCCGTCTCTACTGAAAATGCAAAAATTAGCTGGGCATGGTGGCGCGTGCCTGTAATCTTAGCTGCTCAGGAGGCCGAGACAGGAGAGTTGCTTGAACCCCGGAGGTGCAGGTTGCAGTGAGCAGAGATTGCGCCACTGCACTCCAGCCTGAGCGACAGAGTGAGACTCAGTCTCAACAAAAACAAAAACAAAAAATTTGTTTAAATTAGAGTTGTATACTAAATGGAGATATTTTGATTTGGATAGGAAGAAGGTATTGATGTTTCAGTCCTACTAGTCATATATAATATTCCCGAAGAACTTTACTCTTAAAAATACATATTTAGCAGTTACTTTGAAAGGCTGAAGAATTTTGAATAGGATTTTTATATCACATGACAGAAAACCAAATAATTTACACATGCTTATTAAGCAAAGGAATAGATATTTAAAGAAAGTATGAAAATTGTTCTGCAGTAAACCTAGTTTTATCCAAAATACTGGCCATACATTCGTAGCAGAGTTGTTCTTTTCAGAATGTCCAGACGTCTTTTGTGGTTCTTACTGATTAATTGGACATCACTGGTTCAGCCTTAAGTAAACCTTCCTCACCTAGGTACAGTGGAGATATTCAGTGTTGATCTTTCTTGGCTTTTCACTGTTGACCATTAACCTCTGGGTACATTTTTTTTTTTTTTGTGGCTTTCCTAATTGCACACACTCCTGGTTTCCCTCACAATTCTCTGACTGCACTTTTTCGTCTTCACCAGCCTTTCTTCTGTTTGCCCCTTGAATGTTGAATGTCCCAGTCTCTTGACCTCATCGCATAACTTTTTTTCTTGATCTGTAAGTCCCCAAGTGCCTTTTGGATGTCCAGGACCTCAAAACTGTCTTTTTAATAATACTGTGTTACTTGCCCTTTTCCCTGTTGACATTTGCATTAATTGTATAAATGCAACTGTGATGGAAAACTGCTAGTGCCTTAGCACGAATCAAGGCATGGAAACATACCAGTAGCTGCGGTGCACTCGCAATAAAAATAATGCCAGTTTTACTTAGGAATGTTCTTGGTGAAACAATAAAAATTATTTAATTATAAGTACATGTGTTTTTTCTCCATATTCAGTGTGATGAAATGGGTAGTATATGTAAAGTGCTTGTGCTATATCCCAAAGTACAAAAGCTGTCTCAGGAAGAGCACTTATGTAGTTGAGTTGTTTGCTAAACTGTAAACTAGCTGCTCTTGTCATTGGATACTTTTTTTTTACTTGAAAAAACAACTGACAGACTCGGTTATTCAGACCTGGCTATTTGAGAGACATTTTCTCAAAATGAATGTAGCAAACTTGTCACTTCAAGGAAAATAGCTGACAGTGTTTGTTGCCAGTGATAAAATTCAAGCTGTCAAAAAAAAAAAAAAATGACAGTTTTGGAAAACTTGTGTTCATCACTGTGGACCTGATCTTTTCCAGTACTTAAAGAATTCTCTGATGAGATCAGTGCTGATGCTAGAAAACATGATTGATAATTGACCATTGAAATACCCCACAAACACCACATGTCAACATTTGGAAGATCTGCCTAACTCGATGAATCAATACTTTCGAAACAACTGATGTATTATGTTACAGATCATAAATGGGTGAAAAATCAAAGTGCAAGATACATCAAAAGATTTTAGTATTCTATAGAGAAGAAAAAGTTCAGAGATATGACTTTAGATTTCACATTGTGAATAACCTTTAAGAAATTACTTGTGGAAACTGCTAGTGCGACTTTGGTGTAGTATCAAAGATTACTCACAGTTACATGCAAAGGCTGCTAAGTGCTCCTTCCTTTCCCAACTGTGTTACAAATTTGTGTGAATTTTCCCACGCACATACTGTAATAGACATTTTTTGTTAATTCACCACTGTTAGCCCTGTTCACTTTAAATAAGGTGGCTTTTGCTATAAATTATTCTATAATATTTATAGTTGAAGGTATCAAGCAAGTTGTGATTAATAGGTGTAACAAATGGATGTTGCCGAATACTTTGCAACCTTCAATCTTTGCATATGAGTAGCGTTTGAGAATGTGTGCTCAGATGTTTCCATGGTTGCCACTGAAGTGTTAAATCACGAGCTATATTAATTTGCTTCACTCTTCCAGTCCTCCTCGATCCTGGGATCTTGCTGTTGAACCCCATCCTCTGTTAGTGTTCCTGTTGCTTGAGCTATAACCTGCTGTTGCTGTCTACCTGCCTGGACTGCTTTTCGTTGTTTCCTGGAACCCTCTCTAAATCTTGCCCAGCTTGATACGTGTAGTTTCCATATCTGGTCATCCAGAGTCTGGATTCTTTGTCACAGATCAAACCCTGATTCTGACAGTGGGTTTAAAAACATGGCTGTTTTACATATTTAATTTGAAAAACATTCTCACATCTACAAATTCACAATAATAGAGGAGTTTTAAATAAATCTTTATTGAAATATACTATACATGTAGAAAAGTTTACAAATGTGTAGATCCCCGCAAATACCACAAGATAAACAGACCGATGAGCCCCCAGTTGTCTCCTGGAAATTGGCATTTCTCTCTCTCTCTGGCAATTACATTTTTTTACAGTAAGAGTTGGCAAACTTTTTCTACAGGGGGCCAGAATTTACTTCAGACTCTTCAGCCACAGGCAGTGTGTGAACAAATGGGCATAGCTGTGTTCCAGTGGAACTTTCTTTATGGACATTGAAATTTTAATGTAATATAATTTTCACATCACAAAGTGTTCTTTTGATATGTTTTCAACCATTGAAAATGTAAAAGCCATTTTCGTTTGTGGACCATACATAAACAAGCAGCAGACCAAAGCTATATGGGCCGTAGCTTGCTGACCGCCACCTTACAGTATGCCACTCACCCATTCTCTGCTTACTCTCCTGCTCGTTCAGCCTAAGTTAACATCTAAATTAATTTATTGAATATCTAAATTAATAAGTAGTGTAAGTCAGTGTCATGTGCATCATGTAGTACGTTATAGCCATTCTCCTCCAATCACAAAGATCAACTATAATATAAGGACAGTTTGCTATGTGAAGTTAAATAATAAAGTTGCCCTGGTATCTCTGGAACATGTATTACCAAACCGGGATACAAATGTTAAAATGGACTCCTACTGCCGGGCGCGGTGGCTCACGCCTGTAATCCCAGCACTTTGGGAGGCCAAGGCGGGCGGATCACAAGGTCAGGAGATCGAGACCATCCTGGCGAACATGGTGAAATCCCGTCTGTACTAAAAATACAAAAAAAATTAGCCGAGTGTGGTGGCGGGCGCCTGTAGTCCCAGCTACTCAGGAGGCTGAGCAGAACAGCTTGGACCCGGGAGGTGGAGGTTTCGGTGAGTCGAGATCACACCATTATACTACAGCCTGGGTGACAAAAGCAAGACTCTGTCTCAAAAAAAAAAAAAATGGACTCCTACTTACAGAAATTAAACTTAGGTTTATACTCTATGAAGTAGTAGAACTCCGTGAGTTCTTCCATGTGATTTACAAACTAAATATAGTGGTGATTGTTTGATTACCTTTGGTTACTCTTCCTTTCTTTTTGAATTTAACCTCTTAGATTCTTAGCCAATCTTAAATCATTCTAAATTTAAAGGATTATATAGTGTAGTTTTTCCGTCAGAAAATAAGTCTGTTGTGAGTGCTTTAAAGTATTGCTAAAAGTCATTTATTGTCACCTGCGTGATATCTTGGGAAAAGCAAATGTTTAGCTAGCTTTTACTGAGGCCTGCTCTGTATGAGGTACTTTGAGGACCTGCCTTAAGTCACTCTTTTGGTGCTGATGACTTAGATATAGGCCCTGTCTTCAGGGAGCTCTTAGAGAGGATCAACATTAGAAAAATATCTTGCACGGTCAAATTGGTAAGTTCTAGAAAAAAGTAAAATTCTGTGGGAGCACAAATGCATGCTGGTGGGAGGGAGGAGAGGAGTATGTATTGAATCTGACTTTTTCTCCTAAATTTTAAAAATGTCAAACCTGCAGAAAAGTTGAAAGAACAGCACAGTGAACACCCATGTACCTTCACCTGAAGTCACCAGTTAACAACATCTGGCACATTGCTTTATCTTTGTATGTGTTTCATACATGAGTGTATGTATGTGTGTATTTTTTCTGCTAAACCATTTACAGTAGGTTTCAAACATCGAGACATTTCACCCCAAGTGCATCAGCATGGATCTGAGAACAAGGATATTCTCATACCTAACTGCAACATCGTTGTCATTCTCAAGAGATTCTAATATTCTTACATTAATATCATCAAATAGATAGTTCATATTGAAATTTTCCAGTTGTCCCGATAGTGTCTTTTATTCTTCCCCCCTCCAATCCTGGGTTTAATCAAGGATTATGTATGTCATTTGTTACGGGTTTTTTGGGGGTGGGGGAGTCAGAGTCTCACTTGGTCACCCAGACTAAAGTACAGTGGTGTGAATACAGCTAACTGCAGCGTCAACTTCCCAGGCTCAAGCGATCTTCCCACTTCAGCCCCTCAAGTAGCTGGGAGTACAGGCATGCTCCATCACATCTGGCTAGTTTTTGTATTTTTTGGTGGAGACAGAGTTTCACCAGGTTGGCCAGGTTGTTCTCGAACTCCTGAGCTTAAGCCATCCACCCACCCTGGCCTCCCAAGGTTCTAGGATTTACAGGCATAAGCCACTGCATCCAACCTGTTACGGTTTTTTAAAGTATCATTTGAATTTGTTTTTTATGGTTTCACAGCATCAACATTTTTGAAGAGTTTAGTTTCCTGTAATTTGAATTTGGTTGTTTCTTTGTAATTTTATTCAGTTTCCTCACTTTTGCAGGAGTACTGCCTCGGTGATGCTATGTCAGTCTCAGGAGTCCCTTACTGTCATTTTGTCCAAGTATTGGTGATAGTAAGTTTGGTCACTTGGTTAAGGTGACATCTACCAGACTCTCCACTGTAAAGCTGCTTTTTTCCTTTGACTTACTAGTTGTATAATTGTATAATATAATGATCTGTGGGGCTAGACTTTGAGACTGAATATCTTGTTGCCCACAATCTTTTGCCCAGTGGTAGGTTCTTTTGTTTTCACAGTTTCTTGTAAACGTTAAGGATTTTAAAACATTCTGTAATTCCAATTGTTTTTAAATATTAAAATATAAATATGTATGCATTCTTTTAAGAAAAGCTGGTGACAGTTGAACTGTAAATACATTTCTTTATACAATTTAAACATTTTAAATTATTAGTACCATTTTAGCAGAGTTAAGTTCTCATTCTCAGACACATAAGAGCTGAGTTCTTGATTTTATGCTTTATTGTATGTGTATACAGGCATTATAAGACTCAATCTCTTTATCTGTAAAATAGGGATGATAACCACCACTCCTTCTGGGATAGTTGCGAAGATTTATGAGGTAGCTCATGTAAAGAAAGCAGTTAGGATAGTGCTCAGCTTATAGTAACTACTCAATAAATACTAGCTTATTGTTGTTTTAATTAATACCAAAATTGTCTTAATTATAAATATAATCTTTACTAAAAATTAGTAACTTCAAGTTGTAGAAAGAAAAAGTTAAATATTTGTTTGTTTATTATTTTATTCAAATTTCGTGCTCCCAGTACATTTGGTTTATTCTAGATTTTTATATGTCCTATAATTACATCTAGATATTTTTGCTAAAAGTGCTTTTGAAGGGTTACTTTTAATTGTCTGGTGTCATTCTTTGCATTCATAGTGTAAGTGCTTCCTGCTCTTATTGCAGAAAGAGAAGACTCAGATGCTTGTAAATCATACTCTTACCAAAGACTAAAGTTAAAATAACCGGTACAGACTTTACATATTTATTTAGCAATAGATTTTCAGGTCCGTTGCTCACAAACACACAGTAAAGTCTGCAGATAGTTAAAACTCCCTTAATAAATAGTCTCTGTGAAGATAAAAAGAAGTTAGCAAGCATGGAGGCTATCATAAACTGCTATGGTTGTGTTGGAAGCACTCAGGAGACGACTGAGCTCCCACTGGCCGAACTGTGGACAGTTTGAGCTTGAAAAGGATAACTGTAGTAGATTTAAACACGTTAAATATCTTCAGACTTATGAGCTCATAGTGCAAAAAAAAAAAAAAAAAAAAAGTTTGGATGTGTGCTGCGTACCACATTGTATACTCAGACACTCATCACCAGAAGCTGATAGCTCAACAGCTGATGGATCACCAGCCTGTGCTCAACAGCTTCCAAACATACTCAATGCTCCAAACGTTTAAGTTCAAAACTATAATCATCTCTATGACTAATACCATAATTTCAGGCTCTCCATAATAGTAACTTGTCAAAATTATACTTTTCCCACATCTGGAAGTTGTAGATTTCAGCTTCAATTTTATTTATACTATTTCCAGAGAGTTCTGATGTGGTAAACTGATAATTATGCTATTTCGGTATCTCTAAATTGTTATTGTTTGGTGATGATTGGCTCCTTAAAATTTTAGGGGAATACATTTTTGGTGTAAAGTCTAAGATAGATTCCACTGTAGAAGAACTTTATTTTAATGGTATAGTCATTAAATGAAGAACTAAGGGTTCCCAAGTTATCATCCAAAATTCCCTGGTGTTTGTCACATAATACATTCTCCACAGTAATTTAAAATTCTGTGAAATTGACTTGACTTTCTCCCCGGTAAATAACTATGTTTAAGTTAAAAGTGGTCATGTTTATCATGGTTACATGACTGATCATTTTTAGAAAGGGAGGAAATAATCTTGAACTTGCTACTAAAATGTAGGCACTACACAAAAGCCGTTACATTAACTTTCTACCAAGGCCTTCCTTGCAGAAACACAGAAGACTGATGGCATCCAAGGCGACAGGATGTAAATTCTACCAGAACCCCTACTGCTGCACAGTGGAGGGAGGAAAGGTTATCCTTAAACTCGAAGCATTTAAGTCATTTGTGATGAATTTTCCATCAGGCAGAAAAAAAGGAATGATTACCAAAGATTATACCCCTGGGATAAATATGAGGTTAAAGCTAACTTCTTACTCCCCTCAGGGGTGTAATTAAACAGACCTTTATGATTAAGGCTTTCGGGCATTGAAAAATGTTTGCTGTTTTCATATTCTGGAAAAAATCATAACTCCAGATAAAGATATGAGTAGTTAGAGAGAGCTCACTGACTTTATTAAAGCCGTGTATTTGTAGGAAAGTGTTTTTTAGTATTGTTTGATTCAGGGCATATACATTTTAATAAGAATGTTGAAAAGTGAAACCAATTTGTTTCTGAGGGGACAGATCCCAAATGATTCTAATTAGGCAGATCTTTATAAACAGGAACATAGAACATTGATGACACAATTTAGGTGTTCATACTTATTTCTGATTTTAGGTTGGGAATTTTAACAGAAAAAGAATATTAAGATTGTGGTTCTAATCTTGGTTTTGCCAGTAATTAGCCTTGATCGAGTCACTTGGCTTTTCTATATCCCTCCCTCCTCCTTTTTAAACATATTTAAGTGCAACTAGGGAAGCCTGAGGTCCTAATTTTAAGATTCTCTGGTTCTCTCTTTTTAAGAAATACAATTTGACAGAAATTAGCTTAACTGAAAAAGTATTTATTGAGAATTTGGTCCAAACAAGGAAATCTGCATATGCATAGGGAACGCAAAGAAATGGATGTACTCCCAGCTCTCAGGAAACTCCAAGTTTGAATTTTAGGTCAGGGAGTGGAAGGGGAGGAGTGATGTAAAAATAAGAGAAACACAGCGTATAAACAGACAACTCCAATAGATTGTATTAAGTTCTAGAATAGGCCTCTGTGGAAATCTAGATATCTCCTAAAGACGTCAACCCTGACCCTTCCAGTCTAAATTAGATTTCCCCATTGTATTGGTGTGCTTTTCCTTCATAGCATTTGCCGTACTTTGTAATAACATTTCTGTGTGATTATTTCCTTAAAGTTTGTCTACCCTTTTGGACTAAAAAGTCCCAGAGAACTGAACCTGGCAGTGCTGTTTTCCACCATGGCATGCTGAGGACCTTGCTAAGGACCATGCTTAAGTCCTTAGCATAGAACATGGAAGATGGTAGGCTTTTAATAATGAGTCGTTGAATGCAGGAGTGGCAGCACAGGGCATGGTTTAGCCTGGGGATGGGAGCAGTGGGTGGTGAGGTGAAGCAGAGTCCAAGGAAAGCTTAGTAAAGTAAGAGTAGGCAGTATTTTGGGTCTCAAAAACAATAGGGGCCGGGTGCAGTGGCTCACAGCTGTAATCCCAGCACTTTGGGAGACTGAGGTCGGCGGATCACCTCAGGTTGTGAGTTTGAGAGCAGCCCGGTCAACATGGTGAAACCCTGTCTCTATTAAAAATACAAAAATTAGCCAGATGTGGTGGTGGGCGCCTGTAATCCCAGCTACTCAGGAGGCTGAGGCATGAGAATCACTTGAACCTGGGAGGTGGAGGTTGTAGTGAGTCAAGATGGTGCCACTGCACTCCAGCCTGGGCAACAGTGCAAGACTATCTTAAAAAAAAAATGTGGAGTAGACATTGAGACCAAATGGGTAGCCTTGCCAGGTGGAAGATAGCCTGTGAGTGCCCTGGAGTAAGGGAGTTAAAGGTAAGAAAGTAGACTGAAAGCAAATCTTGTGCCATGGACAGGTATCTCTCAACTGGAGAGCTTTGGCAAAAGGGCTATGAATCCCTGGGCACACTGTGGATATAGACTAAGGACACACACTTGTGAGTATAGTACTATTATTGTTTTACAAACTCAGATTCTGTTGGAATTCGTAATATCCAGACTCATTTAAGAGCATTCATGAATTTTTAGTGATTTATCTCATTGTGATATTTCTCATCATCTGTAACTAAAATTCCAAAAGGCCCTTGGTTTTTTCTTTTTTTTAACTTTAAAAGGTGTCTTTCTACTTTTCTTATAAATACCGGGGGGGCGGTTAGGGGTTTTTTTTTTTTTTTTTTAAATACTGGGGGGCCAGGAAGAGGTTTTTTTTTTTTTTTTTTTTTTTTTTGAGGCGGAGTCTCGCTGTGTCGCCCAGGCTAGAGTGCAGTGGCTGGATCTCGGCTCACTGCAAACTCCGCCTCCCGGGTTCACGCCATTCTCCTGCCTCAGCTGCCCGAGGTCAGGAGATCGAGACCATCCTGGCTAACACAGTGAAACCCCGTCTCTACTAAAAAAAAAAAAATACAGTAAGAGGTTTTAAGTAGAGAACTTATGTGATCAGTTCTGTCTAGCAGGAGTGGGAGGATGGATGGGTTCAAGGGAGAGAACTTGGAGTCAGCCCCTCACTCTTGTCTAGGTGAGGGTGGCCTCAGCTAGGGTAATGGCAGAACCATGATTCTAAGTGCTGTTTTCCAAGCAAGAGCCTAAAAAAAACAAATAAACACCTAAATTAGTTCTTATAAACATGGTGAATGCCAAATTTATGTATAGACACATATATGAATTTTCATATGCATATTTAATCTTTAACAGAAACTGAAGAGGCTTAGAATTTTTCTCTCTGTCTTTATATTATCTTCTTTGTCTTCATCTTTCATTCTATGTCTTATTTTAAAAATCCTTTTCAACTTATGAACCTTCAGTTTGAAATTAAATTTGGACTGTAAGTTGACTCCTTGAATCTTTGCTTCACAAGGTTTCTTTGTCTTTTTTAGAAGAAAAAAGATTAACTCAGGGTTTCCAAAATAAAAGCAAAGATTGTGATTAAAACTGAATTAGAATCTTGATTCTCTGTTATTTGCTAATAGTAAAATAAATAGCTCAGTCTTAAAGAAGCTTTAAAGTAAGTCCTGGAGCCTTTGAGAACCCTTGGATTTTAATTAAAGAAATACAGAATACCATCACTTTCTGTTTGTCAGTGGAAAAAATATGTATTTTTAAATTTTCAGAGCTTAGCCTAGCAGCACATGGAGTACATCTGTTGGCTTTCAGAATTTGAGGAACACAAATGGATTCAGATGTTTAGGTCCTTTGTCTTTACTGGTCTCGGCTCACCTCGCCAACTGAGCATGGCACAATCCAAACACAGTTTTTGAAAACAGAGCAGCTAGAGTTACTTCTAAAGCACTCTCTTGGGGACTGATAAAGTCAATCTCTGTTTATGTAATGAAATCAGGGAGCAAGGGGTCTGCTGTAGTACTTTGTGGATGGGATTCCATTGGTGTTGTCTTTCAGGGGAAAGACTGGGTTTAATAAGCCTTTATTCTTACTCATTTTCTCTGGGGTACAGCCCACTCTAATGAATTATTTTGAACTACTTCTGTTTATGCACTGTTAGATCATCTGTTTAATCTGTCGGCTTTAGTACAATCAATAGATTTATTGTAGAAAATTGGGATACCAGTGTCAACTTTATATGATAAAAGACTTAAACATCTAGTTAATCTTCTGTTGTTGTTCAGTGCTACTAATGTTCAGTGTGTGTGTGTGTGTGTATTTAAATAATATTGTCTTTTTGGTGTACTTATATTTTAATTTAACTTGAACTTTCAAAACAAACTGCTGGTTTAGCCTCTTTTCAAATATGAAATCCTTCCCATTCTTCAAAATATTTATAAAGTATTCTTGAGAGTGAAATCTCATAAAGATCTTTGGTGCAGGACCAGAATTCAAAGGAAAGTTCGTTTGGTTTTGATTTGAAAACTGTAAAAACAAAATGCCATCAAAATGGTGGGGTGTGAATTGGTAACTTCAATTTTATTGCAATCCACCAAGCCCATCCCCAGATGTTTCCAATTAAAAGCCGAGAATGCCAACTTGGTTGACTATCATATGAAAGTATTTCTTTTCTGATTTTTTTGTCTGAGAAAAATAACAAAGTCTCAAATGCTTTAACTCTAATTAAAGAAATAATTTCACATTTGCATGTTGTTTAAACTTAAAAAGTAATGTAATATTTAAAGGGAATTCTTACATGTCACATTTGTAAACATATATAGTTCTGAATACATAGGGCTTCACATCCGTCTTATAAAGGCCAAAGGAAAAAGAAAGATTTAAAAAAAGATGTTAAAGCCCTTTAAAATTAAAATCACGTATTTCTGGATTTACTATTATAATCAGAGAGTGGACCTTTTCACACAGGATTTGTTTAAAAAGGGTTTGTTAGTAATTTCAGTGCATTTTTCAGTATTACAGGGAATTTCCCATTATAATGTAAATAATAGGTTTTTCTTTTATTTCTGATCAATTGTATTTTCAATTGTAAGAAGTACTTCTATGGAAATCTAGGAAGATAGGAAGATGTAATAAGATAAAAGAAACCATAATGTCATTTAAAAACCATGAGTTTTATAATATTTCTCCAGGTGATACCAAGATACTTACTGGCAGTAAATTTGAATTTATGGAAATTGGCATTTGTTCAGAGAGAAGATGGAGTTACTCTTTATAACTAATCTAACGTTAACATTTTGGATATAAATTTAAAGATAAATTTATGTTTGAAGCTTCCTGAAACTGTAGACACAGGACCACATACTAGCTGCGAAGATGAAACAGTTGTTTCTCATTTCATCTTCTGTTTGGTGAAATTTTGATGGACAAGTATTTGAGAGCTCAGGAGGGAGACATCTGTATAGGTCTTGGATCTGTGTTTGCTATTGGTGAGTGCCTGTGTTTTTTTTTTTTCCTAAACATGGTGCTACTTGGCCTGTAAGATACATTGCAGGAGGGACCTGTTGTAAGGAAGCTCCAGCTGCTGCTTCGGAGAAAGCTGATTCTTTCACCTCTGTGCTCCACCACAGCTTATTGACAGCCCTTGTTGCTGTCCTCAGTATTGCTGGCTGCTCTAGCTCCTTTGTGCTTCTATAGCAGCCTGTGCCCACCGCCCATTATTGATCATGACTGTGAACGTCATTGAGGCCAACTGCCTCCTCTTCCCCTAGCAGAGAGTGAGCACCTCACAAGGCTTTTTTCATCTTTTCCTCCTTGATGTCAAGCGGAGTCCCTGTGTATATTGAACTGAGTTGTGATTTTAAGGTTTTGGAAGTTATTTTGAGAATACATTGAAAATTGTGCTTTTTTTTTTTTTTTTTTTTAAGATTTAGGCAGGAAATGAGAATAGTGATGGAACACACAGTCTAGCTCTGAGTTCCATCACTACTGTTTTATCGTATTGTTTTATCTATACAATAGAAATAATGTCTGTCTTCATTACCTTTTTTTTCTTTTCTTTTCTTTTCTTTTTTTTTTTTTTTGAGACAGAATCTCACTCTGTCACGCAGGCTGGAGCGCGGTGGCACAATCTTGGCTCACTGCAAACTCCACCTCCTGGGTTCAGGTGATCCTCCTGCCTTAGCCTCCCGAGTAGCTGGGACCACAGGCGCGCATCACCACACCCAACTAATTTTTGTATTTTTAGTAGAGACGGGGTTTCACCATGCTGGCCAGGCTGATCTTGAATTCCTGACCTCAAGTGATCCACCTATCTCTGCCTCCCAAAGTGCTGGGATTACAGGCATGAGCCACTGCACCCGGCCTGACTTCATTACTTTTTAAAGTTATGAGATTTAACTCAAGACAGTGTGCAGAGTTATTATGAGGACTATGTTCTTAACAAATACAGAGAGAAGTAATTATTATTGTCATTGTCATTACCCACCAAAGTGGCATTGTTCAACTCTCCTAACAGATAAAGAGGCCCTTTCAGAAGTTGCCTTTTCCTTCTCCTTTTTTAAAGTGAAAATTAATATGAAAAGCTGTGCATCTCTTTTGAAATAAATTTATTTCATTGGCATATACTTTCTATTCAAAAAAACTTTAAATTGACATGAGCCAGTAGTTTTTAACTTTTTTGAGTATGAAAACCCCCTTTTTAATTTCAGTAACTCTTATAACCCCTGTCTTGATTATGTTCTTGTAATTCTAGCGTTTGGTGATAATTCACTGAATTCCCAAAGGTTGAGAACTATTCTTATACAATAAGAACATGCAGGAGCCACATCATAAATACAAATTCAGCAAATACTGCTTCATGCATGCCATGTTAATGAGCAAGGCAGAAGGTGTTAAAGTAATGTCCACTGTGTTTAGAAAGTGGAAGTAGAAATGGTATAGGTGAAGTGTACTGGATTCATTGTTCATTCACCCAGTAGTTATTTACTGGGCAGGTTTTGGAACACATTAGTGATCAAGTTAGACTAAAATCCCTAACTCTACATTCTAACAAGGAGTTTTCTATAGATACAAATAAGTAAGGGAATTAACAAGACGGTTATACAGTGAAAAACCCTATGAAAGTAAAATGATAGGGAGGATAGGTGGGCTTCATTGAGAATGGGACATTGAGCAAAAAAGTAACTGTGACCAGAAAAGAGAACAGTCAGTGAGAATCTCTGAGGTGGGAGCAGGCCTAGCATGTGCCAGGGACCGCAAGGAAGCCAGTGTGGCCAAGGTGGCATGATGGAGGAGGATAAAGTGGTAGACGACCAGTCTGTAGGGTAACATGGGCCCCACCCCTCGGGGCCTTATAGGCTGTGCCACGTCTTTGGTTTTTTTTTTTACTCCCACTTAAATAGGAAGGGTGGCATGTGAGGAAATACTCTATTTTTAAATGGATTGTCAGTACAATAGTGATTGCCAGGAGCTGGGGGGCAAGGGGATGTGGAGTGACTGCTAATGGGTACTGGGTTTCTTTGGGGATGAAGAAAATGTTTTGGAATCTGACAGTGGTGGTGCTTGTACAACCTTATGAAAATAAAAAATGCTGAATTGTACAATTTAAAAGGGTGAATTTGATGGTATAGAATGAATTACGTCAATGAAAACATTGCCAAAAAAATGGATCACTAGGGCTTGCTGGAAACATTTTCTCCTCCTCTGTATCAGTGTATAACTTTTGCCTTTGAAAATTCAGATTTCTAACTAGTTACAGCTTAACTGAGGGAAAGTCTCCTAGTGTTGTTTGCCGTGTTTTAATTAGAAGTAAAAGATGTTCATCTACTTTAAAGTATCTCTGCCGAAATGATTACTAACTGTGAAATCCGACGTTTCCACATACATGTATCCTTTTATATTTGTGTTAACTGTTATCCATATAAGGTACGGATAGTGAGATAACTTTTAACCTCTGGCTATCAAAATGATTGTAATTTTTAGGCCGAATTCTATTATATTTTGCTAAACTAAGATATTTTCCATATAATTTATTTTGTGATTCTTCTATAGGGTAAGAAATTGGATCAATATGATAATGCTCTTCAAATTATAGGCTAAAGCGTGCAAATGAGAAGAATGCCTTTGTTCATTCCATTAACCAAAACAAAAGTATATAATCTCCTCTTCCAGAAGACACAGTCGCTTTTAATAGAAATAGAGCAGGAAGTGCATTTAGCTAGGGTGTTTTTCTTTCTCCTTTCAGTGTTTTAGATTTAACTTTGGCATTTCCTAGATTTTCATTCTGTATTAATTGAAATATTATGAGGCCATATTTAATTTTATTTGGTGGGGGAGGTATAGTATAATTTGAGTCTTACAAATAGTCTAAGTGGTTTTCATTAAAGAAAAAAACCATTGAACATTACAGCTCTACTTTGTGTAAAACATTAACTCTTCTATGGTAACTCAAAATATAAACGCACATAGGTCGTTTGTTTTATTTTGTTTTTAAGTTTTGTTTTCCAGTTCTAAAACAGTTTGTAAATAGTTGCAGAAGTTAAAATAGTTTGGTGAAGTCAGGAATCATAGGATTTGCTGAACTGACTTTCCCTTTGAGGGCTTTGAATTGATGATCCCTCACCAAAAAATATTTAATTAATAATAAAAAGTAAGCATCCCTTCTCTATCTTTAGTATTTTAAACGTTGTTTTTTTAACTTTTCAGGCATCTTATCTTGAACTATGTTATCCTCTATGGTAGCCTTCCCTCTTGAACTAGGTGTCCTTGCTTGGTAAGACTTCCTTTTGTTCTTGTGGGACGGCTGAATTTCTGAGGACTTGCAAAGGGTGTCTAGCGGCCATCTTCTAAAATTGTGGATTGAAAGAACTCTCCAAAAAATTGTGAGATAAGCCCTGTCAGACCCATTACATTTTCAAAATTTAGAGTACTTAAAAAATCTATAGTAACTCATTTCTTCTTATTTACAAAAAGTCAGCACCCTACGAAAGAATTAATCTGCTTTTACCTCTTTGTTCTAATCTGAATGAGTGTACTTAGAGGTTGATTAAATATTTTTTCTTCTGACCATGGGAAACTATGTCCAAATCCTTAAGTAATTACATTCTTCATACAGACATTTCTCATTTTCTCATACTAGCTGAAGAGGCAGGGTAGCTTTCAACCCCCTGTGTTTTCATTTGTGTGATGGTGACTTTAAATTGAGCTTTAAGCACTTTGGTCATTTAACTCTTGACCGGCTTAGTTTAGAAAGCATAACATTTCAAAGTGGTTTATTTCAGAAATCTCCATGCTTTGATGACTTGGGAGAATATCTGAAACACTGAAATAAGCCTGTACTTACAAGAAAATAATGTTTTAACCTAGTCTAAAATGTGATTTCAAATGATGAGCAGAAGTTAAAATGTATACATGTATGGTCTTTGAGTGAGATAAACTGAATATATAAAGAGTTAAAAAAGGAAATATCATTGTATGAGCAGGTATTACCTTCTTAGAGCACTGTGAAAATTTAGAAACTTGGGACAGTTGTATACTGTCATATTTATTATGTTTTATGCATACTTCATCTTAATCCAGCTTTGTCATTCCCAGTAGGTTGTGAATTATCTAGAGGCATGCATTTGTTCATCTTTTTGTTCCAGCCTTTAGTGCCTGTTATGTAGTGAGGATTTATGTAATGTTCATTGACTAAATATCCTTTTTTTTTTTTTTAATTTATTTTTTTTTTTTTTGAGACGGAGACTTACTCCATTTCCCAGGCTGCAGTGCAGTGGTGCGATCTTGGCTCACTGTAACCTCTCCTTCCCGGGCTCAAGCGATTGTTGTGCCTCAGCATCCAGAGTAGCTGGGATTATAGACACATATCACCATGCCCAGCTAACTTTTATATTTTTGGTAGTGATGGGGTTTTGCCATGTTAGCCAGGCTGGTCTCAAACTCCTGGCCTCAAGTCATCTGCCTGCCTCAGCCTCCCACAGTACTGGGATTACAGACATGAGCTACGGTACCCAGCTGACTAAATGTTCTTGATGGTCAGCATCGTTGTTGAATCTAGGCACTGGGTTCAGGTGGCTGTTGATGAATCTGCATATCTGCAAGGTTTATGTTATTAAGGAAAACAGGCTCTATTTTAACCTTAAGGACTCAAAAGTTGATGTCTGATCACCCCCGTCTCCACCCTCAATATTTGTCCTGTGCTTTTTTGCCAGTGAACGAGCATTCAGTTCCACCTTATATTAGAAAATGGGGCCATTAGTATGTTTAAGGTCTTACATTGTTTTTTGAGATGATACATATGTTCTTTTTTTTTTTTTTTTTTACCAGACATTCTTGGTATTCTCTTCTCCTTTTTTTTTTTTTTTTTT
>NW_016805362.1:818940-846698 GCF_001698545.2 Rhinopithecus bieti
TTTTTTTTTTTTTTTTTGGAGACAGAGTCTTTGTCACCTGATCTGGAGTGCAGTGACACAATCACTACTGACTCTTCCCTCTACCCTCCTGGGCTCAAGTGATATTCCCACCTCAGCCTCCCAAATAGCTGGGACTATAGGTATGGACCACCATGTCTAGCTAATTAAAAAAATTTTTTTTTAGAGATTGGGGTCTCACTGTGTTGCCCAGCCTGGCTATTCTCTTCTTTTATGTTCTGTTGTCACAGTGATCAAGATATGCCATTCCATTTTTATTAGTGTTTCCTTACTCATGTTAGTAATATTTTTGTACCAAATTCAGAATCCTCAAACAATTAAGTAAAATAAGCCAGGAAATTCTACAAATGAAGAGTGATGAGGGGGAATTAAATCTCTAAGGTATTAAAATATAATATAAAGCTTTAATAGTTAAAACTATGTGGCACTGGTACATGATAAGACAGACAGGTCAGTATAACAGAATAAATAGAAAGTCCATAAAGAGATTTCCCTATATATGGGAATTCAGTAAGTTACCAAATTAGCAGGGGAAATGAAGATTGTTTTAATAATGATGCTGAGGCCATTGCATAAACATTTGAAAGAAATTAAGTTGGATTCTTTTTGTATACCTTATACCACAATACATTCCAGATGGAGCATAAATGTAAATGTAATATTGTGAAACCATGAAAGTACTAGAAAAAATATGAAGATATGTTTTCATAATCTTGAAATTGAGGGTGGCCTTCTTAATTATTGTGTAAACCCAGAGGCCATTTTTAAAAATGATCAATTTGACCACACATCAGATTTTCATATGGCATAAGAGTATGGCATACAAAGTCAGAAGATACATAAACTTGGAAAATATTTATGACATATTTTACAAACCAAGGGCTTAATATGTAAAGAGTTCTTAATATATAAAGAATTGTTTAATAAGAAAAGGCCAGCAATTTAACAATAATAAAATGGGCCAACTTTATGAAAAAGAGAAATGCAAATTCCTCTGTACGAAGATACATAATGCTAATTAAAACCACATGAAATGTCTTTTTTCAGAACAGCAAAGATTGAAAGTTTTGATAGTATACTATCTTGATAAGGATGTGAGGGAAATCAACTTGGGAGCGTAACGTTGCTGATGAGAATGTAAAATGGCACAACTTCTGTGGAAAGTCATTTGACACTCTAAAAGTTACAACTCTTTTACCCAACATTCCCAGTTGAAGGAATTTATCCTAGGCATATTCACAAATGATATATGTACAAGAATATTTATATTTTACCGAGTGCTTCACCATTTTAAACCAACAATATGTAAGTTCTAGTTAGTCCAAATCCTTACCTAAACTTGTTTCTTCCATCTTTTTAAAATTCAGCCATTCTAGTGGACACGCAGTGATAATTTGTTACGGTTTTAATTTGCATTTCTGGTAACTGACGATGTTGAACATCTCTTCACATGCTTATTAGGCATTCATATGTCTTTAGTGAAGTGCTTAAGTGATTTGCCTTTTTAAAAAAAAATGGATTATTGAGTTGTTATAATTGTTTATATATCCCAGATACAAGTCTGTTTTTTAATATATGTTTTGTCAAAATTTCTCCCAGTTTTGGCTTTCCTATTTTCCTAGTAGTTTTTTTGAAGATAATTTTGAGGAAGTATAGTTCATCAGTTTTCTTCCTCTATGGTTGGTGCATTTTGTTTTCAAAAGAAAACTTTTATACTCCAAGGTCAGGAAAATTTAGTCCTTTTCCCCCCCAGAAGTTTTATATCTTTATCTTTTATATTTAGCCTTTTCTCCCATCAGATTTGCAAAGTGATCCATAACCAAGAAGGAAAAAATAGATTTAGAACCACAGCTTTAGAATGCTGTCTAGTTTTCAGATTCATGTCCTTTCCCCCAGTAAAACAGTTTCTGAGTTAATGGAGATAATGCCATTGTTTTTCATAAGATAGATAGCAGTGAAGTATCTGGCTTTAGTACACTTCCTAAGTAAATCCTCAATTCACTCCTAATTCTGTGTTTGAGTATTAATGTTAGATGCGTCTGTAGACCACCTGGAGCTGCCGCCCGTAGATGGCCTTTTACTGCTGTAGGGCAGTGAGGCAGCAACAGTGCAGTGAGCACTCCGGGAAAACTGAGTCAGAGACCTGACTTCTGGTCTTCACCCTGTTATCTGCTCCTATTGGAATAGAACAAAACTCTCCCTCTTATCCAGCAAGCCTCCCATTTCATCTAGAAGAAAATTCCAAACATGTGACTGTTGTCCAGAATGTCTCCCAGAATCTGATTCCAAACCCACTGTTCCATCCCTGTGGTGCCCTGCCATTTCCTGTTCCTTAGAGTTTTCTACTTGGCCCAACTATGTGTCTTTGTTTGTGCTGTTCCCTTTATCTAGATTGTTCTCATTCTTTTCATCCTACCCTAGGCTTAATTCAGTCAGTCTTTTAAGTCCTCAGTAAAACCCCATATCCTCCTTGAACCCTCTCCCATCCACTCAAACAGGAAAGAATGTTCCCTCACATTTTGTCGATGTATAGCCTCTCTCGTTGACTTCCAGACTTCTGAATGCTTTGTGGGTTGCTAGGGCGTGGTGTTCATTTTATATCTATGTTTCATATGGTGACTCACACAGCACCTGGTATAGAGCCTTTCTGTCGTAAAGCATCACTGCCGAACTCTTAAGCTGTATTCTTTGTAATGAGTTTTGCGCTGGTGTTTTTCAAACTCTGTGGTGTGACCCATTTGTTGCTTGTAAAAGCAGTTTTGGTGGTTCATGAGCAGCATTTTTAAAAAAATGAAATAAAGTAGACTAGAACATAACATGGGTAAGCATTGTATACTAGAAGGTTTGTTTCTGGTTTTATGTTTGCAAATATGTTTACTAGGCTGTGATATAGAATGTATTTTGCACTATGGGTTGTAGTAAAAAAAAAAATTGAAAAACACTATACTAGGTTTTAACCTCTATGATGAATTTTAAAATTTAGAGGAGAGACACTTGGAATTTTAAATAAGCCCAAAGAATACAAAACCTTGATAGTTACGAAAATTTTCACAAAATGCTTTCACATAATTTATACCATCTTCATTATCCCCATTAAGTGAATGATTTTTTTTCTTCAGCATGTATTGTGTAGTCTTTGTGTTAGATTTGAGGTGTATAATTGGATTATAAAAATATAAATCGACCAGGCACAGTGGCTGATGCCTGTAATCCCAGCACTTTGGGAGACTGAGGTGGGCGGATCACCTGAGGTCAGGAGTTCAAGACCAGCCTGGCCAACATGGCGAAACCCCCCATCTACCAAAAATACAAAAATTAGCTTGGCGTGGTGGCATGCACCTGTAATCCCAGCTACTCAGGAGGCTGAGACAGGAGAATCACTTGAAACTAAGAGGCAGAGGTTGCAGTGAGCCACGATTATACCACTGCACTCCAGCCTGGGTAACAGAGCAAGACTGTCTCAAAAAAAAAAAAAAGAGATATATATATAAAATTTTAAATGGGATTTTGAAGAAAGTTTAGTGGATTATCAGATGTTTGCCTGAAACTTCTGTTTCTTAAGCTTCTCTATATTATATATTATCAATTTGGATTGCTTATAGTAGAAGTATTTTGATAAGACAGTACTTTCTACATTAGAACAGAATGAATATTGTCAACTGAGTCTACAAATCAAAAATTAAAAAATTTGTCATTAAGGATACTGAAATTCCATGTTGAAAAATAAGTTCACTTTATACAGTACTCTAATACATGAAAAGAAATTTCTTTGTTAACTAGTATTTAAAAGACGACTTAATTTTGAAACTGATTATTCTCAGTCAGCTCAGCAAGAATCACATTAAATACTTCTTCTAAAAGGGAGTAAAACCTCGAATTTTCCAAATCAACACAGGCATCCTAAGTGTGGTGGTTAACTTTCAGAGAGCCTTGAGTCAGACGTGCTTTCATGAGATGGGAAAGCTATCAGCTACAGGGTTGCTTAGTATTTACAGTAAAACAGTTTCTGATTGACTTTTAAGTTTTTGCTTTAAACCTTTCCTAGATCCCTGGTCCCTTTATCTCTGGCATTGCTGTGTTAATAATGCCTGTGCCTTTTCCCTTCACCTTTCTTCAGGGTCAGTATAGACCTTCTGATTTGCTGTGCCCCGAGACATATGTTTGGGTCCCCATTGAGCAATGCCTGCCTTCACTTGAAAACTCCAAGTACTGCCGTTTCAACCAGGACCCAGAAGCAGGTACGTTTGGAGCTGAGCTCAGCTGGAAATCATTGGCTTTGTTTTTATGATCCATGTGTGTGTGGCTGTGGCTGTGGCTGTTAACAGGATCCAGGTAGCTTTGTATATATTATAGAGCGTGCTGTGCATGAGTGTGTGTGTGTGTGTGTGTGTGTAAGATAGAGGAAGACTGCATATGCACACAAACTCACACTCACAGTTTGGCACAAAATTAAGAAACCTCATGTGCTCGTGCCACTTACTGACTGGCTTCTCCCATTAGGTTAGTTTTATATGCTTTGAGGGGCTGATATCAATATCCACATCTTTTCCAACTATCACAGTGCCTAAAAATTGACTTCTAGATGGATTATTTAGTCAATGTAGAGAAGATAGATATATTGACCAACTGGACCGAATAAAGTTGTAGAATGGTTTCATGGAGGCAAACAGACTGTAATGGATTTTGTGACAATACTTTTTTGACTTTCTTCTTACCTCTGGTGTACCCCTCCAGTATAGTCCCAGCCATATTTTGTTCCCCATTGTTCCACTTCGGATGATCTGTGTACTAAGAGTATATACAGACATTGAAAGTATATCCCTGGCTGGGTGCAGTGGCTCACGCCTATAATCCCAGCACTTTGGGAGGCTGAGGCAGGCAGATCACCTGAGGTCAGGAGTTCGAGACCAGCCTGGCCAACATGGTGAAACCCCTTCTCTACTAAAAATACAAAAATTGGCCAGGCTTGATGGTGGGTGCCTGTTAGCTAGTCAGGAGGTTGAGGCAGGAGAATCGCTTGAACCCGGGAGGTGGAGGTTGAAGTGGGCCAAGATTGCGCCATTACGCTTCAGCTTGGGCGACAGTCTAAGACTCTGTCTCAAAAAAAAAAAAAAAAAAAAAGTATAGCCCTGGAGTTAGGCTTCCTGGAGTCAAATCCTGGCTTCATGATTAGCTGGTAAACTGTATGCCCTTAGGCAATTTAATAATCTCCCTGATCTCAGATTTCTCACTTTTAAAATGGAGATAATAATGGGACCTTATTGAGCTGTAATGAGGATTAAAATGAGATAAACATGCTAAGAACAGCCCCCATTACTGTTTTTTGGTGGTCACTTGCCAAATGAGAATGCTGCATCCCATATCTGCCACAGGCTTTTGTCTGCATTTACTTTTATTTACTCTGATCTCTCTCTCTGCAAAATCATGCAGTTTTGTTTACCTCCCTGTAGTCTAAGTACCACTCACAGTTCAAAGCAGCACTTCTCCACACAGCCCTCATAGTCCTGGCATTCAGCTGTGGCTTTGTAAGACAGGCACGGGTGCTGATGCTCTCGGGATGGGTTGCATTAAATTGACAGGCTTGTCTTCCCCTTAAAGTTCCCTGATATTCTCAATTGTGCTTAATTGAACTTTGAGGCCTCATAGAACCCCACCACAGGGGAGATGCCTGATCCTTATTTCTTAAGAGTATGAACATTTCTCTAGCTACCACCCGTTGTCTAAGTTTGGGAAAAAAGAAGGAAAGATCAATGGAAAGCCTGGAGGAGGAGAGAGGAGTAGGTGGGGCGAAACCAAATGAAAGATAAGGGGGCAGGGAAAGGGATGCAGTAACTTCTTCAGTTCTAAGATGTGCATTTGTTTCACAAATCAGGTTTTTCGTGTAAAAAAAAAAAAAGGCTCATGTAATATATTTTGTTATCTCCTTGAAAAGCTGTTATGAAATCAAGAGTGACTCCTTCTTATACATGGTGGTACCTTAGAATCTGATGACGAGTGACCATAGGGACCCAGATGACTCATATGCCAGGTACCCTGGCATTAGCCCCAGTTTTTCTGGATGTTTAGGTTTCCTAGAATAACCAGAGCTTTATAGTTCCCACACCTGAAATTATTAGTCAACTCTGATCATTTCATTCTGAGTAAAGTTACACCTCATTGATCAGATATGTTGCTTAAAAACAAACATTAAATTTGTCAACCAGTTTCAGAGTCAGGCTGAAAGCCAAAGGCAATAGTATTATAAGAGAAAGCATATACTTATCTACTCTCCTCTCTTCCCTCAAAAAAAATTTCTCCTCTAGCTTTCTTAAGGTCAGGTCAGTCCAGTCCCTATGATGAAAACTGCTGAACATCTTACTAAAAGATTTCATGTTCACATATAAAACTTTTTTGTTTAAGTTGCATTCCAATAATATTATGATCCTAAATTTCTTACTCCCCAACTTATGATAGCTTCACCTTCTTTTTTTCCTTATTGATCAGTTTTAAAGGTTACATTTCTTCTTACATAATACTTGGAGACTAAACACAAATTCTCCTTTTATAAAGTTGAAAAGGTGACTGAATAATTTCTATGCATTGAATAGATATTCAAGTAAACATTCATGTTAATATATTTTAAAATTATTTTCCAGAATAAATACTAATGAACATGGCAAAAAAGATTTAAAGTCTTATAATGACCATTTTTGTCAAGAACATACTATATCCTTGTGAGCGATGAATATATTGTGTGTTCTTTTCCTATAACTAGTAGGTTACATTTCTTATGGCAGTAGCTTTAGCTCTTAATCTTCATTGTTTAGAATTCATTTACAAAACTCGGGAGTAAATTTCTTTGAGAATAAATGCTTTGAAGAAATCGAAGATCTTTTTTGCATATGCTGAATCTGTGGAACTTTCAAGAGAATAGCACACAGTTTTATCAATATTGAATGTCACAGTCCAGACACTATTTGAAATCAGACTTATATCCTGTGGTTTTAGGAAATTAAAATGCAGTTACATGCTGGAATGTATTGAGCCTGCTGTGAAACATGGTCATTTGAGGTTTAAATGGCAATCTGTGAGAAACGGTTCTCTTCTCTGGGGCCAGTTTTACTTTTACGTGACCCAAACTTTGACTCAGAAAATAGAGCTTAATATGGGCAATATTGTTGTTCATCAGCATGGTGCTTTTTTCACTAAATCTTGTTTCTCTTTCCAGCTGTTGAGTAGTTAAATTATTCTGCAAAGGCACAGTTGATCACCATAGGCTTTGGTTAAACCAAGTATGGCTTCAAGGTGTGTCAGTGGCCAGTGTTAAGGAAAATCACATTTTCCCCCATCCTTTTGTATACACTACTTTGTGGTACTGTGGGGGGAGGGATTGACAAGCTGCAACAACTTGGAAAATTCTGAAGAAGTCCTTTTGTTCTTAGATAAGTCCTTTGTTTTTCAATGCAGGACTTCTGCCTACTTCAAAGAAAGGGGTTCCAAAGTTTCTCAAACGATTTTTAAGTAAAAGTCTTTTAGATTTTTTAAATTAATAACTGAATACGTATAGGTTTCAAAAGTTCTGTACACGTTTATGTATACACATATTTATGTGTGTTTTTTGAAAAACTAAACGAATATTCTGCATCCTTATGTTACCGTTATTACTTAATACTTTGTGTTAACTTCTTACTTTTGATAAGGTAGAAACTTACTTTCAGTAAAAAACAATTTGACCATTAATTTGGTCATAAGAAAACAAGTGCTGCTACTGTGTGATGCGCAGTATCTAATACAGATTTTTTTTTTTTTTGAGGCCAGGCTGGTGTGATCTTGCCTCACGGCAGCCTCTGCCTCCAGGGCTCAAACGATCCTCCTGCCTCAGCCTCTTGAGTAGCTGGGACTACAGGTACACATCACCATGCCTGGCTAATTTTGGTATTTTTTGTAGAGGTGGAGTTTTGCCACGCTGCATAGGCTTGTCTTGAACTCCTGGACTCAAGCGATTCACTCACCTCGGCCTCTGAAAGTGCAGGATTATAGGCGTGAACCACCGTGCCCAGCCAATATAGATATCTTACAGAAAAGTGTTGTTATTTTTTGTAATATTTTGTAATTGGTTTAGAGCCATAATAGATAAAACTATGATTTGATTTGACTCTTAATGTTGGGCAAACATCATATTATCATTGGTATTAAAATCCTTGGTTCCAGATTTACAAAAAAAAAAAAAAAAACTTTCTTGAGCATATGCTGTTTCCCAAGCACTATCCTATGATTTCCCCGTTACTCATTTCATCCTGAAAACATAGTTGAACATTTCGTATTGACCTCTCAAATATTTTTTGTCACAAAAGTAACAGGTAGCATTTGTTTTAATCAGGATAAAAAATAATTTAAATTCAAATACTACTCTATGCTTTTGTAATACTTATTTTGGTATTCATTTTAAGGGGCTAATAAGAATAATTTTATTTCTGTATGTAATTATAGTGGGATATATATTTTACCAGAGTAGTTTACATTTCATTCTGTACTATACATTGAAATGTTTGCAAAAAATCTTACAATTTATTTTTAATGTAGCTAAATCATTCATTATTAATAAGGATATCAAATTTAAATCCTTAAACATGATTTAGTGCTTTATCCATTTACCCAGGATAGTGAATTTCTAACACACCTCAATTCTTCCCAGCAGTTGCTGAAAATCTAAACTAACGTAAAGAAGCTTGTACCTGGTGTGATCCCAAAACTCTGAGCTTCTTGTCTGTATTGTGGTTTTGCTGTTAAAAGGCCGCTTTCTTTTCTCCTCTCTCTACTCTGTCCATCATTCTTGCTGGCATGGTACCCTGGCCAGCAAGGTTTTATACTTTCAGCATTTTGTTTTCTACTTTCACAGTTTCTCTATCATATGCCCACAGAAAAAGTAAGTCCCACTCTGACCTTGACTGTCTATGGAAGAACCAGGTTCAGGAAGCACGCCGTCCTGCATTCATTCGCCTGTTTCTCCAAGCCTGGCACCACTTCCCGAGTGCTGTATTGATGGACCCTCAAAAGGGTATACCTAAGCCAAGCTGTCATTTTCATCACTGGGAAACAGTGCCTAGGGAGAAAGCAACTTCCTCGGGCGCCTTACAAAGGTGCTGCAGTAATAGCTCATGACTAAGGAGACAGTGTCTTTCGTAATTATTTTAGATGCAGAATTCAGCTTTTTTTTAAATTTATACTTCTGAAGGTAAAATTGTTTTCATATCTACGTTTGAGGTTGAACTACCTACTTCAAGTTGCAAAATGAATGATGTTGCTTGCTAAATACTTAATAAACATATATTCTTTGTTTCTGGTAAAGATGGTGGTGCTTGGATGTAGCCAGCTGGAAGTAGAATCACTTGTACACTATTATGTGTTATAAAGGATACCATTGAAACAAGAAAATGTCTTGGAAATTTGACTCCCAAGTTTGGTGAATCTGGAGAATGTATTTTAATATGGAAAATACGAATGTTACAGGCTTCCAATTTTTCAGTTTACTTTCTCTCCTCTTAAAAATATCACTCTATTGTATTATTACTAATTTTTTTTTTCTTTTTTTGCGATGGAGTCTTGCTCTGTCATCCAGGGTGGAGTGCAGTGGTGTGATACCAGCTCACTGCAGCCTCTACCTCCCGGGTTCCAGCGATAATCCTGCCTCAGCCTCCTGGGTATCTGGGATTACAGGCACATGACACCACACCCTGCTAATTTTTGTATTTTTAGTAGAGATGGGGTTTCACCATGTTGGCCAGGCTGGTCTCAAACTCCTGACCTCAGGTGATCCACCCGCCTCTGCCTCCCGAAGTGCTGGGATTACAGTCGTGAGCCACTGCACCTGGCCTGTATTATTACTATTTTTTTTAAGCCACTTATTATCAAAGACACATTATGCACAATTTAGTATGGTACCAACATGACTGTTGGTTTAAAGATACTAGGCTTTCCTAGTTTGCATGATCTTTTAGTGAAAACACTAAGAAAAAATACAGGTTTTTGCTACAGTATTTGGTGTGCATGACTGAAGTATAATGTTTTACTTGTTTGCATTTTCTACTTGGAAATGTGAAAACTAAGATGTCTTAAGATAAACTTCAACAGTTCTCATTTTAAAAGATTGCTTTAAAGCCAGTCTTGCAGAGAAATTTTAAAACATACTAGTTTATAAATTTTAACCAGCCAGTATTTGCTCAATAAGCCATGCATGAGCAGTGAGCCAATGGCTGAAACTTGTTAGAGCACTGGCCAGTCAGGTTTGAAAAGCAGACTTAAGATTTCCATTTAGCAACTAAATAATATTTCTCTAATCCCTTTTTTCTTGTAGAATAGGTTTTAAAATTTCAAAATGAGTGCCAGGCAATGTGGCTCACACCTGTAATCCCAGCACTTCGGGAGGCCGGGGTGGGAGAATTGCTTGAGCCCAGGAGTTTAAGGTTACGGTGAGCTGTGATTGTACCCCTGCACCCCAGCCTGGGCAGAAAAGCAAGACCTTGTCTCAAAACCAGAAAAAAAATTTTCCCCAAACACCAGTTCCTTTTATAGCTACTCATTTATTTTATTTAATTCTGTAGTAAATAGTAGAAATCATTTTAGTAAGTTAAAAAATATCATGATGCTTTAGAGCATGTCTATAAATGTTAGTTACACCTGCTTTGTGGCATCTTAGAGTACTGCTTCATTTGTTTGTATAGAAAAGTGACATTTTTAAATATTTTAAGGGAGTTGTCCAAAATGCCAATTAAAAAATAAAAATAAAGCCCATACCAGCTATTTAAGTGCTGGTTGAACTACAGTGTGTTATTGAAAATAAGATATCAGTTTTCAGTTTTTTTATTTTATGTACCACTAAAAAAAAAATGTGCTGCCAGGTAAACTATGATTCCATTGGTTGGAAGATGCATGTGGGTTTTTGAGCTGTCGAAGTGTATAAAAGTGAGAATCTTAATATAGCAGAACCATGGTTCAGCCTGTAAACTATAATACCTGGCAAACCTGTGGAGTGTTTAGGATACTTGGTTTTTCTATTTTAGGGGCTTTATAACATCTTAATTCTAAGCATTAAACATAATATAGATGGAGTGTGCTTTTATGTTTCAGAGTTGAGGGTATTGAGTTCAGATACTTTTATCTAAAAATAGGATTACCACTATTGATTAATGATAATAGAGTTCTTTTAATATGCTGATCTAGGAACAGATACTGTACTTTTAAAATTTCGAGAAAGCATGTAACTACCTCACAAGGATATTTTATTTTGTTGAAAGTGAAAAACATAGGTATGAGCTGAGAGGAGTGTAAAAAGAAAGAAAAAATTGTAAAAAACTTTTTACTGCTGTGTTAGGGTTCCCTAGAGGGACAGAATTAATGGAATAGATATATATATATAAAGGGGAGTTGATTGAGTATTAACTCACACTGTCACAGGGTCCCACAGTAGGCCGTCTGCAGGCTGAGGAGCAAGGAGAGCCAGTCCGAGTTCCGAAACTGAAGAACTGAGAGTCTGATGTTCGAGGGCAGGAAGCGTCCAGTATGGGAGAAAGATGTAGCCTGGGAGGCCAGGCCAGTCTCTCTTGTCACATTTTCTGCCTGCTTATATTCTAGCTGCACTGGCAGCTGATTAGATTGTGCCCACCCAGATGAAGTGGGTCTGCCTGTCCCGGCCCACTGACTCAAATGTTCATCTCTCTTGGCAACACCCTGACAGACACACCCAGGATCAATACTTTGCATCCTTCAATCCAATCAAGTTGACACTCAGTATTAACCATCACAACTACTGAAAAAGCATTAAAATTCTGTAAACATTAATGATCTTCCTGCATCCTGTTTATAAGCAAATTTGAAATTTAAAAAATTTGTGTGATATTAGAAGGCAGCAATAAATGTAGAAAATTAAAAACTTTGCTTAGCTGGTAAATTCAGTCATCTCTGACAGTTAATGAATGATTATACATTAAATAAGTGTAGAAGGGGGCAAAAGATGGGTATCCTAGAATATCATCAAGCTGTTCATCAGCTTTAAAATTTCCACATTTGATTGAACATTTTCCTGCCTTGTGAATTATCTGTAAATATTTTTTGTTTAACTGTGGCTTTATAGAAACACAACGTTGAATCATTAGCTTAACTGAGAAAAATTCTTAAAGGATACTTGATGCTGTATTTTAGAAACCACATTATTTGACATTCAATACAATGTCTACTAGTAATGGGAACAGCTGACTCGCAGACAGACATAACAGTCCAAGAATTAAATCATTCACACCCAACTTCATAGAAGAATGGAGTCTCTGCATTTTTTTTTCCTGCAAGGTATTTTTAAACTATTTAGATTCTTTTTTGTGGATGTTAATACTTGGTCTCTTTGCAGAAAAATAAGCTATAACCTGAAGGTATGTGAAGTTCTGTTTATTTTAGAGTGTTCTTTTATGTCATGCTAGCAAAATGTTTTTAATATAAATATGGAAACTGGGATAAGGTTCTTCTTCTGGTAAGAAACGTATTTTCCTAACTGGCATTCATTTGAAATAGATATCATTCAAAGGAAACGGCTTGTTCATGCTTCTGTGCATCATTCACTGGTAATATGAAATCTGTCTGAAAATAAGAAGGGCATGTTGACAATAGGGAAAGAATTAAAGTTTCTGCTTTACTAACCCCTGTCAAAAAAGAAAAACCAGAGTAAAGTTCTGAGCTCTTCTCATGTTAAGGAGACTGTCTTAGCTTAGTTTCTCTCCAAAAGCAGATCCTGCAACATGGCCTTCCATTCAGGTTATTTATTTGGGAAATAGTCTCTTGGAACAGGAGTAGGGTCTAGGGAGAATAAACCGGGAAGGAGGAAAAGTCAGTAGAAGGATGTGTTATTGTGTGATCCATCACTCTAAGGACTGGAGCTCAGTCCTTTTGAGACACCGATGTACATCTGAGGGGCCAAAGGAAGAAGGACTTATCTGCTGGCTTCCATTTTCCATTGGTTGATGGTATCCCATTGAGTGTTAATGCCTCTGCACTTGAGTGTGTGCGTGACAAATACAGAGCAGGCTCCTACATGTGTACCAGCCTGCTGCATCAGAAAGGCAGGAAGCAAGAGAGACAGACCTTGCCTCCTTGCCTACCTTCCTTTACAGGACGGCACCATAGTTGTAGCATGAGTCAGAAGTGAGGCTAAGGGGATGAAAGGCAATGCCCAAGAGGTATCTAATACAGAAAAAAAAAGTGCAGACTGATGTAACATGTTGCCTCATGTCGGTTGATCATGTCAGTTGCTTGGGGCCAAGAAGAGTAAGGACCTAAAACATGGGAAGGTATTAGACTCTAAAAAAAACAAATGAAAAGCTAGCTTAATTTGAAAAAGAGGAGCCAACCAAAAATAGAAACATTAATTTAAAGAATTCATAAATGTATTCACTCAGCATGTATTTACTGAGCCAGGTATTAAGCTAATGGGAGGTGCCAGCCCCCAGGGAACCTAGTGGAGATGACGGACAGTTATCAAGCACACTCAGTCAAGTGTGATAAGCAGCATGTGGGAGAAAGAAGAGGCAGTGAGTCCCCATAGGAGGGTCCTCATTCCAGAATTTGACGGGTGTAGGAGGTCAGGGAAATCTGCTCGGATGAAGTGGCCTAAGTGAAGATTTCAACAGGGGTTGGAACACAAGCACCAAGTGCTCCAGGTAGAGAAGAACATATTCAGAAGGCCTGGTGGCGAAGAGTGCAGCTAGACTTTAGAGCAGACCAGATGCAGCTGGCTAGTAAAGGGTTTTGTAAATCATGATAAGGAGTTGAGATTTTTATGCTGAAGGTAATGGAAGGCCATGAAGAGATCTTAAGCACTAGTGGGCATTGGCAGATGTGTTCTTTGGCTCCACGTTGTGGAGAAAGGGTGGGAATTGGTTAAGAGCAGAGTTAAGAAGGATTTGCATGCAGTAATCTGAGCAAAAGACGATGATGGTCTGACGGACCAAGGTGATGGCAGTGGTCAATGGAGAGGAAATGGATGGATGCAAAAGATAGTCAAGAGGTAGAACCCACCGAATTGGGTGATTAGTTGTGTTTGGTGATGGGGAGGGAGAGAGTTTGTGAAGAGAGTTATGTAGGTTCTGACAGAAACTGACTTCTTTTCTGAAATGAGAAACAGGAGGTGGAGCAGGTTTTGCAGAGAAGAAGAATGGTGAGTTCAGTTCTGGACGTGTGGAAACAATGGTGTTGTGAGACATCTGGTAGAGATATCAAGGAGACAGTTGGACATGTAGGTCTGAAACTCTGATGAAATCTGGGAAGGAACCACTAATTTGGGAGACGTGGTCCATGAGTGGCAGCCCTAAGAGTGAGTGAGATTGCCTTCTGGAGTGAGGAGCAGAGGACAGCCCCAAGGGCCCAGCATATAATGACTGAGCAGATGAAGAATTCAATTGGAGGCCAGAGAGGGAAGAGGAAGCCCAGAGCGTGAAATCAAGAAAGCCACAGAAAGCATTTTCCAGAAGCAGGAGGCAGTGACAGTATCGGATTCTGCTAAGAGGACCTAAGAAACATCCTTTGACAATCTTGGTGAAGATCTGTTTTAGTTTTAGTGGGACTAGAATCGTGGCTTAAAACTAGAGTGAAAGTTAAGAAAGCCGCCATAATGAAACTTGATTTTGAAGACACTGGCTAGAGCAGTACGTCTAATGGAGGAAGGGGATGGAGAGGTTTGAGCATTTTCAGAAACTGATGGAGGTCAGGGAAAGGAAAGAGTAAAGATGTAGAAGAAAGATGAAAACACATCAGGGTCTCTGAGAAGGAATGTAGCATGAGAAAGATCAAGAACACAGATAGGAAGATTAGCTTTGGAGAGAAAGACCCTTCCTGTCTTAGGAGAGGATGAGGAAATGCTCGCTCAGTGGGAGTGAAGATAAATACGTTGGTGTGAGCACTTTCTCACTTGATGCCTTTTCTCTTTCCATTGAAGCAGGTGCTGGTGAGGAGAGAGGTAAGGGATTTGAACAGGTGTGTTAAGTAGCTGCTGAGAAGAATGAGAGATGGAGCTGATGGCCAGGCCTGGTTAAGACTGGTGGTGATGAGATTGATGTAGATGTGACGCTTCTTCAGCAGCCTGGCTTTTCCAGGGTTAGGAACTTACCAGGCCATTGCAGGGAAAGAGCAAGTATTGAAGACTTAGACAGAAATCGTTCTGAATTCAGTTAGGAAGGAACTGAAGAGAGGATAAATGTGCCAAGATAACATAGAAAGGTCAAAGAATTGGAGAACTAGAGTAGTGGCGTATGTGAACAAGCTGGAAGGATAGGAAATGGTGTTGAGAGCGAGTGTCTGGTTTTACTATTTCAGAGGTATGACAAGATGTGGCCGTGGTATTGGGAAGCTAACGTAGGATTAAAGTGAAAGTCATTGAAGAAGACTGAGGTAGCCAAGACAACATCCACGTTATTTAGCAAAAACTGGCCATGACTGGGCGCCGTGGCTCACCTGAACTTGTAATCCCAGCACTTTGGGAGACAGAGGCAGGTGGATCACCTGAGGTCAGGAGTTCAAGACCAGCCTGCCCAACATGATGCAACCCTGTCTCTACTGAAAAATACAAAAATTAGCCATGCATGGTGGTGTGCACCTGTAATCCCAGCTACTTGGGAGGCTGAGGCAGGAGAGTCGCTTAAACCCAGGAGGTGGAGGCTGCAGTGAGCTGATGTTACTCCACTGCAGTGGAAGCCTAGAGCGTGGGATCAACTCCAGCCTGGGCAACAGAGCAGGGCAGGACAATGTCTCAAAAAAAAAAAAAAGCTTGACGCATCTGGAGGTTTTTGTTTCTTGGCGCCATTTAGGTGTAAGAATGGTAATGTCCAGAATGATGATCCTTTTCATTCACCGAACGGTTCTGATGCTGCCAACCCCCAGTGAACATAAAGAAGCATGAAGTGCCTCGTTTGTATCAATATATTATGGAGAATAAGTAGAATACAGGTTTTTAGAGAAAGATATTTTTTGATTCATGTGATCCTTAGGGCGTTAAATACGATGCACTCCATTATTTTTTGTTATTCTATTTAAAAGAAAATGACAGTAAGATGATTTCATACCCCACTAAAAGATCACAGCCTACAATGGAAAGACACCAGTTGTCTCAACTTTTAAAGCTATGTGTTAGGTTTCCCAATTTGTGGGTGTATGGTTATTAACTGTTAAACATGAGGTTTTCAGTGCCCATGAACATAATTTTCCTTTGCAGGAAAGATGATTCAAGGTTTCCTTTAATTTTAGAAATTAGTATTCAGCTCATTAAAGTAACAATCTATTAGAGTAACATCTGTTTCTTCTTTAAAGGTTTAAATGCAAATTACAGTTCTTATTTTCAATGTATAAGTCTTGCAAATTTTAGCAATTATTTTTAAGAAGATTTTGAATAATGTTTGCGTTTATGAAATCCCGATTAAATTTCTTTAAACATTTTAAGCTTCTTTTACAAACTTAATGTATTCAGTTTCCCTCTTAATTCAATTATCTGACAAAGTATTCTTAAAAACATGATGAATTACATTTATAGACACAATAAACCTAAATTTCTACTTAGTTTGTAATCACAAGTCTAAATCAGTTATTTACATAACATTTCCTGTGGAATCACAAATTATTGTTTACATAGAAAATCTTCAAGAGTGCACTATCCAACTAGTGGAACTAATAAGTGAATTTTTGCAAGGTTTCAGGACATGAAAGTTAATATACAAAAACCCAGTTGTATTTGTGCGTGACCAGGTGTCCCCCTGCATCACTATTTGTCTGCTCCATGAAGTTGGCATCTCTTAAAGCCAAGAGGTTTCTATGTTGACTGCTTGTGTATTTCCTTAGCTCTTAAGGTCTGTCATTGATTCCTTTTTAACTCTAAAGAGATTTGAACTTGATGGAACATTTTGTCATGTTCTTAGAGTCACTCAAATCTCAGGGATATTGGAGTTATAGCCAGTTGAATTTTAGGTATTACTCATGACCTTTTCTGATTATTCATTTACAGCTTCCAAAATTGTTCTATTCACATTAACATTATTTATACCTAATGCTTGACCATTGCTATATAACACCAGGTAACTGGAGCATGAACACTGAGTATTTTTAGTGTTTAGAAATCTAAAGACAAATTTTCTAGTCCTGCCAGTTGTTAGCTTTGTGACTAGGCAGAACACAACTTCTCAGCCTCAGTTTCACTGTATGTGAAGTGGGAAATTCAGACTACATAAGTTAAGATCCTGATATGTTTTATGACCTCTGAATCTTTAAGATTCCTTTGTGAGAATCAAACTACTTAAAAGCTAGAATGCATTACACAAATGTAAGATGTATAATTCCAGAGCACCCAAGTTAGTGCGTACCTGTTTTCCGTAACTGTGCTGAATTTTGCCACACTGCCCTTTCATCCACCTTCTCTCTTCCTCACTGTTGTGATCAGAAGATGGAAGTTGCAGTTTTAGGTGAGCCTAGAATAGTGTTTTCCAAACTCTCAACTGTAGTCCCCTGTAAGACATGCATTTTATGTTGACATATAATACTCACTTTCATGTATCTATGCACACGTGTGCGTGCGTTCAGACGCACACAGCTGAAACAAAAATGGGCTAAACAGTACTCACCCTCACTTATGTGGTATATACTGTGGGTATTTTTTTTTTTTTTTTTTTTTTTTTTTTTTTTTTTTGAGAGCGGAGTCTCGCTCTGTCGCCCAGGCTGGAGTGCAGTGGCCGGATCTCAGCTCACTGCAAGCTCCACCTCCCGGGTTTATGCCATTCTCCTGCTCAGCCTCCGGAGTAGCTGGGACTACAGCGCCCGCCACCTCGCCCGGCTAGATTTTTGTATTTTTATTAGTAAAGACGAGGGTTCACCGTGTTCGCCAGGATGGTCTTGATCTCCTGACCTCGTGATCCGCCCGTCTCGGCCTCCCAAAGTGCTGGGATTACAGGCTTGAGCCACCGCGCCCGGCCACTGTGGTATTTTTTAATCTGTTCTAGTTTTTAATTTTTAAAAGAAATGCTGGTCACAGCCCATTACATGAATTTCATGCCTAGGACCACTCACAATTTGACAAACACGAGCCTGGGAGAACTTGTGGGGAGGATTCTCACTCCAGTTCTGCCATGAATTCTATTTTAGTGATACAGTAGTGGTAGCAGTGATTAATATGTATTGATCGAAGCATTTTGCTAAAGGGTTATCATGTATCATCTTATTTCATCTTCACGATGACCCTGTTGCTTTTCTCTCTAAGTAAATATTCATGAGACCAATGACTGATTAGAAATAGGAGGGATTTGGACAGGGTCGGGGGGAGGGAGGATGAAGAGGGATGGATATAAAAATACAGCTAGATAAAAGGAATAAGATCTAGTATTTGGTAGCACAATAGGGCAACTATAGTTAACAGTCATTTATTGTACATTTCAGATTAACTGGAAGAGTGGAATTGGAATGTTCCTAACACAAAGAAATAAGTGTTTGAGGTGCTGGTGTCCCAATTACCCTGACTGTCATTACACATTGTATGTGTGTATCAAAATATGACATATACCCCTTTATGGGTATGTACAACTATTGTTAGGCATCTGCAACTAATATATGCACATTACAACTATGATGTGTGCATAAACAACTTTTTAATTTTTAAATGAGAAAAAATGAAATAGAAGGGATTTGGGATGGGGAAGGCGTATTAGAGTGTTCTTGTCACTGGAAGGACCTATGTAAATGACTAACTAGACATTTCATAGCATTGGCTGGACACAGTTCTTTGCCAGATGACAGATAGGTGCATCCAGGCTGTGGACCTGAAAGGTGAGGTCAAACTACAGAAGGTGTTGACTCAGCCAAGTTACTGTCCTGTGTGGCCATATTTGAGTGACCAGTTACTACCCTAGATACCGTCAGTGGAGGGACCTGCTTTCTTAATGCTGGTGATACTAATAAATAAAATACCAACTTTGCACATAGCTTGCAATTTGTGTTGTATTCTTATTATGTATACACACATATTAGTTGTGGGTAAGAAACATCACTTATAAATTGGTGAGATGACAGACTGGCTCTTTTCCTCCTCTCCTCTTCTACAGTAGATTTAAACTTAGAGCTGTAGCACAGATCTTTTTGTTCTTTTTTTTTTTTTTTTTTTTTTTTAACTTTAAATTCTAGGATGCGCAGATGTGCAGATTGGTTACTTAGGTATACATGTGTCATGATGGTTTGCTGCACCTATCAACCCTTCAACTAGGTTTTAAGCCCCTCATGCATTAGGTATTTGTCCTAATGCTCTCCCTCCCCTTGTCCCCTACCCCCAATAGGCTTTATGTTCTTATAAAGGGCTTACTATCTGTATTAGTTAAGATTTTAATATTCTGTATATTTTATTGGGGTCAAATTTTGTAGTTTTATTGGTTAACCACATCCAAAGATTATGTCCTCAACTAGATATGTAACTGAAAACTATCCAAAACAAAACAAAATTCTGTCCTGTAGTATTATACAATATCGTTTATCTATTTTAGGAAACTACACAACTGTGTACAGTATTTTAAAAATAACTCTTTGCTTTTGTTTCCTTTACAATGTAACCGTCTTTGTCTGCCAAGTGTCTGGTTTCTCCATGTGTGTCTGCCTTTTGAGAAAGGTGTGACCTTAGAGACTTGCATTTGGGCACATTCTAGCCTGAAATACTATGCTTTTTTATTTTGTAATATAGTCAAAGATGCATTTGAGTGTGTCAGGGAAATTTCAAATTAATTCATTTCTTTTTTTTTAAATCTCGTTTTTGGGGGGGTCATTTAATTGTAAGTTGCACAGATAATTTCATCAGCAGATATTTCCTGGATGAGCAAACAGCAGAGAAGTTTAAATACAGGAATCTGAGCCTTGATGTCAAGAACTTTGAGTTCTGATTTTACATTTAGATCTAAGTTCCCTCAGTAAAGAACACAGTTTCTATGTCTTCCAGAGTAAGTTGTGAAGTATGATGATTGCTTAAGAAAGAATGTGATGAACGTGCTCTGTAAAGCTCTGTAATAATACTAGAGCTGTTTGAACTTCCTCGTTGGCATTTTTCTCACCTGCCATCTGTACTGACCTTGTAAATCCAGAGCAAATGATTGCTCGTATGAGAGCTTTGATCTTCATTTTAAAGTAATGACATTTAGTTCCTCAAACCTCAAATTAAACCAAAAATTTTTTTTCTAGGTTAATGACATTGCTTAATTTTCTGACCTTGACCTGTGCAAACTTTGAAGTTAGAGAGTATTGGGGAGGAGGGGGGATTAGATACCATGGTATATTAACTGAATGTAAATAAGTATATTTGAACTAGCTTACCAAATTTGCATAATCATTTAAAATAATGTGTTTTTAAAAGTTGCATGCCGTCCAGTGATTATAAATTGAATTGTATTTTAATGTCTCTTTTTTTAAAAAATCCTGTTCAAGAATCCATTATTGCATATCCGTTGATAAACAAAGGCTCTTTTGCAACGAAGCTGATCAACCACTGTGTTATATTGTCATTTTTAAAATTAGGGTTTTGGAATATGTTTTCTTAAAACATTTAAACTGCATTTAAGATGACAAGAAAAAGTGGAAGTACCATTTAGTTCATGTTCACGTTTTGAATTTGCTGGTGTTTCTAGAGTTTGCTTTTGGAGCATAGTCCTGACTTTATAGAAACTACAACCATTTCATAACTACATACTTGAAAGTATTTTTGGAAACAAATAATGCCTTACAATTGTGATTTTCAAGAAGAAGGGAGTATGCAGAATGGAAAAGCCGTGCTTTATAGTACTGTTTTGTTTCTAGTCAAAATACTATGTTTTGAAAATACATTCAAGGAATAGTTGATATTTTAAAAAATATTTAACAGAAATGTTTGAATTAAAAGGACTGTGCAGTACTGCTGTATATAGGACCTTCTGAATCTGTACTTTTTTATTACTGTTATATAATAAATTCAAGACTCTAAAAAAAAGTCCCTGGATGTAAGAAGAGTTCGTAAAGATTTGTTTTAAATGCCCCAAAGCTGGAATTTACTTAAAGTCTCAACTTTTAGGGACTTGTGAATAAATCATGTAAGCTGAGCATTGTGAAGACAGGGACTCGGTTTCTGTGTCAAACTCTGTTAGAACTGATAAGAGACCCAAGAGTCCCAAGAAAAAAAAAAAAAAAACAATTGTTTTTACTGCTGTTACTATCCAGAGTTTCACTGTATTGAGGATACAATTTTGCCCTACTGACTTGGTTGACCGTTACCTTGCTTATTGAATGACAAGAAGGGTGTTTGAGTATTTTTATGATAGTGTTCCCTACACCTTTTCATTTTTTAAACATTGCTTCAAAGTACACATGAAAAGCGTAGTGTAATGAAATGAAAATGAAAACCAAGAGCATTAGGTCATTTGGGGAGATTTAAATCAGCAGGTAACAAATGGATTCCATTATAAGCAAATGTAAACTAACAAAAGCAGAAAGCACGGCAGAAGCTCTGAAGTGCATGGTACATTCCATTGGACTGGTAGCACAAAAAAGGGAGTGGGACGGTCCAATAAAGATAAAAGCAAAACACCAAAACCTGAGTAGCTCTAAGAGTTTAAAGAAAACATTCCTTCCTCTGAGCAGGAACATAGCAAAGCTTATTTTCTTTAGAACTTTTTGTATAACACCTCAGAGAGAGAAGTTTGCTTTGTAGAAGTGGATTGCATGTTCCAACCTAGTAGTCAAAGAGAATGGAGTCAAAAATCTTAGTTGATTATGCACATTGAATTTGGACTATTAACCAACAAGTTTTCTAAATAGCAGCAAAGCAGTTTGTAGTTCATGGCCCTCTCAAAATTATCTGTAAATCTGCTTAAGCGGTTGACTTTGGCCGTGACTTACTATCGGGTTTGGGCCCACATTCTACTCACCATACAAATCATCAGTTGAGCTTTAGCAGTTACTGAAAGATCTGGAGCTTGGGTATGGAGCATGAAGTGTCTATTTCTGGAATCCTAGCCTCTCTGGAGAAGCCAACACAGACTACTTCAGCTGTGAGGCGTGAGACAGGGCCTTTCATTCCAAAAAGTCTCGGGCATTTTTGATGGGTCCCTTGCATTAGCATCGCTTTCTTACATTTTATTGTGGTTAATTAATGAGTTTTGTGAAGATTCGAAATAATACCATTCTTGTTCTAAATAAAAGTGGATCAACACAGCACATTTTAAAGTGATCATGACTTGATTAATTTCAACATTTATAACACATTCAGAAATGAAGAAAAATAATCCAAGAATGTTTTAATTTGAGAATTCAGACATTGAGTAATAAACATGTGGTACTAATTAACAAGAAAGTTGATAAAAGCGGGTCGTTGGCCCTGCAGATGTCTTCTGTAGCTTGTCTCCAAAGAACATGAAATGAAGATCATCACCACAAACCACAGACATTTATTGGATGCCTGCTTGGCGCTGTATTCTTGTGTTTGTATCCCTGATGTCTGGGGAATGTGGTGTCTGGGCAGTGGGGGTATACAAAGTATAAAATTCTGTTCCAGCCCTCAAGGAGTTTACTGTCATGTTGGGAAGGCTGTCCACTTATAAAATGAAAAGAACAGGGAGAATATTGTTCTCACAAATGACAGGGATTTTCTGAATTTAAAAGTACCACTTTTAAATGGTTATAGTAAAGAAGAAAGTAAATTCACAGTAATAGTTTACAGAAATAAAGTTGCTGAGATGTGAAACTGCATTTTTCTAAGTGTGTTGACCAAAGCGTAAAATGAATGTCACGTGCATTTTCTTTGCTGTTAATTTTTTTCAAGTATTGAGCTGTTTTGCTAATTCCATTTTAGTCTCCAAATTCTGAGAGCAGATAGAAATGAATGGAAATGTAAAGTCTTTGCGTTTTTAAAAAAGGACCTAAGAGTTACATTTCCTCTAATTTGTTTGCATAAAAGAACTTGAAAAAATTTACCATAACCATTAGCTCTGTTCATTGGCTTTTCCTCTCCTACTATTGTTTGGGATTAAAAATAAAACTAAAGTGTGTTTCATGTCTGGAGTGTGAACAAGCTTTAGGACCTTAAGATAAACTGGATAATGGCTGGTGATTCTGGGGTTAGAAGATGAGTTTCCTTGTAGCCTTTCTTCCTAGATAAGTACTACCTATGTTCATTATTAGGCATGGTTCAGTAATTTAAACAAACTGATTGTCATTATTTTGGCATTCAGAAAATCACTATTTAAAGTAGAGGCCGGGCGTGGTGGCTCACACCTGTAATCCCAGCACTTTGGGAGGCCAAGGCGGGTGGATCACGAGGTCAGGAGTTCAAGACCAGCCTGGCCAAGATGGTGAAACCCTGTCTCTACTAAAAATACGAAAATTAGCCAGGCATGGTGGCAGGCGCCTATAATCCCAGCTACTCGGGAGGCTGAGGTAGAGAATTGTTTGAAGCTGGGAGGCGGAGGTTGCAGTGAGCAGAGATTGCGTCACTGCACTCCAGTCTGGGCAACAAAGCAAGACTCCATCTCAAAATAAATAAATAAAGTAGAGAGAGATGGTTGTGTGTAACTTCACTTACCTCAGCTTTTTCTGACATGTTTTGAGGGATCTAATTTAGTGTTTTGTTTGTTTCTCCCCCCCCGCCACCCTCCAAGCCTTGGTTTCATTCGCTCATGTGAATCCTCCTCTAGGATTTTTTTCTGCAAGCTTTTACTGGTTAAGTGCTGTTCTTGTTATAAGGCTTCAGTGTTTATATGCAAGATGTTTTAGGCATTCATTCATTCATTTAAGGTTTTTTTAAAGAATGAATGTATAAAGTATCATTTTGAAATTGTGAACAATGAAAGGTTCTAATGAGATTTTTTTTTTCCAGTTAAGTATCTTATAAATCCCCCACTTATCTTGAACAATAAGTAAGAATCAACCACAGCGAGTTATGGTTTTATTAAGTCGGGTCAGACTTATTAAAGTTTGGTTTTATTGGTCAAAGAATTAGGTTCATAGCATTGTTTGAATTTTAAACCACAAAGAAGTAATTGGTCTTTAGGCTCAAAAGCAGATAGTATTAAAGAACATGGGGCATAATGAAACCTGAAAATATTTTAAATTTGTACATAAAATGCTATAATTTTGCTTTTGTTTATAAAAATCAGCACAATCCTGAAATACTACCTTTGCTAATCTCAGATTATTAGGGACTTTTATGTTAAAATAACTAAACTGCAAAGATACAGCCTAGTAAAAATATCCTAAATATTTTTCTGTATTTCCTTTGTGAGTTCTCTCTTTTTCTGCATGTCTCTCAGTGTGTATACAGGGTGTGTGTGTGTGTGTGTGTGTGTGTGTGTTTGTTTCTCTCTTGTCTGTCTTATTCTTAGTGTATCTATCAGTAGTTCATGCCTTCTTATTGCTAAGTAGTATTCCATGGCATGGATGTTAGACATGTTATACTTTGTTTAACCATTCACCTGTTGAAGGATGTCTCAGTTGTTTTTCAGTTTAGGACTATTACCAAAATAACTGCTACAGACATTTGTCTACAGGTTTTTACATAAACTTGAGTTCTGATAAATGCCCAGCAGTACAGTTACTGGGTTGTGTGGCAAGTATATGTTTAATATTTTGAGAAACTGGCAAACTATTTTCCATCATGGCTGCCATTTTACATTCCCAACAGCAGTGGTTGAAAGATAACACTTCTTTCATATGTTTGCCAGCATTTGGTTTTTGTCACTCCTTTTATTTTAGCTGTTCTAGTGTATATAGCGATACCTTACAATAGTCTTAATTTGGGCTTCCCAAATGGCTGATGTTGAATGTCTTTACATATGCTTGTTTGCTGTCCACTAATCCCCATCAGTGAAATGTCTCCTCATGTTCTTTGTGCATTTTCTAAATTGGTTTGTTTTTATATTGCTGAGTTATGAGAGTTGTTATATATTCCAGATATGTATCCTTTGGTAGCTTGTCTTTTCATCATTTTGTCCGGGTTTTTCACAGAGCCAATTTCAAATTTTAATGAAGTCCAGTTATCAATTTAAAATTTTTTCTATGCATCATGCATTTGGTATTATGTCTAAGAACTCTTCACTAAGCCCTAGTTCTCAAATATTTTCCTGTATTTTCTTCTAAAAAGTCTCATCGTTTTACATTTTACGTTTAAATCTATGATCCATCCATTTGGGGTTAAAGTTTTGTGTAAGATGGGAAATTTAGCTGTACGTTTACTTTTTTGCTGGTTGATACCCAGTTGCTGCAGCACTAGTTGTTGGAGAAGCTCCTCTTCCTTCATGAATTACTTGTGCAACTTTGTCAAAAATTAGTTGGCCATACTTGTGTGGGGCTATTATGGGTTCTTTGTTTTCTTCCATAGATTTATATGTCTGTCCTCCACCAATACTACACAGTCTTGATTTCTGTATCTATCCTTTTAAAAGTCTTGAAATTAGGGAAAAATTAGTCTCCCATTAGTCTTTGTCAGAATTATTTTAGTTACTGTAGCTCTTTTGGCTTTCCATATAAATTTTAGAATACTCTTGTTTCTCTTTGTAAAAATTCTTATAGAGACTTTTGATAGGAATTATGTTAAATCTATATAAATTTGGAAAGAATTGACATCTTTACTATGAGCCTTTGGATCCATGAACATGGATTGTTTCTCCATTTATTTAGAGCTTTGATTTTTTTCATCAACAGTTTGTAGTTTTCAGCATGTAAGTTGACAAAGTCAAAATAAAATAAATCTCTAAATTAGCATTTATTTAGGAATCACAGAATTGCAGTTTGGGGCATACATACAGACCATGGTGGTCTTCTGTATGTCCCAGGAACAAAGAGAAGGTTGGGCATTTTATTAGAAAGAGAAATGTTATGTAAAATTTTGAAGAAAAGTTCAGTGACACTAGAAAAGCTTTTGGAAGCTGGCAATCTCTGATTGGTGAGCGAAAGTGGAAGGTAAAACTGGTCTTAGAGTCACAGCGGGTCGTTTCAGCAATTATCGCTAAAACTGGTCTTCAGGCTACAGCAGGCCGTTTCAGCAGCTGGGCTTCTGGAAAATTCAATTATTGGAGCTGGTGCTATGTGCCCTGAGTGATTTTTTTCCCCCCGGCCCCTCCACTCTGACCTACTTAAGTATGACAAGAATGACAGAATTTGTATAATCAACTTTCAGAGTCCTATACATATTCTTTTAGATTTACATCTAAGTTTTTTTTAAAAAACTATAAATGGTATATTTTCATTTCAGTTCCTATGTGTTTATTGTCAGTGTATTGGAATACTGTTGACCTTTTAAGTGCATTCACACTGTTTTGCATCTACAAAGTTTTTACCATCTTGCAAAACAAACTCTGTGACTTATTAGACAATAAACCTCCATCCTTCCCACCTCCAACCCCTGGCAACCACCATTCTGCTTTCTGTCTCTATAAATTTGACTTCTCTAAGTACCGAAAACGAGCGATATCATACAATCTTTTTTGTGACTGGTTTATTTCACTTAGCATAATTTCTATAAGATTCGTCCATGTTGTAGCATATGTTAGAATTTTACCTCTTTTAAAGGTTGTGTGTATATATCACATTTTGTTTATCCGTTCATCCATTGGGTTGCTTCACCTTTTGGCTATTGTGAGTGATGCTGCTATGAATGTGGGTGTGCAAGTAACTATTCGGGTTCTTGCTTTGATTTCTTTTGTGTATATACCTAGAAATGAGATAGGTGGGTCATATGGTAATGCTATTTTTAATTTCCCAAAGAACATAGCAACTGCACCATTTTACATTCCCACTAGTAGTGCACAAGAGTTCCAATTTCTCCATGTCCTCACCAACACTTACAGTAGCCATCCTAATGAGTAAGAGTTGTGGGTTTGATTTACATTTCCCTAAATGATTAGTGTTGATCACCTTTTCATGTACTTATTGGCCATTTGTATATCTTCTTTGGCGAAGAAACTTCTCTAAATATTATGGATGTTAATTTTATCAGGTGTGATTACAATGCAGCTAGTTTTTATGTGGTGATCTTGTATACTTTTATTTCACTGAACTTGTGTAGTTCTTGGAGGGTTGTTGAGGTTTTCTACATAGAATATCATCTCATTTGCAAATAGAAACAGTTTTATTTCTTCCTTTACAGTCTGTCTGCCTTTTAATTTTTTTTCTTGCCTTATTGCACTGGCCAAAACTTCTAGTATTTTGAATAAAAATGAGAGGAGACACCCTTGCTTTTTTTCTGATCTTAGGGGGAAAGCATTCAGTCTCTTCACCTTTAAGATACTAGCTGGAGGGCTTTTGTAGATGTTTTTTATCAAGTTGAAGACGTTCCCCTCCACTCCTCGTTTTCTGAGAGTTTTTATCATGAGTGGTTGTTGAATTGTATCAGGTGATTTGTCTTCTTTAGACTGTTAATATGGTGGATAGCATTGATTTGGTCTTTAATACTGAACCAGCCTCGAATTCTTGAAATAAGCCCTGCTGGTCATGGTGTATAATTCTTCTATATGTTGCTGAGGTCAGTTTTCTAGTATTTTGTTAAGGACTTCTACATCTGTGTTCGTAAGGGGATACTGGTTTTTGGTTTTCTCTCTCTCTCTTTTTTTTTTATTTGTTTTTATTATACTTTAAGTTCTAGGGTACATGTGCATAACGTGCAGGTTTGTTACATATGTATATTTGTGCCATGTTGGTGTGCTGCACCCATCAACTCGTCAGCACCCATCAATTCATCATTTATATCA
>NW_016805362.1:847584-990230 GCF_001698545.2 Rhinopithecus bieti
ATATTTGTTTGAGTTCTTTGTAGATTCTGGATATTAGCCCTTTGTCAGATGAGTAGATTGCAAAAATTTTCTCCCATTCTGTAGGTTGCCTGTTCACTCTGATGGTAGTTTCTTTTGCTGTGCAGTGGTTTTCTCTTTTTGTACCGTCTTTGTCTAGTTTGGATTTCCTCCTCTTTTATTCTCTGAAAGGGATTGTGTGGAACAGGTTTTAATTCTTTTTTTTTTTTTTTTTTTTTTGAGACAGAGTCTCGCTCTGTCACCCAGGCTGGAGTGCAGTGGCGCGATCTGGGCTCACTGCAAGCTCCGCCTCCCGGGTTCACGCCATTCTCCTGCCTCAGCCTCCCGAGTAGCTGGGACTACAGGTGCCCGCCACCACACCTGGCTAGTTTTTTGTATTTTTTAGTAGAGACGGGGTTTCACTGTGTTAGCCAGGATGGTCTCGATCTCCTGACCTCGTGATCCACCCGTCTCGGCCTCCCACAGTGCTGGGATTACAGGCTTGAGCCACCGCTCCTGGCTGGTTTTAATTCTTTAAATGTTTGTTAGAGTTCTCCAGGCCGTTCTGGAGCATGAACAAGTGGTGGAAGCCTCATTCTCTCTATGCCATCTGGGGCTGGAGATTTTCAGATTTTTAATTATAAATTTAATTTCTTCACTCTTTATGGGGCACTTATCCATTTCATATTGGCTGAATATGGCAGTTTGTGTTTTCTGAGATTATTGTCTGGGAGGTTTTTTGTTTTTGTTTTTGTTTTGCTTTTTGTGTAGGCTGCCCCTTTCCTGGTACTTTGGCTAGAGGGAGCCACTGTTTTGGGGATTTTTTGGTCTGTGTGTGTTGGCTTTTCAGAGTTGCCAACTTTTTCATTGTTTTGCTTGGAATAGATGAGGCAAAAAGAAAACCCAGGGAGTTTATCACTGTGTCACTCCTCGAGTTTCAGAATCCTCAGTTGGACAACTGTCTTCTCTCACTTTTCAGAGTCTTTTTAGGGTTGTTTGATACATAACGTCCTGAGTTTCCAGTTGTACTTAGTGGGGAGGATAGGGAAAAGTAGGTCTCCCTCATCTTCCTGGAGCAGAAGGCCCCCTGCTTATAGTTGCCTACTAGTTAGGAATCCATAAACTATCACCCTTATTTTAGCTGTGCACATCTGACCCCACCATGAAGAATATTAAACATGTCACAGACAGTTAATACTTGAGAACTAATTGAGAAAATCTAAAATTAATTTACTGCCTGGTAAAACTTGAACCTTATAAAATCTGATCCAAGTTTAACAAAAGGCTTATTTCTATCATTCTACTACTGCTGCTTACTGTAATAATTTCCAGAGAGATTATAGCAGGCATGTTTAGGTTTAAAAATTCAGAAAAGAAAACCGAGTTTTACAAGAGTAAAGCTGTCATAATAATAGAGACAATTATAATATATCACCATGGCAGTCTCCTACTCCTGATGTTCTGAAATTGATGTTTAAGGGACTGTCATTATCTGTCTTCCTCCTTCTCCCTTTTTAACCTATGGTTAATTTATTGGTTTTTTTTAGCCCCCCACAGATTCACTTTATCAAATTGCAAATAAAATTAAATGGAAGTCTGCTAACTTCTAATACCAAAATAGTGAATCAGAATATTGCACTAAGATATAAAGTGACAACTGAGGTTATTTTCTATGTTCTCATTTGCACCTGAGTGTCATTCTGTCTATTCTGAAGGCTTTGTGGGAGCAGAAATGAAAAATCCCCACGTGAATGTGGCAGTATGGGAGTTTTCTTGCCACACTCTTGGTTTGTTAGTAATTTTCTGTCCTGGAGCATTATTTTTAAAGCCAAGTGGCAATAAATTGTTAATACACTCTTAGATTTGTCCACTGATATTTTTTAAGGCTTTGTATATGTCTGAATATATGATGCGGATTTTTTTGACATCATTATCTGTCTGTAGGCCCCACTCGCACATAGTCTAATGGTTCTGCAGTATATCCTGAACGTCAGCATATTTTAAACCTCCCCGCGATTTGAATATGCAGCCAGGGCTGAGAATCACTGCACTGGAATTGAGCTTACTGTGTTTCTTACGTATTTTCTTTGAGAGTCTGGCAGAGCTTTGTTTCTGCTGCCTCCTTGACCATACATTTGTACTGAAGGGTGGATGAACCCTCAGAGGTGACTTCTCATTGAGGGCTAGGTCCCGGCCTGTGGCCAGCACTACCTGGGGGACTCTGCACCTTCAGAAGCTCCTTCCTCTGTTTCCAGCAGGAAGTGAGCCAGAGAGAACACAGTAAGCAGTGCCCTGCCAGCCACCTCTCTGTTCTCTCTACCCAGCTTTGGCCCACAGCGGCAAATGGTAAAGACAGCAGTAAGCACTCTCTTTAAATAAAGTCTCATCGACAGAAGTGTGAGTTCTTCGTTGTTCTAAAAAAAAGTAGCACTACTTGGAGATCGACAGTAATGATAGCCCTGCTATCCTTCTTTAGCACCCACCTTATGCCAGACACTTCATATTTATTCTCCAGCACTTTACCTCTCTAGACAGCTCTTTACCTGTTTTACTAGAAGCAGCAACACACGAGTGATTATAGGCTTGTTATTAGTAATGATTTGATGTGGAAAGTCACAGTTCTACAGCACATTCCAGTAAATGTGCAGGTAGCATACACGTCTCCACCCCTCCCTCTGCACAGGTAAGCACGCTTGAGGTTCGGTAGGGAGGCTTTGGGCTTTTTTTTTGTGTAACTGATTTTAAATTTTTTAATTATATCAGTTATTTAGATATACAATTTAAGTAGTTATAATTAAGTCATACCAAAAATATTCTGTGGCTTGTTTTTTATGTTAAAATCAGGATATCTTGAAAATCTTTCCCCATTGTTACATAAAGAACTTCCTCAATCTTTTTTTTTTTTTTTGCGGGAACTGGTATAGATAAGGTCTTGCTATGTTGCCCGGGCTGGTCTGAAATTCCTGGCCTCAAGCAGTTCTCTTGTCTTGGCATCCCTAAGTGTTGGGATTACATGTGTGAGCCACTGTGCCCAGCCTTTGTAAAAATAAACCATATCATAGTTGTAGATTTATAGAAAAATGGCAAAGGTATAGTGTAGAACATTCTCGTTATTCCACACCCAGCTTCCCCTGTTGTTAATGGCTTACTTTTTTTTAATTAGTACACTTTTTTTTTTTTAACAGCTGTAGGTTCACAGAATAATTGAGCAGAAAGCACAGAGTTCCCTGTGCCCTCCAACGCCCCCCCCTGAGCCCCCCATCATCAACATCTCACATTGGTGTGCTACATTTGTTACAGCCGATAAGCCAGTATTGATCTATTATTGTTAACTAAGGTCCATAGTTTGCATTAAGATATGTTCTTTTTGTTTTATTTTTTCAAGACAGGGTCTTACTGTGTCGCTCAGGCTGGAGTGCAGTGGCACAAGCCCGACTCAGTGCAACCTCTGCCTCCTGGGTTCAAGCAATTCTTGTGCCTCAGTCTCCCAAGTAGCTGGGACTAAAGGTGCACGCCACAGTGCTGGGCTAAGTTTTGTATTTTTAGTAGAGCGAAGGTTTCGCCATGTTGGCCAGACTGGTGTCATAAACTCCTGGCCTCAAGTGATCTGCCCACCTCAGCCTCCCAAAGTGCTGGGCTAAGTTTTGTATTTTTAGTAGAGCGAAGGTTTCGCCATGTTGGCCAGACTGGTCTCATAAACTCCTGGCCTCAAGTGATCTGCCCACCTCAGCCTCCCAAAGTGCTGGGCTAAGTTTTGTATTTTTAGTAGAGCGAAGGTTTCGCCATGTTGGCCAGACTGGTCTCATAAACTCCTGGCCTCAAGTGATCTGCCCACCTCAGCCTCCCAAAGTGCTGGGCTAAGTTTTGTATTTTTAGTAGAGCGAAGGTTTCGCCATGTTGGCCAGACTGGTCTCATAAACTCCTGGCCTCAAGTGATCTGCCCACCTCAGCCTCCCAAAGTGCTGGGCTAAGTTTTGTATTTTTAGTAGAGCGAAGGTTTCGCCATGTTGGCCAGACTGGTCTCATAAACTCCTGGCCTCAAGTGATCTGCCCACCTCAGCCTCCCAAAGTGCTGGGCTAAGTTTTGTATTTTTAGTAGAGCGAAGGTTTCGCCATGTTGGCCAGACTGGTCTCATAAACTCCTGGCCTCAAGTGATCTGCCCACCTCAGCCTCCCAAAGTGCTGGGCTAAGTTTTGTATTTTTAGTAGAGCGAAGGTTTCGCCATGTTGGCCAGACTGGTCTCATAAACTCCTGGCCTCAAGTGATCTGCCCACCTCAGCCTCCCAAAGTGCTGGGCTAAGTTTTGTATTTTTAGTAGAGCGAAGGTTTCGCCATGTTGGCCAGACTGGTCTCATAAACTCCTGGCCTCAAGTGATCTGCCCACCTCAGCCTCCCAAAGTGCTGGGCTAAGTTTTGTATTTTTAGTAGAGCGAAGGTTTCGCCATGTTGGCCAGACTGGTCTCATAAACTCCTGGCCTCAAGTGATCTGCCCACCTCAGCCTCCCAAAGTGCTGGGCTAAGTTTTGTATTTTTAGTAGAGCGAAGGTTTCGCCATGTTGGCCAGACTGGTCTCATAAACTCCTGGCCTCAAGTGATCTGCCCACCTCAGCCTCCCAAAGTGCTGGGCTAAGTTTTGTATTTTTAGTAGAGCGAAGGTTTCGCCATGTTGGCCAGACTGGTCTCATAAACTCCTGGCCTCAAGTGATCTGCCCACCTCAGCCTCCCAAAGTGCTGGGCTAAGTTTTGTATTTTTAGTAGAGCGAAGGTTTCGCCATGTTGGCCAGACTGGTCTCATAAACTCCTGGCCTCAAGTGATCTGCCCACCTCAGCCTCCCAAAGTGCTGGGCTAAGTTTTGTATTTTTAGTAGAGCGAAGGTTTCGCCATGTTGGCCAGACTGGTCTCATAAACTCCTGGCCTCAAGTGATCTGCCCACCTCAGCCTCCCAAAGTGCTGGGCTAAGTTTTGTATTTTTAGTAGAGCGAAGGTTTCGCCATGTTGGCCAGACTGGTCTCATAAACTCCTGGCCTCAAGTGATCTGCCCACCTCAGCCTCCCAGAGTGCTGGGCTAAGTTTTGTATTTTTAGTAGAGCGAAGGTTTCGCCATGTTGGCCAGACTGGTCTCATAAACTCCTGGCCTCAGGTGATCTGCCCACCTCAGCCTCCCAGAGTGCTGGGCTAAGTTTTGTATTTTTAGTAGAGCGAAGGTCTCGCCATGTTGGCCAGACTGGTCTCATAAACTCCTGGCCTCAGGTGATCTGCCCACCTCAGCCTCCCAGAGTGCTGGGATTACAGGTGTGAGCCACTGCGCCCCGCTGGGTACGTTCTTTGCGTTGTCCATTCTCTGGGTTTTGACAAGTGTCTAATGACATGTGTGACGTGTGTCCTACAGAGGAGTTTCACTGGCCTAGAAATCTCCTGTGCTGCATCTGTTCATCCCTCCCTTCCGCATCTCCATCCTCTGGCAACCACTGATTCTTTTACTGTCTGCATAGTTTTACCTTTTCCAGAATGTCTTCAAATTGGAAACAAACAGTAATATAGCCTCTTCAGATTGGCTTTCTTCATTAAATGCATTTAAGGTTCCCCCATATCTTTATGTGGCTTGATAATTCATTTCTTTTTATTGCTGCATGATATTCTGTCAGGTATAGTACTAGAGTTGATCTGAAGGGCATGTTGCTTGTTTCCACTTGTTGGCAATTATGACTAAAGCTGCTGTAAACATTTTTTGTGTATTTTTGTATAGACATAAGTTTTCAATTCATTTGAATCAATACCAAGAAGTGCAATCACTAGATCATGTGGTTATTGCATACTACCTTACTGAGAATAAATCTCCACTTTGCTGTACTTTAAGGTTTTCAATTTTGCTATTTTAAACCATACCCTTAAATATACATTCTTTTGCATATGTACTAAAGTTTCTGTAGGATAGATTCCTAAAAATGAGATTGCTCTGATAAAAACAATGTGAATTTGCCTCTAAAAGGCAAATTGTACACTGTAGTGTCCTACCCTCACATCACACAGTAAGTCTTCAGTTAACATCATCAATAGGTTCTTGGAAACAGTGACTTTAAGTGAACTAATGTAAAATGAAATCAGTGTTATAGGTTTAGTTTACATAAACAAGAGTTAAGTTCCTACAGAATGTTTCTGGTCACAAAAGTATGACCAAATTTCTAAAAACTAAATAACGTTTCTAATATTAAACATTGAAATAAATGTGAGATATATGTACGTTTAGGATTCGTAAAAGCAAGATAATTATTTACCTATGATTCCAGTTCCAAGTGTGAAGGGACTAGAGCCTATCCCTTAGCTCAGAGCATAAAGTGGAACCAGTCCTCGACAGGACACCATCCCCTCACAGGGCACATGCACACTAACCACGCTCACTCACACTGGGACCATTTAGACCCACCAATTCACCAAATGTGCACGTCTTTGGGATGTGGCAGAAAACTGGAGTACCCTGAGAAAATCCACACAGATGTGGGGGGAGTGGGCAGATGCCACAGAGTGGCCCTGACCGGAGATACCTTTTTTCGTCAATGTTGAAATCAGTGTTTTCAACTAGTGAAGTGACCAGTGAAATAACATTGTTTGAGAACCTGCTGTAGTCATATCAAGTCTCCTGAGGATTTGGAGGCCAGAGTTAAACGTGGTCATTGAATCTACACTTGATAGTTGAATCCACAGCATGGGTGCAATTTTCTAGGGAGAAAGTGTAGAGCAATGAGAGGAGGACCTAGAAAATGAGAGGAGGACCTAGACACTGTGTAACTTCCAACATTTAATAGGTAAAGAAGGGAGTAGTCAGTCAATGAAAAAGGATGGCTCTGGGGTGAGAGAAAACCTAGGATAAATAGTGTCAGGAAAGCTGAAGGCAGAGTGGATTTCAAGGAGGATGACATGGTTTTCTGATATGCTTTGCTGAAGGTGACGAAGACAGAAACATACCCATTTTGTTCGAGAACAAGGGGACCACTTTGACTTCAGTGAACAGAGTGAAGGTGACTGGGCCAAGATACACTTTGAAATAGATTATAGAGTGAGTGGGAGGTGAGGGAATGGCTGTTAAGTAAATACTCTTTAGAGAAGGAAAGAAAAATAGAATTAAGGTAACTGGAGGATGAGAAGGGGATCACAGAGAGTTTTTTTGTCCCAGATGGTAGTCTTAAGCTTTTGTAAGAGTTAGTGAAAAGGAACTAATATAGAGAAAAAATTGATTATAGGAGATACTGTAATTTACAGAGATTATATACAGATTGGGCTGAGACCAGGAATGGGGAAGAGGATGGATTTCTAGATTGGGACTTGTGGCAATGTAAAGAAAGGAGTTTGGGAGGCAGGGCTAGGAAAGTCAGAAAGGGGATCCGCTTCAGAGATTAGAGCACCATAAATTTCCCAGAAAATTGGGGTTATACGACAGGCATGCCTTAGAAATAATGTGTTTGGCTCTAGACCACTGCTAGAAAGCAAGTCACACAAATTATTTGGTTTCCCAGTACATATGAAGGTCATGTTTACAATGTGCTGTAGTCTATTAAGTGCACAATAGCATTACGGTGGAGAAAAAAAAAAAAAAAAAACTATCGTACATAGCTTAATTTAAAATACTTTATTACTAAAAATTGCTAATGATCATCTGAGCCTTCAGTAAATCATAATGTTTTTGCTGATAAAGAGTTTTGCCTTGATGTTGACAGCTGCTGACTAATCACAGGGTGGTGCTTGCCGAAGGTTGATACGTATCTTTGTTTGTTTGGTGTTGCTGTAAAGCATATCTGAGGCTGGGTAGTTCATAAAGAGGAGGTTTATTTGGTTCAGGGTTCTGCAGGCTGTGCAAGAAGCTTGGCACTGGCACCTGCTTGGCTTCTGGTGCGGGCCTCAAGCTGCTCCCACCTGTGGTGGAAGTCAGAGCAGAGCCGTGGCATGTGCCGGGATCACATGGCAAGAGAGGAAACAAGAGAGAGGAGAGAAAGGTGGCAGGCTGTTCTTAACAACCAGCTCTTGTGGGAACTAATAGAATGAGAACTCGCCTCCCCTGCTCCAGATCATTAATCTGTTAAGGAGGGATCTGCCTCCATGACCCAGACACCTCCCACTGGGCTCCACCTCCAACATTGGACATTGAATTTCAGCATGATGTTTGGGAGGACAAACATATGAACTATAACAGGGTGGCTGTGGCAATTTCTTAAAATAAGACAACAAAGAACTGTGCTGCATCAGTTAACTCTTCCATTCACAAGAGTTCTCTGTAGCATGCGGTGCTGTTTGATAGCAGTTGAGTTTCTTTCAGACTTGGAGTCAGTCTTCAATCTCACTGCTGATTTATCAACTAAGTTTATCTAATATTCTTTAGGTTTTTTGTTGTCATTTCAACCATATTCGCAGCATCTTCACCAGAAATAGATTTTGTCTCAAGCAGTCACTTTCTTTGCTCTTCCATAAGAATCAACTCCACCTCCATGCAGATTTTATTGTGAGATTGCAGCATTTTGTCACATCTTCAGACTCCACTTCTATTTCTAATTATTGTACTGTTTTGACCACAGCTGCAGTAACTTCCTCCACTGCAGTCTCAGACCCCTCCAAGTCATCCATGAGATTTGGAATCAACTTCATCCAAATGTCTGTTAATGATATTTTGACTTCCTCCCATGAACCATAAATGTTCTGAATGGCATTTAGAATGGTGGATCCTTTCCAGAAGGTTTTCAATTTACTTTGCCCAGATCTATCAGAGGAATCACTTCTATGGTAGTTATAGCCTTATGAAATATATTTCTTAACTAATGAGACTTGAAAATTGAAACTACTACTTGATCCATGGGCTTCAGAATGGTTATTGTGTTAACAGGCATAAAAACAACACTGATCTTGTGTAACTTCATCAGAACTCTTGGGTAACCTGGCCCATTGCCAGTGAGCAGTATTTGGTAAGGAATCAGAAAAACTGAGCGGTAGGTCTCAACAGTGGGCTTAAAATATTCAGTAAAATATGCTGCAAAGAAAACTATTCTGTAAACAGATATGCCGTCATCTAGGTTTTGTTGTTCTATTTATAAAGCACAAAATTTACCATAATTCTTAAGGACCCTTGCGTTTTCAGTATGGTAAATGAGCATTGGCTTCAACTTAAAGTCACCTACTGTGAAAGTCCTAGATGGCAGCTTCTACCAGTAGAAGATTGTTTCATCTGCATTGAAAATCTCTTGTTTAGTGTAGCCACCTTCTTGATGATCTTGGCAAGATCTTCAGGGTAACTTGCTGTAGCTTCTACATTAGCACTTGCAGCTTCACCTTGTACTTTTTTTTTTTTTTTTTGAGATGGAGTCTCGCTCTGTTGCCTAGGCTGGAGTGCAGTGGCGCAATCTTGGCTCACTGCAAGCTCTGCCTCCCGGGTTCACGCCATTCTCCTGCCTTGGCCTCCCAAGTAGCTGGAACTACAGGTGCCTGCCACCACGCGTGGCTAATTTTTTTGTATTTTTAGTAGAGATGGGGTTTCACCGTGTTAGCCAGGATGGTCTTGATTTCCTGACCTTGTGATCCGCCTGCCTCGGCCTCCCAAAGTGCTGGGATTACAGGCGTGAGCCACCGCGCCCGGCCAGCTTCACCTTGTACTTTCATGTTATGGAGATGACTTCTTTCCTTAAACCTCATGAATCAACCTCTCCTAGCTTCCGCCTTTTCTTCTGCATTGTCCTTACCTCTCAGTCTTTAGAGAATTGAAGAGAGTTAGGGTCTTGCTCTGAATTAGGCATTTGGTTAAGAGAATGTTATGCCTGGTTTGATCTTCTATCCAGATCACTGAGACTCTCTCCCATATCAGCGATAAGGGTGTTTCACTTATCATTTGTGTGTTCACTGGAATAACACTTTTTATTTCCGTGAAGAACTTTTCTTTTGTATTTGCAACTTGGTGGTTTGGCACAAGAGCCATCAGTCTGTCTCAGCTTTCAGTGTGCCTTCATCACCATGTTTAATCATTTCTAGCCTTTAATTTAAAGTCAGAGACTTTCAACACTTAAAGGCCTTTTAGGGTTTTTAATTGGCCTAATTCCAATATTGTTGTGTTTCAGGAAATGGGGAAGCCCAAGGAGAGGGAGAAAGCAGAAGGGCAGGTCTATGGGGCAGTCAGAACATGTACAACATTTATCAGTTAAGTTTGCCATCTTACATGGGCATAGTTTGTGATCCCCAAAACAATTACAGTCGTTAACATCAGTGATGACTGATCATAGATCACCATAACAGATATAACAGTGAGAAAATTTGAAATATTGGGAAAATTACCAAAATGTGACATGATAAACCAAGTAAACACATACTGTTGGAAAAATGGCACCTATTCTCAACGCAGGGTTGCCGCAAATCTTTATTTTGTAAAAACAAACAAAAAACCCTCAATATCTGTGAAGCACACTAAAGTGCCACAAAATGAGGAATGGTTATGTTTCCTCCAGTAGAGCCTGTCTCCATAGGGAAACCAATACTGTTGTAAGGAAAGTGAATTTGTATTTGCCCGTAAGATTAATACTGTAATTTCTAATTTAATTTAATGCTCTAGGAAATTTTCAGACGTATTGCTACTTAAAGGTACTTTTGGAAGTTTCTAGCTTAATTCTCTTGGAAGGAATCAAAAATCAACCCAATGCCAGATTCATTCTTTGGAAATTAGTATTATGACTCCCTTTCATTGTAAATGGGAATTTGGCTTTGTGACCTAAAGAGGTTGCCTGTCCTTTTACCATCATGGTAATAGCTTTTGTGACCTGTGAAATATGGTAGAATTTAAAGCTATTGATTTAAAACAAAAATCTTACAGGCAAACTGAACATAATCGATCCTAAGATGAACTGATTCAATGTATTTGATCATTTAAAAAAAAGTATTAGCTACACATATATTTACGCATATTAAGTATAGTACCTTCTTTGTCCTTTTCTCAGGACCCTATCCTATTTAACATCTTTATTTTTATTCTGATAGCCACATTTCTGTTACTGTGCAACTGGGAAGGATCTCTTAACATGTCAGAAGAAAAGAAACAGAATGTGAAAATACGTCAGTAGGCTGGAGTGATGGGAATATGTCAGAACAAAATTTAACAAAAAAGTACAAATGCCATGCTGGGGTTCCAGAATACACACAAATATGAGGGAATATGATGGGAAGGTGAAGAACACAGTTTAGCACTAGCATTTTGATATGGTTTAGCTCTGTGTCCCCACCCAAATGTCATCTTGTAGCTCCCATAATTCCCACATGTTGTGGGAGGGACCCAGTGGGAGATGATTGAATTATGGAGGCAGGTCTTTCCTGTACTGTTTCCGTGACCACGAATGGGGCTCGCAAAATCTGATGGTTTTAAAAATGGGAGTTGCCCTGCACAAGCTCTCTTTGCTGCCACCATCCATGTAAGATGTGACTTACTCCTCCTTGCCTTCCACCATGATTGTGAGGCTTTCCCACAATATATTTTTTTTACAAAAAAAGCACCTCTTTTTTTTGTAAATTGCCCAGTCTCAGGTATGTCTTTATCAGCAGCCTGAAAACAGATTAATACAATACATTGGTACCAGGAGTGGGGTGCTGCTGAAAAGATACCCTAAAATGTGGAAGCACCTTTGGAACTGGGCAACAGGCAGAGGTTGGAACAGTTTGGAGGGCTAAGAAGACAGGAAAATGTGGGAAAGTTTGGAACTTCCTAGAGATTTGTTGGATGGCTTTGACCAAAAGCCTGAAAGCCATGTGGATAATAAGGTCCAGGCTGAGGTGATCTCAAATGGAGATGAGGAACTTGTTGGGTACTGGAGCAAAGCTGACTCTTGTTATGTTTTAGCAAAGAGATTGGCGGAATTTCGCCCCTGCCCTAGAGATTTCTGGAACTTTGAACTTGAGGGAGATGATTTAAGGTATCTGGCGGAAGAAATTTTTAAGCACCCAAGCATTCAAGAGGTGACTTGGGTCCTGTTAAAGGCATTCAGTTTTATAAGGGAAGCAGAGCATAAAAGTTTGGAAAATTTGCAGCCTGACAATACAATAGAAAAGAAAATCCCATTTTCTGAGGAGAATTCAAGCTGCCTGCAGAAATTTGCATAAGTAACAAGGAGCAGAATGTTAATCCCCAAGATGGTGGGGGAAGATATCTCCAGGGTATGCCAGAGGTCTTCACGGTTTCATGGGCTGGGCCCAGGGTCCCTGTGCTGTGTATAGTCTAGGAACTTGGTGTCCTGCGTCTCAGCCACTCCAGCTGTGACTAAAAGTGGCCAAGGTACAGTTCAGGCTGTTGCTTCAGTGGGTAGAAGCCCCAAGCCTTGGCAGCTTCCACGTAGTGTTGAGCCTGAGGGTGCACAGAAGTCAAGAATTGGGGTTTGGGAACCTCTGCCCAGATTTCAGAAGAAGTATGGAAATGCCTGGATGCCCAGGCAAAAGTTTGCTGCAGGGGTGGGGCCCTCATGGAGAACCTCTGCTAGGGCAGTGCAGAAGGGAAAGGTGGCATTGGAACCCCCACACAGAGTCCTTACTGGGGCACTGCTGAGTGGAGCTGTGAGAAGAGGGCCACTGTCCTCCAGACCCCAGAATGGCAGATCCACCAACAGCCTGCACCGTGCACCTGGAAAAGCTGTAGACACTCAACGCCAGCCCATGAAGGCAGCACAGAGGGAGGCTGTACCCTGAAAAGCCACAGGAGCAGGGCTGGCCCAGACCATGGGAACCCACCTCTTGAATCAGAGTGACCTGGATGCGAGGCATGGAGTCAAAGGGGTTCATTTTAGAACTTTAGGATTTGACTGCTCTGCTGGATTTTGGACTTGGCATGGGACTTGTAGCCCTTTTGTTTGGGCCAATTTCTCCCATTTTGAATGGCTATATTTACTTAATGTCTGTACCCTCTTTGTATCTAGGAAGTAACTAACTTGCTTTTGATTCTACAGACTCATAGGTGGAAGGGACTTGCCTTGTCTCAGATGAGACTTTGAACTTGGACTTTGGGGTTAATGCTGAAATGAGTTGAGACATTGGGGGACTGTTGGGAAGGCATTATTGGTTTGAAAATGTGAAGATACGAGATTTGGGAGAAGCCAGGAGTGGAATGATATGGTTTGGCTCTGTGTCCCCACCCAAATCTCATCTTTTAGCTCCCATAATTCCCACATGTTGTGGGAGGGTCCCAGTGGTGAATTATGGGGGTGTGTCTTTCCCATGCTGTTCTTAGTGAGTGGGTCTCATGAGATCTGGTGGTTTTAAAAATGGGAGTTGCCCTGCTCTAGCTCTCTTTGCCTGCCACCATCCATGTAAGATGTGACTTTGCTCCTCCTTGCCTTCTGCCATGATTGTGAGACTTCCCAGCCACGTGGAACTGTGAGCCCAATTAAACCTCTCTCTTTTGTAAATTGCCCAGTCTTTGGTATGTCTTTATCAGCAGTGTAAAAATGGACTAATACACAACATTTTTTATTTTTAAATTTCAAATTTACAGGAAAATGACAATAATACGAAGAATATATGCATACCCTTTGCTCAGACTCCCCAGTTGTTAACATGTTACCACATTTGCCTTTTCACTTCTTCTGTTTTACTCCGTATGTTTTTCTAAACCATTTGAGAATAAGTTTCTGATATATTGCACCATTGTCCTTTAGTATCCCAGTGTATATTAGCTGAAAACAAGGACACTTTTTTTTACATTACAGGACATGGCCATCAAAACCAGGAAAGTAACATTGAGATATTACTACCATCTAATCCACACACCCTGTACAAGTGTTACAGATTTTCCCCGTAATGTCCTTTATAACACAAAAACACATACACACATACACAAGCCCACTTTACTTTTCTCTCTTTTTTTTAGACCCAAGGTTTAAGTGAGGATCCTGTGTTATATCTATTGTTGTGTCTTTTTAGGCCCCTTGTCTAGAACAGTACCATAGTATATCCTTGTCTTTTGTTACTTCGATATTTTTGAAGAGTCTAGTCACTTTGTAGAGTAGTTTTTAATTTGTGTTGATCAAATATTTCTTTATAATTAGATTCAGGTCATGTAGTTTTGGCAAGAACACCCTAGAAGTGATACTGGGTTTGTATTGCATCATATCAGGAGGTGTGCAGCGTTAATTCATCTCTCTGCTGTGACTTGAATTTTTATCACGAATGTACCAGGTTTCTCCACTGTAAAGTTGATAACTATTTTGTACATGTTAATTAGTAATTGGTAAATATTTTGTAGAAAGCTGTCGTGAGACAGTGTAACTATCCTATTGTGTCAAACGTCTATTTACTAGTTTTTACATCCATTGATGGTTCTTGCCTCAATCAGTTATTACGGAGATGGCTGCCAAATGATGATTTTCTAATTCTATCACTACTTCTACTTTTATTAGTTGGCATTCTAACATAAGGAAAAGCAGCCCTCTTTCCCTGTCTGTTTGTTGTTTATATTGGCGTGGACTCATGGCATCTCGTTTTAATCCATGTGTTATAAATATTGTTACTTTCATTATTTATTTTGAATGCTCAAATTGTCTCAGATTTGGTCAGTAGGAGTCTTTTCAGGGTGACTCATGTTTTCTTTTGATGAGTCCCCATCATTCTTTGGGCACTTCCTTTCTGGCACAAAATATTTCAGACTCATCTTATGCTTTCTCTGACTCAGTTCTGTAACTAGGCACTTCTCCAAGGAGCCCTAGTTCTTTTTCGTGGAGAGTAATATGCGGAATACAAGATGTGACTAATAAGTATGGTCATTGCTGCTGGGGTTTCGTTGTTGCTGAGCCCTCTCAGCAGACAGATCTAGGCAATATATGTGAGTTTACACACATACATTTATATCTACCTGTGTATCTGTTTGTCTATATCAGTGTATAAAAGTCATGAGTTTTCACCAGTATCTGGAATTTTAATCCACTCAACAGTTCTAGTCTTCTCCTTTTCCATACCTGTAGCTCCATTCTCTGAGAAATCTGGCCTCCCGTTTTCTCAGTATATTTATTTATATGCTCAGTTCCCTTGTATGTGACTAATTTCTTGACCACAGGGGCCAGAATTGGCCAAGTCCTGCCAGCCTGAACTCACAGATGTCTCTTTGGCCCAAGCCCCCGCACATAAACCAACTTCCCTCTCATCTTTGAGAAATTCTGTAATAGCATGTTTTAATTTACATTTCTTTCATTGTATTCTATGAGTTTTTAAGCCTTGCCTTTAGTAGGATAAAGATAAACAGTGAAATAGGAAGTGTCTAAGATGAGTACTTAGGAGTCAAAACATGGAATAGAAATTTGAGAGTCCTTATTTCATCATCATAAGAGAGATTTTGTTAACATTTTACTTGGCCAGTATTTACAGGTCCTACCAGCAGTGTGTGTGCTGAGGTGATAAAGTTGATGTGATTTTTTTGCATGCAATTGCCTGATTTTTGCATTATCTTTCTGCTTTTCTCTGGTGATCTTTTATGGGACTTTGATATCAAATGAGCATAATATCAAAATTAACCTGGAGTTCTTTCTGGCTAGAATAATCTTGATAAATGAAATGTTTTATATTTTGTTTTGTGACTTTTGGGAGCCAATGTTATTTTTAATCAGCATCATATCAGGAGTTTAAATTACATAGATTATTTTTTTCCTTTGAAAAATTATATTTTAGCCATGCCAGTTCAGCAAGAAAATGAAATGAAAGGCATTCAGATTGGAAAGGAAGAAGTAACACTGTCTCTATTCTCAGATGACATGACCTTGTACATAGAAAATCCTAAAGAATATAAATAACTATCAAATATAATAAATGAGTTCAGCATACACAGAAATCAGTTTTATCCTACACACTTAAACAATGAGCAATTTAAAAAGGAAATTGTCAACAATTGCATTTACAGTAGCATTAAAATAGAATTGTTAGGAATAAATTTAACAGAGCAATGCAAAAATTATATTCTGAAAAATACAAAACATTGTTAAAAGAAATTACAGAAGACCTAAATAAGTGAAGAAAACATCCCATGTCCATGGATCAGGAGACGTGATATTGTTAAGATGGTAGTACTCCTCAAATTCGTTTACAGATTCAGAGCAGTGATCTATTAAAATCCCAGCTGGCTTCCCTGCAGAAACTGACCATCATAAAATGCACATGGAAATTAAAGGAACCCAGGATAGCCAAAACAATCTTTAGAAAGAATAATAAAGTTAACACTATGTGGTCGTGGCATGCAGGTAGGCATACAGATCTGGACTAGAGAGTCCAGAAGTAAACCCTCATGTTTATGGTCAGTTAGTTTTCAAAAAAGGATACCAAGATAATTCAGTGAAAAGGATACAGTCTTTCAACAAATGGTTCTGGGTCTTTCAAAAAAATGAAATTGGCCCCCTACTTCACACCATATACAAAAATTAACTCAAAATGGGTTGGACCTAAGTGTAAGAGCTAAAACTATAAATTCTTAGAAATGTCGGGCATGGTGGCTCACGCCTGTAATCCCTGCACTTTGGGAGCCCAAGGCAGGCGGATCACGAGGTCAGGAGATGGAGACCATCCTGGCTAACACGGTGAAACCCCGTCTCTACTAAAAATACAAAAAATTAGCCAGGCTTGGTGGCGGACGCCTGTAGTCCCACCTACTCGGGAGACTGAGGTAGGAGAAGGACGTGAACCTGGGAGGCGGAGCTTGCTGTGGGCCGAGATTGCGCTACTGCACTCCAGCCTGGGCGACAGAGGGAGACTCCATCTCAAAAAAAAAAAAAAATCTTAGAAATACACACTGGAGTAAATCTTAATAACTTTGGACTGGGCAGTATTTTCTTAGATATGATACAAAAAGCACAGGCAACAAAAGAAAAAAATAGATAAATTGGACTTTGTCAAAATTTAAAACTTTTGTCCTTTCAGAGACCCAGTCAAGAAGGTGTAAAGATAATTCACAGAATGAGAGAATGTATTTCCAAATGATGCATTCAATAAGAATCTAGTAACCAGAATATGTAAAGAACTCTGACAACTCAATAAGAAGACAACCCAATTAACAATGGGCAAATGATTTAAATAGACATTTCTAAGAAGATATATGAACGGGCAGTAAGCACATGAAAAGATGCTCAGCATCATTAGCTATTGGAGAAATGCAAATCGAAATCACAAAAAGATACTGCTATGCACCCACTAAGAAGGCTGCAACCTAGAAAGCAGCTAATAACAGTGCTCATGAGGATATGGAGGAATTGGAACCTTTGTATACTGCTGGTGGGAATATAAAATAATGCAGCCACTTTGGAGAACAGTCTGGCAGTTCTTCAGTATGTTGACTGTTATTAGATGTTATGGTTGCACAACTCTGTGAATACACTAGAAATCCTTGGTTTGTATAATTTAAATGGGTGAATTACATGGTATGTAAATTATATCGCAATAAAGCTGTTATTAAATGACATTTTACAAGCTTAGATATTTCTTAGTTTTTCATTTTGACCAAAAATATTTTGAGTGAAATTACTAACAGCAGTGTTACTTTATAGAATATGAACATGCGTAATTCTCTCAGCTGGAGTCCCAAAATAATTTCTGAGCCTCCCACCAAATGGGCTTAAAGAATGGGCTTAAAGCCCTTGTTATTTCTATCACGACTACTCTGCATTTCTTGGCCCATTCTTTTGCCATTTTATACTGAAAAACTTCCTTTCTTCTCACCTTTCCTGTCCCCTCCCTCGTAAAGATTAAAACATTTGTTAATATCTCCTGTCACTTTAAAATATTCTAAATCATACTTGACTTTGAACTTCCAGAGTTGCGTTTTTGTAGAGTATGTCTCCCACTGTCGTACATTTGTTGAAAATTTTAAATTATTTCATTAAATCAGTTTTGTCCAGCTATCTCTGGCCATCTGACATTTATATAAGTATCTTCCTTGGAGTGTGTAACTTGTTTTATTTAAGTAGTAATGCTGTATGTAGCAGTAAATAATGAAGGTAAGAAAATAGACTTTCATTATTTTTTGGAAAGCCTAGAAATTATAAAGTCTCTTTAAGAATAACAAATGAGTTAAATCCCCATAAGAAGGAGAAGTAAAGCTTTGATCTCTAGATTCTTGTCCTTTGAAACCACCTGTGATGTGCAGTTCATCTCCTGTGAATAAAAAGTTGGGGAAAAAAATCAAGTAGTTGTTGCCCACCAGTTTTCCTTGAAGATTAAAATTTCATGGAGTTGACAACATATTTGTATCACTAGTGATCAAATGCTCATCTCAGAAGAGAGTTTGCAGGATTGCCTTTGGTTTTTATTTTATGAAATTAGATTGTGATACATCAGAGAGGAAAAGTGGAAGAAGTTCTAGTTGGAACAGGTTTCTAAGACATCTCAGTAAGCTGGGAGTTTTCTTAGATTAAATGGTACGTGGTCCTTAATCTCCAGATGGCTTATTTTTCTGTTATCTTCACGGTCACCTAAGAAAAGGCCTGTTGTGCTGTGTGGGTTCAGCTATAGAAATTTTTGTCTACAAGCAGTGATGACATTTATTAGGCAGGCAACAAAAGATGATTATAAACGGGTTTTGTAAGGATTTGGGGTACATTTTTTCCTTTAGTATATAAATCATAATTTATTGTTAATGGCTTAAGTATCTTTTGCTTAGGTTTTAGTGTTAATTATGTAGAATATGCTAAGAATAAGAATCTGCCTTTCTTAGGAACGTAACTAAGTGAGTGTAAGACCACAGAACGTTAAGCCCAGAAGACAGAAGTATGTTTCGCCTGTAACGATAATCAGTAGTTTCTCAAGTTAATATATTATGCCCACTGAAGGGGTAATTTGATGTTTCTTCCTTCAATTAAGGTATGGCTAGAATGTGATCCAAAACCATATTTGAATATTTAAATGCATTTTATGAAATTGTTAAAACACTGGTAACTTGGATGGGGATTTAGTGAGGGTAGGAGGAAACTGTAGAAGGGAGGGTTCTGCATGGGGGCTGACATCCCTCTCTACTTGGTTTATTTCTGTGTTACTTGAATCTTACAACAGGCATTACTTTGATGACTAAAAATGATGTAAAATTAAAACTAATGTTGTTATTGAATATTGATTAATTGATAACTAATGCCAAGACAGTTTGCTGAGTTCATTCAGTTTGATAGATTGAGATTTTAAAAATGTATAGTGTATCTTTCCTTTGTTTCTATTACCGTATGTCTTGTTGATCTGTGTTCCCTTTTTCTAAAGTACTGCATTTGTAGCTTGATTTCTTTGGGTAGGCAGAATGCTAAATTTGAGTTACAATTAAAGGGGTTTTTAGGTGAGAGAAGATAGGCTTTAGTATTAATTTTAAAGGGAAACTAAATGTTTTATTTACTTGTATGTTAATATCTGAGTATACCTTCCTGGTTGAATAAATTGTTCCTGACACAATGTACAAATTAAATTTGAATTAACGTAACTACAGAATTAGATATAATCTTACCTAAGTACTGCGGATTTTGTGAAATGTTAGAACCTGGTGTATTGGGCATTATGAACATTAACCCAGGGAAGCAGTTAGGTTTGAAGGAAGGTATGGGCAGGAGCTTGACAGATGGTGGCAACACATATTATTAGATGTTTCTGTGCCATTTTTATAGCCAAAGTGTGTTCACGGGAGAACTAAAGAATTTGGGGCAGCTCACAAAATTAAGTCGTATTTTAGTAAATTACTTTAAAAGTTTCCATCAAGTTCCAGCATAGTCTGTGAGTTGGTGATAGAATTAGCACCACATTACTTGCAATATTAAACAACAATCCTACAAACTTCTGAAGGATTTGAACACTAAGACTAAATATAGTTGGATTTCCAGGTGACTTGGATGCATTAACATTGAAGAGAATGAGAGGATTTTAAAATTCATTAGTATCACTTTTTATAATTATGTATGACATTAAAAAGTGAATAGCTTCTTAACATCTACTTTATAAGATACTTTATTATGGATTTGACAGCTTTGATCCAGAACAATTCTAGGCCTCAAAAGTGTTTGGAGTTAAAAAAAAAAAAAACAACTATTGACTTTGATTAATTTCTGTGCCATAGCTCTATAAAAATGCTTTAAATTAATTTAGAAGTTTGGGAGACTTAATTAGATATGTTTGTTAACAGGTAGATCTCAGTGACATCATAAGCCAAGTTGGAATTCAGTGGTTGAAACATAGGTCTTGTAGTGTTTCCCAAAAATATGACAGTGGGTCATTTTAGAGCTTTTTCATGTGATCTCAATAAATAGAATGGGAATGTATATTTTGACAAACAAAATTTCTGCTCTCTACAGGGAATACACTTTAAAATAATTGATGTAAATTATACATAACGGTAGATTTTTCATAATCTTGTATGTTTATTTGTATGTGTCATACTGGAAAGGAGTAAAAATTAGAAGATGACATTTTATTTTAGATAAAATGACATATCAGATTGCACACCCTAGCAAATAAGAATGTTTCATTTATTGGGATCTTAAAGTATATCTGTCCCCAAATATTTTAGGATAAAGGTTTAAACTGTTAAGCATCATTCTGTATAAATATAGACATACTTTAAAATTCCAATTTAAAAAATTCAAGGTTTTAGATTTAGAAAATTTTGTTTTGCCATTGTTGTTGCCGTTGTTCGCTTGCTCATCTCACCTGTCTTCACTTTTTTATTTGTATTAGACTCTAAACATGCCTGCATCTGCCTTTTTCCTGCTAGACACATTTAGATGGTAGAGATTGTTATTCATGTTGCAATATGCACACATTAAAGTATCCAAAATGGACAGCAGGAACCAAGGTGCTGCCTCTTCCTTTGTTTGTCATTTACTCTGGTAAGGGATGGGGTAACCTAGTACATGTTAAACGTTTAATTGTTTCAAAGTATGTGGACTTTCCCTTTTGGTTGGATAAAGTAATTTGTAAGAAACATATTTTGAAATTCATATGTGTATCAGGATCTAACCAGGAACACCAAAACCACTTCAGATATTTACAACAGAGAAAATGTAATGCAGGGAATTTGTGATAACAGGCAGTGGTGCTGCTGAGAGCCAAGCAAGGCACAGAAAGGTGACCCAGAGATTAGCAATTAGCAGGAAGATACTGCTACCCTACGCTGAAGAGGAAAAGGGGTCCAGGGGCCAGGGCTACCCAGAACCCTGATAACTTCAAGAACAGCTAGAGCAGCTTCCAAAAAGCAGAGCCATGGAAGAGAGAGGAGAGGTTTGCAGGGGAAATGCCCTTGCTTCTCTCTCCCCTAGCTCCAGACCCTTGTTACTGGCTGAACCCAGTTGGAGACCATCTGAGCTTGCAGGAGCCAGCCTCCTGCAATACAGAGCAGAACAGGTGGAAGGCGAGGAACGGAGCTGAGGGCAAGCAGGCGCAGGATGAAACAGCGATATTGAAGCAGTTCCTTCTCTTGTCAGTTTATGTCCATCTTCATCTTGATCTCCTTTGAATATGTCCCTGGACAAATTAAAAACAGAAAATGAAAGGCCTGGCGCGGTGGCTCACGCCTGTAATCCCAGCACTTTGGGAGGCTGAGGCGGGCGGATCACGAGGTCAGGAGATCAAGACCATCCTGGCTAACATGGTGAAACCCCGTCTCTACTAAAAATACAAAAAATTAGCTAGGCGAGGTGGCAGGCACTTGTAGTTCCAGCTACTCGGGAGGCTGAAGCAGGAGAATGGCATGAACCCGGGAGGCAGAGCTTGCAGTGAGTGGAGATAATGCCACTGCACTCCAGCCTGGGCGACAGAGTGAAACTCCGTCTCAAAAGAAAAAAAAAAAGAAAACGACGGTGGCACTGAGTTCTGTGGATGTGAAGGTCCTCTGGCTGGCAGCGTTGGTGTTCCCTTTCTCCTCATCCCTCCATGCCATCCCAAGCTGGTTCTCAAAGACTGTGGTCTTCTCTGCCAGTGTAGAACTTCTTTTTGGCTAACAGCACATAAGCTTGCATCTCCTGCTACAAACCTCTAAACAGGCATAGAATGTAGTCACTTGGGGGAATGCCCTAACATTCTCTAAGATGATTGAGATCAGTTAAGCCTCTGAAATAAATTCACATAGTGGGAACACTCTCATTTAGATGTCGGAAGAAGAGTGTTATTGCCCATCACTTCTGAAATTGAGCTTGGATGATTTCTCCTGATTAATTAATTAATATCCCTTTAGAGAAAGCAGTGACTGTTGGGGAAGAATAAACTTTTTTTTTTTTTTTGCTGTGATTACAAAATAAGGGATGTAAACTAACTTAAGTATTTAGAGTATAGAGCCTGGTATGAAGTGGACATGCAGTAAAATGTTCAAATTTGTAGTGGATCTACTGTGAAAAGTTGATCATTGGCTTTGGGCTTTGAGAACTAGATATAGGAGTTTATCGCTGGAAGACTAAGAAATCTCCTAAAACAGTCCCATTGATTTATAGAAAAGGAGGCTGGCATTTCTGTTTTATTTTCAGGAGATTCAAATTTACAAAAATAAAATGCTTAAATCAACCTTAAAAAACAACTACTTTTTAGATGACAAACGTCTTACAGAATATCAAAAAATGATGAGTGTGTGTGTGTGTGTCCCAGTGTGAAAGTCTATAATTAATTCTCCCAGAGATTGATGCAGCAAATATTTGCGGTGCCTCTACTGTGTGCTAGGTAGTGTTCTAGGCACTGGGGAAATATTAGCAGATGAAACCGTTGAAATATTTCTTCTTACAGCACTTTATTCCTAATGGAAAGGGAAATAGGCAGTAAATATATGTGTCGGGTGGCGGTAAGTGCTATGATGAAAGATAAAGGAGAACTAGAGTGGGTTTCCTATTTTATGTGGGTCCAGGGAAGCCCTCTGACAGTGCTCCGGGGAGTAAGAGGGTGAGCTGTTTGATGCTGTGGAGAAGCAGGTAATTCTGGGCAATGGGAAGGGTTAGCAATAAGTTCTATTAACAGGCTGACATATATGTCTCCAGATTTTTTAACGTTGGACTTTTAAATAAAATAACTATTGTTTATACTGTGCCTACTTTTCCCTTTTCACTTGACAGTCTGTCTTCCTTTGTCTTTTTAACAGTTGTGTATAACATTTCATTCTGTGGCTATACGTTAACTCTTGACCCAGTTCTCCATCAATGGCCATTAAGGCTGTTTAGTTTCTAATGTTAGGGAGGGTGTGGCCATAAACAGCCTCATACATGCATGGAAACACTTGTGTGGCTGTTTCTCTAAGACAGTTGTTCTTAACCTACTTTAAAAGACTTAAGAAAATGCTGAAGCTCAGGTCCCATTCAGACTAGTTTTTATATTAGGGTCTCTGGGGAGGGGATCCAGGCTTTGGTATTTTTCAAAATCTCAGGTGGTTACAATATATAGTCAGGCTTGAGAACCACTGTTGTAGAATTGTTCTTAGAAATAGACTTACTGAGTCAGTGTTATGAAACATTGTACATTTTAGTAGATACTGTAACATTATTCTCTATATTCTTTAGGATTAGGAGTGACTGCCAATAATAGAAACCTAAGATAATGTTGGGTTAAACAAAATAGTTTATTTGTAATGTAAATATCTAGACATAGGCAACCCGGAGCTGGTATGGCAGTTTTGTTCCATGAAGTCCTCAGTTGCCCAGCTGCCTTCTAGCTTTTGTTTTGGCTGAACTGAAAGTAAGCTCTGAGCCCGAAACTCCACGGTAGAGGGTAGGGATCCTGCCATCACATCCACTTTCCAGGCAGCAGAACGAAGGAAAGGTTGAAAATCGGCAAAAGGTACAGGTCAGCTATCCTTTGGAAAAGATGCCTGGAAATTTCCACAGAACACTTCCACTTGTATCCCATTGGCCAGAACTTGGTCATGAGCCCACACCCAGCCGCAGGAAGGCTGGGAAATAGGCTTTTGTCTGGGTAACCTGTGTGCCCTGAAGAAAACCGGGGCTGGTTTTGTATGAAAGAAGAGAAGGACAGATAGTGGCAGCCACCAACAGTCTCTTCTGCGTCTTCCATGAAAGCTGTAAGAATCTGCCCTCCTACCTAAGACCATAAGGGTGCATTGTCCAGACCTGGTCAGTCACAACTGCAGAGTCAGCCGGACGTTTCAGTGCAGAGATGAAAACTTCACATAATATGTTGGTACAGGGAGAGGCAAAACAGACTTAAATCAGATGCAAGAATGATGCTGGAGAGTTGTAAACTTTATCATGTGCCAGAAAATAAAGGTGCAGGAGGCCAGTGTTTTAATTGGACACACTTCTTTGTCTCTGCTTGACGTTTCAGCTGTCATCCTGGAGGGTCTTTATCACTTTCAGCATGGCAATTGTTACTTAATTGCTAACATACTCAAGTTTGTGTTAATATTAATGCTGCCCACCCTCACTTGAACATACTCGTCAAAGACATCTTGATATATAATTTTTATGTTTTAAGTTAAAAATTTTTTAATTAAGAAATGAAGGCTGGGTACAGTGGCTCAAGCCTGTAATCCCAGCACTTTGGGAGGCTGAGGCGGGTGGATTACTTGAGGTCAGGAGTTCGAGACCAGCCTGGCCAACATGGTGAAACTCTATCTCTACTAAAAATACAAAAATTAGCCTGGTGTGGTGGCACACACCTGTAATCCCAGCTACTTGGGAGGCTGAGGCAGGAGACTCGCTTGAACCTGACAGGCGGAGGTTGCAGTGAGGTGAGGTGGCGCCACTGCACTCCGGCCTGGGTGACAGAGCAAGACTCTGTCTCAAAAAAAAANTGAACCATCACATTCAGTTAAAGTTCACACAGTTCCTAAGCCAGGCAAAGGGGCTGATTTGAGTAAGCCTCCATGTCGAAAAGCAAAGGAAATCCGGAAAGAAAGGAAAAGGTTAAAACGCATGCAGCAGAACCCAGCTGGAGAAATTGAGGGTTTCCAGGCTCAAGGTCACCCACCATCTTTGTTTCCACCAAAGGCTAAATCCAACCAGCCCAAATCACTCGAAGATTTAATTTTGAATCTTTACCAGAGAATGCATCACACAAGTTAGAGGTGAGGTTAGTACCTGCCTCCTTTGAGGACCCAGAGTTCAAGTCGTCTTTCAGCCAGTCCTTTTCTTTGTATGTCAAGTATCAAGTGGCCATACACCAGGATCTACCCGATGAATGTGGAAAGACTGAGTTCACAAGATTCCTTTGCAGTTCACCCTTGGAGGCAGAGACTCCCCTAATGGGCCAGATTGTGGCTATGGCTCCTTTCACCAGCAGTACTGGCTTGATGGAAAGATCATTGCTGTGGGGTGATTGACATCCTCCCAAACTGTGTGTCATCTGTGTATTTGTACTACGATCCTGATTATTAGTTTTGTCTTTGGGTGTCTACTCTGCACTACGAGAAATTGCTTTTACTAGGCAGCTTCATGAGAAAACTTCTCAACTCAGCTATTATTATATGGGTTTCTACATTCATTCGTGTCCCAAGATGAAATATAAGGGTCAGTATAGACCTTCTGATTTGCTGTGCCCCGAGACATATGTTTGGGTCCCCATTGAGCAATGCCTGCCTTCACTTGAAAACTCCAAGTACTGCCGTTTCAACCAGGACCCAGAAGCAGTGGATGAAGATCGCAGTACGGAACCTGACCGATTGCAGGTGTTTCACAAGAGAGCCATCATGCATTACGGTGTTTATAAGAAACAGCAGAAAGACCCAAGTGAGGAGGCCGCTGTTCTGCAGTATGCCAGCCTGGTGGGGCAGAAGTGCTCCGAGCGGATGCTGCTGTTCAGAAACTGACCTGTTCGCCTCTGCCGGGGTTCCTGTGTTGTGCTGATGGTTTGTGTCAGGGTGCTTACTCAGTACCTGTGGAGAAATAACTGTCACCACCCACAAATTAAGACATTTTTTATTTTGACTATCTATGGCTTTTAAAAAATATTTTGTGGCAATGTATCTGTGAGAATCTCATGGTTAATATAAAGATTTTAAAACTGTGTTGTGACCTAGCCCCGTAATTGGGGTTTATCATTTTGGAGGTTTCTTTCTAGAACAAGATATGCTCAGATTCTCCTGTTTAAATTTTGTAAAATGAAGAAGTGAATCTAAGTAACTTAATCACAGTTGTGCATTTTTTTTTTGGTTCTGTTAAAGAAATTAAAACAGACTTTCCTCAGGCCCATTTTAAACATGAACTTATGTTAGGAAACCTTAAGTATGGGGAAGGTAGAAAGTTTGTTTCATCACTTAGAAAATATGTCTTCTCAACAAAACTGTGTGCTGTTACTCAGTGTTCAATATTAAATTGCTGCCAAATGTTATGTAGTTTAATAGAGAGCTTGAAAAAAATAAAACATTAAAAAGGATCTTGTGTTAGCATCAGGTATCCATTTGTTCAGGACAGTCCTGTTCATGTCTGTTGTCTTGGCATAGTTTTTTTCCCTAGAATATAGTACTCCCTTTTACTCTAAAAAATATCCCAGTTTGGACAATAAAATACATAATTACTCTAGTTATATTATTTGCTTTATTTCTAAAAATGTAAGAAACTAAAGTTTTAAAAGAAAAACGTTGGTTCCTGCCTTGATCTAAGCCTCATCCAAAGGAAATAGTCCCTAATTTTTTATCTTACAACTCAGAACATTTGTCTTTGGTTGTTATTGGAAATTGGTTAGTATGTGATCACTTTCGTAGTTATGCCCAAATCACATGTAAGAAGGAATCATTCTGACCTCTGTTCCAGGATAAGAGCTAGAACAATCCATTTCTTGCCCTTTGATGTGAGAGTCACAGTCAGGGTGGCTTCTGCGCCCCTGAGTAACTCAGAGGCCAGCCCCCTCCTTCCCTGTCACTCAGAGTGGAGGCCAGCCCCCTCCTTCCCTGTCACTCAGAGCTGAGGCCAGCCCCCTCCTTCCCTCTCAGAGGCCAGCCGCCTCCTTCCCTCTCACTTTGTTTTGCTGAGTCCTTTGCCCACCTGTCAAGGTGGCAGGCACTGTGCTGGGTACAGGAGGAGAGTCAGACATGTCCCTTAGCTATAGTCGAGCTGTCTGGGAAACAGGATGAAGAACAGAGGAGGGTTATTTTCTTGTGCCCTCTTTGTCAGCTGATCCCCTCTTCTGCCACCAGCTGTTTGGCCAGCAAGCCCTTTTTAGTCCCCACGTTGCCCATTTTTCTGTTTTGGTTCATCCTTTTTTAAAAGCCATATTATAAAACATGGTAGTTTGAATCCTGTGGCTGATTTTAAACTTTTCTCTAAAATGTACTGAATTTTGACAAAAGTTTGAAAATATCCTTAGCTAACTAGAATAAAAAGGATCATAAAAGAATGATTTTAAAAATGAAATCTGTGGAAACTCAAAATCCAAGTCAGCCGTATTTCTTCATTCAGAGCGTGTGTGTCACCTGCCAGGTGCCGAGTACCCTCCTAACCATGCTAGAGTAGTGAGCAAAGCCATTTTCTCTGATCACAAGATTTTACATTTTTCTGGGATTTTGACCTGCAAAATAGTCTCATAAGAGCATTGGAGAAACTTACTTGGAACTGCCTTCAGACTCTATAGAGCTTTTTTTCTCTTTTTCCTCTAAAATGAAAAGAGTTTCATTTTATAACAAAAGTGATACTGTAAGCAGAACAGTAAGAAGTGTAAATAAAAAGTAAAAATCATCTAAAACCCTACCATACTCAAGAACTGTCATGTATGTATACACACACCTATGTAATTTTAATACAATTAGAAATATGTTCTACATGCTGTTTCCATTTCCTCAACAGTAAATTTTGAACATGTCTGAAATTTGAAATAAATTTCAAAATAAAGCTTCAGAAAGTGTAGTAAGTAATCTCTGCACTATTAAAAAAAAAGCAGGGTAGGGCTGGTACGTGGCTCCCTTAGCGTTTGGATGTCCAACTTGATGTTATCACTGCATCTTTCCTCCTTTTGTCTTTGTGATTAGCATGTAAAATGGTATTCATAAAGATCACAACCCTTGAATATCAAATGAAGAGAAAACTTGATTTCAACATCTTACCACAACTCTGGTTTCTTCCTGCAGAATTCATTTTCAGAGGAAAATGATGAATCATCCCTGTCTGTGAACCACTGTGCTATCCCTGAGGGTGGCATTGTAGGTTGACTCCAGCAAAGCCTCAGAGTGACTTGAGCATGGAGATCCTTCTGCTTGGCTGCTGTATTCATGCATTATGTTTGTTTGATATATTGATCTGAGTAGTCAAAGTGTCTTAAAAGGACACCTATGTGTCCTTTTGAACCCCAGCTGAGTGAATATTGATAGTGAGCTAGAAAAGCATAGTCAAGGAAAGTGACCCAACCTTATTATTTGACCAGCAGTCTAGCTGAGAGATGTGATTTTATGCTTGTGGCTTTCTATAAAGAAAGACACAAGGACTTTTCAAAGACAGTTTCTATCTTTCCAAGGCAGGAAACTTTGCATTTGCAATCTCAGTATTGTGTCCCCTTCTGATTTCAAATACATTACACCTGCCTTCCTGTTTTGGGAGCAAAGATGTAATTTTGATTCCCTGTGCTACCATCCTTATTTAAATTATTTCCATTCTAAGAGATTTTTGTTATTTTTTTAAATGTAATCTGAGCACTTTTTTTGTATTCTAAAAGATAGATGCTATCAGATAAATATACTGTTCATTTGATTAAAATTATTTAGATAAATATTACTCTGTTGACTTTTAAATAGCTTTATCCTATTTTTCATTCATTTTGCAAATATTTGTTGTGTGTAGTTTCTTAACATGTCAGAATCTATTATGTAAAAGAACCTTTTCAGATTTCTGAACAGTATATGCTTTGATTTTATGGGCTTTATGTTATTTCAGTATGAATAAAGATAAGGAATATGATGGACAGTTAACTAAAATGTATCTGTCGCTGCTAACGTGAAAGAAATGAAGTAGAAACAGTTGGAAAATGGTTGAATTAGAAATTATTCAAGTGCACATTCTTTTCTAAAAGAAAACCAATGACTATAAGGCAAAACAAGTTTGATTGCATGTGGTATTTTTTGCTCCCGTATATGCTTTTTGAACAAGTTATTTGATAAAAGCCTGAATGGAAAAAATAAAGCTGTTTCTATCTGCAGTGGCTCTTGGTGGTCATTACCTAAAAGACATATGTTTTCATCTTTCAAATTCCTGAACACATTTCACCTGCTGTGTGAATATGTAGAAAACAGAGGGAAGACACTGGCTATATGAATCATACAATTTAATTTTCACTAAATGGAGTTCCAGACCGTGTGGTTATCTAAATCAAAGTATGGTGGATTCCTTCCTCAGAAAGAGAGTGAAATCCCATTTTAAGCCAAAAGTCTGGATTTTCATAAGATACATTAAGGAATAGACTTTTACAACCCAAAGGGATTCAAAATAGGACTTTAAATATCAATTCAAATATAATTTATCTTAGAAAGTTTGCAGAGAAGTTTTCAAAAATACAAAGTATGCTTTAATTGTTCATAATAGTCTGTGGTATATTTACGCAATACATTTACTAGCGTTTTATCTCTTTACAGTAAAGAGGGTCCTGGTAGGTTGGTGATAAAATTAATCCTATTTCCAAGTGATTTAAATATTTGTTACAATTCCCACTGACATTTTTTTCCTCCAGAATAGACTTAGCCTTTTCTTACTTGAAATGGACAGTGTTCATCAGGAAACATTTAGACAATATGGAAAAGAATACTGAAGAAAAAGTAAAAACACTTTTAATCCCATCGGCAACAACCCCTGACTACCTTTCACATTTTGGTGTAGGGCCCTTGGACGCTTTTTCCTACCTTACATATATGTATATGTCTTGTTTTATTTTAAAAGAAATACGGAATCCTGTGTATATTGTTTCATAACTTTTTCATCTAATATGTTGTGAACATCTTAATACATTTGAGCATAAATGAGGAAGAATATAATTTTTTTTTTTTTGAGACGGAGTCTCGCTGTGTCACCCAGGCTGGCGTGTGGTGGTGCGATCTCGGCTCACTGCAGCCTCTGCCTCCTGGGTTCAAGTGATTCTTGTGCCTCAGCCTCCCTAGTAGCTGGGATTACAGGCGCGCTCTACCACACCCAGCTAATGTTTGTATTTTTAGTAGAAACGGGGTTTTGCCATGTTGGCCGGGCTGGTCTTGAACTGATCTCAAGTGATCCACCCACCTCGGCCTCCCGAAGTGCTGGTATTACTAGCCACTCTGTCTGGGCAGAATATAATCTTTTTAATGCCTGCATGATATTCCACTGTGTCTAGAATCTTTTGGGAATGAGGCCTTAAGACTTTGGCCCCTCCTTTTGGGTAGTGGGAGTTGTAATTGACCAGCACTAACATTTTCATGGGAGTTCTCTGAAACACTTGGTGCTATAGACACGGTTTGGTTCCTCCCAAAGTTTATATATTGAAATCTATATCCTCACTGTGATGGTGTTAGGAGGCAGCGTTTTGGGGAGGGCATTAGGTCTTGAGGGCAGAGCGCTCATGAATGGCATTAGAGCCCTCCAAAAAGAGACCCTGGAGGGCTGTCTCACCCGTCCCAGCGTGTGAGGACACAAGGCACCTTCTGTGAACCAGAAAGCGGCCCTCACCAGATAACAAATCTACCAGCACCTCAACCTGGAGTTCTCAGCTCCAGAATTGTAAGAAATACATTTCTCTTGTTTCCCGGACGCCCAGTTGATGGTGTTCTGTTAAGCAGCTGGAATGCACTAGGACGCTCATTGACATTATTCTTATTCCTGATTTCCCAGTTCCTTTTCCCTTTCACTGGACAGTAGGAATTTTTTCCTTACCTGCAGCTTCAGGAAATATGTAGCTTTGAAAACTTAGCGCCTTTCCTCTCCTTGTTCCTTCCACTAGATATTTTCCGGGAGATGCCAAGACTACTGTTTTCACAGGATGCACACCTCTAAAATTTCCAACTAGAATTGCCTTATTTGAAAGCTTAAAGGTATTTAAAACAAATTAAGGTTCTAATTTATTTGATTCTTTATAAAACAGAAGTCTTTAAACCGAGTTTACTAGAAAAGATGGGTAACCATATTTCTATTATAATCTTGCTAAGTTTTATATTGGTTATTTGGGGATTTTGGTAAAATTGTATTTTACTATTCAGATGGTTGTCGCCATTGGGCTCTTGAGTCCTATCTAGAAAATATTGTCTCATTAACTTTTTTTTTTTTTTTTTTTTTTTTTTTTTTTTTTTTTTTGAGACGGAGTCTTGCCCTTTTGCCCAGGCTGGAGTGCAGTGATGCCATCTTGACTCACTGCAACCTCCGCCTCCCAGGCTCCAGTGATTCTCCTGCCTCAGTCTCCTGAGTAGCTGAGACTACAGGCGTGTGCCACCATGCCCAGCTAATTTTTATATTTCTGTAGAGATGGGATTTCACCATGTTGGCCAGGCTGGTCTCGAATTCCTGACCTCAAGTGATCTGCCTGCCTCAGCCTCCCAAAGTGCTGAGATTATAGGCGTGAGCCACCACACCCAGTCCCATTAACTATTTTGATTAGACTAAGAATTAAAGTTGAAGTCATTTTGTTTCCCAAATTTTTATTAGAGTTTCAAAATAGCTTGCATGCATGTAGAGAGCGTGGTTTCCTCATCACAGCTCTTCATCTGCAATATGAAGAAGCAATTCTAAATTAAAAGTGCTGTTTTTAAAAGTTAGTATAACAGATCTTACTATTACACGGCATTTGTAATACCACTCGAAATGCAGCATTTCAGCCATCTTAGAGGCATCCTTCACTTGTCTGGCACATATAAAGCAGACTGTTAGTGACTAGCACAAGTATTTTTGTTTCTTTGATCATTAAAGTTTGGTTAAATGCAATATTTAAAAAGTAGTTTTAAAGATTTATTTATTTTAATGTTACAGGCTAGAGTCATTATAAGGAAAAGGTCCTTTGGGAGGCCAAGACAGGAGGATTTCTTGAGGCCCGGAGTTCCAGACAAGCCTGGGCAGCATAGTGAGACATCTCTACAAAAACAAAATCAGTTAGCCAGGTGTGTTGTGTGCCTGTCATCCTAGCTACCTGGGAGGCCAAAACAGAAAGATCACTTGAGTTCAGTGAGCTATGATCACACCACTGCTATACAGCCTGTGTGACAGAGCGAGTCCCTGCCTCTCAAAAATTGTGTGTGTGTATGTGTGTACACGTGTATGTATTTATATATATAAATGTTGTACTCCCAACATATTATTCAACTGTGATTTTGAATGGAATTTTCCTCTGAACCTTAATTTTCCATGCTTGTCAGTCTGCGCCAGGGTCTTAAAATTATTTAACATAAGGTTTTTAAAAATTTAATTAATGCTAAATGAAAACTCATGAATACTTCATGAAATCCAATTCATCGCACTTTGTTAATTCAGTATTCAGTGAATCTGAATAGCATCTCTCAACTATTGGAGCTTTCTCATCATGAAACAAGAAAAACAGCATTTTAGATTTGTGAATTCAGAGCTTAAGGCTTTTAGCGCAGTCGTATGTGAACAGTTCTATGTATTTGTCCAGCATATTTTAAAATATCGATAGGTGGCCAGACTGTACTTTGGAAGTTAACTGTTGCTGATGTGAGTTATTTTACTGACCGTTAAGGCAAATATTATCCACACATACATACGTACAGCAAGAGAGCGTATACGTAGTGAAAGCTCCGTAGCAACTGTAGGATGTAGTCTCAGTTTTGACTCACAGAATCAACTTGATAAAGGGTTTGGATTTTTGACTATGGTAGAATGACACAAACTGCTAAGACTGCCCTGTACAATAAGGTAGCTTTAGCCGCATGTGTCTAATTCAATTAAAATTTACAATTTAAATTCGGGCCGGATGCAATGGCTCACGCCTGTAATCCCGGCACTTTGTGAGGCTGAGGTGGGCGAATCACGAGGTCAGGAGTTCAAGACCATCCTGGCCAACATGGAGCAACATCGTCTCTACTAAAAATACAAAAACAATTAGCTGCGCCTGGTGGCGGGCGCCTGCAATCGCAGCTACTCAGGAGGCTGAGGCCGGAGAATCACTTGAACCCAGGAGGTGGAGGTTGCAGTGAGCTGAGATCGTGCCACTGCACTCCAGCCTGGGTGACAGTGTGAGACTCCGTTTCAAAAAAAAAAAAAAATTAAAATGTGTCAAGCTTTGATACTTTCTTAGGTTTCTGTGTGGTAAAACTGTGGAACTATGGAACCTTTGTTTGGGGGCAACTTTCTTTGACACTTTGCAATGTATCATCATATGTAATTTCCATTGAGCCATCTAGTTCCACCTTTGATTGAAGTGCAGCTATGCATATGTGCAGTTGTAGCATCTCATTACTGTGTCCATTTCCTAAGATAACTGTCCCATTTAGATTTACAGTTAAGCTATGTACAGAGATGCTGCTTCCTTAAAGAACAATTTGAATGACTGAAAGATTAATTCAGAAATATTTACACAGGATTCCTGTTCTTTTATTTCCATTTTTAAATATTGCATCTTAAATTTTCTTCCAGGTTTCTAGTTTTCTAGTTGCATATTTATTTTACCCAAATAAAACACTTTATCAAGAACAATCTCTGAATCTATAGCAATAAAAGGATGTTCATGCATCTTACAAAACAAGTCTACTCAAAAATCTTCAGTGACCTAAATCTGCAAAAGAAAGGTGAGAAAAAAATAAATACTCATCATAGCATCTCCCTTATACTGTTTAACATACAGCTGGTGGGTAACACACATGATTAAATCAACCCAGAAGAAAGATTGGAAAGATTTATGGCTCTGCCTTTTGGAGATGTTTTATTCCTTTATTGCATTTTTTTAGGGCAATTTTGATTACTAGGGTTTTTTCCAGCCTACTTCTAAGCCAAGTTGCATGTCAATGTCTCAATCCTTAGATCATATGGAATTTCAGTGGAGGCATTTTATTTAGATATGGGGAGGTTAGTCTGGACTTGCTTCACCAAAAATTGGTTGCAGACCCCCTTGGGCAGAGCTTGTGGGGGTGGGAGATTGGAAGGGGCCCCTGCTAACGGGCAGTGGCCATGAGAGTTTTGTGCAAGCATGAAGGGCAGCGCCTGCAGAAAGTAAAAATGACTACTTCCAGTCTTCCTGGTTTCTGCCTGTTCTTGAGCCACGTTGCAATTCCATTTGTTATTTTATGAAGAAAGCCAGGAAAATAATCAGTGTGTGGCCAGCCGTATGCAATTAAGGCTTCTGCATCTACAGCAGCTGGTGGTTATGCTTGAAGTATTTAATATTTGGGATAAAGTCACTAATGATTCTGTTGGGAAAGTTTGGAACTAAAGGAACGAAGTTTAAAAGGAAAATCTGGAGACTAGTTTGGCCTTATTCTAACGAGTGTTATTCGTTTCTCTTACCCATTTATTGCCTTTGTAAAGATATGGAAACTGTTATATGTCAGCATTATCGGTGTGTGATGAATTGTAGACCTCACTTATCAGTAGGCCGCTTATCTGGCCACTTCACCATCTGGAACAGAGAAAAGGAAGGCAGAAAGGAAGGAAATACAATCACCGCCTAGCAGCTAGAATGGGCTGGAATTCATGCACCAAAGCTCCTGCCTTATTCCTGGGAGCTCCATTAGAGTTACGTGGTGTAGGGGAAAGAGCATGGGGCTTTGTGGAGATGTTTCTCTGAAGAAATTTTTAGTACCAAAGTAAAAGGAAAAAGTGAACTGGAAGCGACGTGCTAATGGAAGGCTGCACATCATACCCTGATCGGCTCTCCCTGTGCATGGCCGACGCATTCCACCCATGCCCTGTGGACAACGGTGGGTGGGGAGCGCTGACATCAGACCAGGAGCAACCTTCGGACCACACTCCCCCAGCAAGCCCCCACATCCTTTTATTCACCTACTTAGTAAGTTAAAAGAAAAAGAAAACATGTTTTGGAGAACCTGGACTTGGAAGGCAAACCAGACTAAGTTCACGTCCTAGAAGCACTGCTAAGTGTGTGAGATCAGTGCCAGAAGGAAGCTCAGCGAACTGCAGCGTCCTCATCGGGAGTGGTGAACTGGACAACCTGCTGCCCAGCTGATAGGAGTTGATGAGATTTGCAGGTGTAGACAGCTCAGAACGCAGCCTTGCTGCTGTTCTTCAGCCCACTATATCTTGATCAAAGCAGGTATTAACCAAAAAAGAAAGGTCATAAGATTCAAATTTTAACAAACATTACAGAAAAAAAGTGGAGTAAACTCAACTTATCTAAGGTTTGAAACCCTAAACAACGGGGTAGCTTCAGGCCAATCGGAGAGTTGACTTTGGTAATGACAATGTTGAATTGTCCAGCAAATGGCTCAAATACATTTCCTATACTCTATTATAAGCAAATGTATAATGCAATGGAAATATTTCATAGTTAAAGCAATCAAAAGATTCTGTTACAGGATAAATTACAGTTATCTGCAAAATTCACGATATTGGAACAGGCCTTCAAGACCGTGGAATTAGAATCCATTTTAAATACCTGCTCACAAAGAAGACCCTAATGTCAGAAGGCTAAAAACATGCTAATGGCTGCTGCTGTCTAATCGAAGGTCGATAAACAATTATTCCTAGGAACCCATTATTCATATTCATGGAACAATTATTCATATTCACGGGAGCCTCACTCCAGTGGGGCCACCATTCAAGTTTTCCTTGGTATAATGGAGAAATAAAACGGGCTTGAGGACTAGGTACAATTATGCACATTTTTGTTTTGTTTGAGACAAAACTAAACGGGCTATCTGGAAAACCAGCAACATTTCACGGGCTCTGCTGATTGTCTCGCTCAGCACGCTGCCGCATGCAGCGTATCAGTTACAGTTTAACTGATAATGACTAGACTGTTTTCATCTTGCCCCCAACTGCTCCGGCTTTTCTGCCTCCTTCTGCATCCTTCTTCTGCATGCAGGCGAATTCTGGAGGAGGCATCACATCTTAAAATTGGCTTTTCACGGAGCCGCACAGGTTAGCGGAAAGGCAGCATCAAACCAGGACATCGAAAGCACATTTTCTGGACTGGAAAAGTGGTACCGTTGGGTCCTGTGGGATGCTGCCTCAGTGGGAGGGAGAGTGGGCTGGAAGACAATATTTGGAAATAGATCTGCAGCATTTACCAAAAACAGGTGTTTCTATAGTTAAACGTTGTTTTCTGTAGCCTTGCTGAATGTGAATTGTGTGTGTCTGTGGCTGTGTATCCAGCCCCTGGGTCTTCAAGCTTGGACACGGGGAAGCCAGGGGGATGTTTTCCTGACACTGTCAGAATTGCTCTGCTCCCCAACCCGTTCTAACAGCTGCTCTGAGAGCCCTGATGGAAGCAGTTAGAACCTCAGCGGCAACTCTGCTGTCCACCCGGGCAGAGCCACTGGCTCGGATCCAGCGGAGGAGACACTGGCTGTGGCCCAACCTTGGCCGAGAGAGAGCTGGCGCGGGAGGGAAGCGAGCCCTCTGGACTTCTCCCTTATTGTCAAGGGTGCTGCGTGCTCAGTTGACCCTTGGGTACAAAGTGGAGAGAAACTGGTCCCCTCTGCTCTTTCTGCCTTTTCAGTGACGTTTCCCCAAAGGCCACCAGGGGGCAGAAGAAGCCTCTTTGCCTTTTTTTTTTCAGCCTCTTACATTGGTCCATTGGGCCAATGTTTTTGATATAAAACATTTTGACATAATTATATTTATATCAAATAAATGTATGAATTCTATTTCCCATTTCCCGCATCTTTGATTTTTTCCCCCAGATTTGGGCTGTCTTTGAATGAATTCTTCTGTAGCTAAGGCAATTGTGAGGGGAGGTCTTCACTTAAGCAGGAATTTCTGCCAATGCATGATCTAGTTACAGGATCCTGTGTCTGATGCATCCCAGTCTCCCACCTTATTCTCTGTCTTTCCAGCCTAACTGGGCTGGGGCAGCCCTGGGTGTGTTTTATTTGGATTATTGCAGCACTCTTTCAACCAGTGGCCACCCCAGCCCCGTTATGCAGACACCGCCAGTTTCACCTGCCCAATGCAGCAGCCAGCAGCTCTGTCTCTCCCCTGGCCTAACCTCAGCCAGCTCCTCAGCCTGCCCATTGAAAGCTAAACTGGCCCACCTGGCAAGCCCAGACTTTCCTGCCAACCTTTCCCCTATATCCTCCTTCTATACACTGCTGTCTCAGGTCTTTCTTTCCTATTTCTTGATCTTCAACGGGTCTGTTTCCTCCCCAGTCATGCTTCCTCCCCGTCAAGCGCGACAGGTTCCAATCATCTGGGTCCCTATCAGATGTCACCTCCTAATTAGCACCTTGTGTATGATATCAGGATCCCTGCCAGGCGCGGTGACTCACACCTGTAATCCCAGCACTTCAGGAGGCTGAGGTGGGCAGATCACCTGAGGTCAGGAGTTTGAGACCAGCCTGACCAACATGAGGAAACCCTGTCTCTACTAAAAATACAAAATTAGCCAGACGTGGTGGCAGGTGCCTGTAATCCCAGCTACTCAGAAGGCTGAGGCAGGAGAAACACTTGAACTCAGGAGGTGGAGGTTGCAGTGAGCCGAGATTGCGCCTTTGCGCTCCAGCCTAGGCAACAAGAGTGAGATATATATATATATTTATATATCAGCACCCCTTCCTACTGTTGCATTTCTTTCATAAGGGTCTAGAAAACCAACCACGCAACTGGGGTCACAGGAATGGTGCGTGTTGGTCTCAGTGAAGGGAGCTAAAGAAAGGCTGGACTCATTGGAGAAACCTGCTCGAGAAAACACCCATGTGCTGTGTGGAGGCCGAATCCCAGCATCCGGGACCCCAGGCAGGGCCTGCTCCTGGAGCTGCTCGGGACTCCCTGGAAATATCTAGGAAGCTTTCCCCAGGAATGAGTCCAAACTGGACCATATTGAGCTTTGCAGTCTCTGAACACATTAAGAACAACAGAAACACTCATGCAGAAGAGTGGTAAACGTGAGGTATAGAAGTGAGTTTTGCTTTGCAACCCTAGGAAAGTACCAGTCTGTCTGCTTTTGAATGTGCAGTTACTAAAGATAATCTCTAAGAAATGCACCCTTTGTTCTGCCTGCTCTTTCGTTTCCTTGAAACAGACAGGTGGAAGTGAGAGGAATAGGTGCTTGGGGAGTGTTCCCAGAGGTGAAGGCGGTGCTTGCATGGATGTCTGTGCCTAGGCAGGCACCTTCGTGGTCACCTGCTGCCAAATGAGCAGCAAGAGACAGGAGCAAATAAAGGATTTCATGCACAGCGGGGGGGTTGACGTGCCTCCCAGCAGGAGAAGCACATATGAGGGAAATTGTCTTGGGACACTTGGCTGTTGGTAGAACAGCTGCTTTGCATAATGAATTCCTGGCCTAATGGGTACGTAGATCCCAGCACTTGGGGCAGGACTGTTTTTGGTTTAGTGCTCACACACCAGAAAATAGAATGCACCAATATGAATTGAAAATTCTTAAAAGGGATCAGTGTAATCCCTATTTAATTTGGACTTTTCCTCGTAAATTCATTTCTCAAATGGTAAGACATTGTGGTAACGGACACAAAGGCATTTTTATACATGCTGAACACACTTCACCCTGGGAATAGTCCACTTGCCCCTAATTGAGATCCTAAAGAAGGGGAAAAGCCTTGCAAATAAACCTCTGCAAGTGCAGAAAAGAGCTCTCAATGCCATCCAAGTGGCATGTGTAATAAAAGTTCACCTTCCCTTCAGGGTTTCACACGGCCACAGATCCTTGAAAATGTTCAGGAGGGTGAAGTGGGGCTGAACATCGTTAGGAAGATATCACTGCTATTTTGCTTTACTAACTCTTAATTTCTGTTAACGCTTCCTAAATTTTATAAGACTGATGCTTTTCCTTGAAGCTCATAAGGCATTTAAGCACAGGCCCAAATGTGTGAGACGTGCTGCTCCTCTCATTTGAATTGGGACCTGCATATGGAGATGAGCACACAGTGACGTTTGCAGAGAATTACCACATCACCCGATGGCAGAACATGTCCATTCCAATGGGCAGGCAAGGAGGGTGGTGCCAGGGTAGGCTGTGTGCACACAGACCTAATACTAACTCCACACATCTCAGGCCACAGACTGACCACTCTCATAGAGGCCTGGGGCTCTCAACCTGCTTGCTGTTTGAAAGCTCTGTGCAAAACCGAAGTCACACCTATATGCTCCAGGCATTTATTCCTTAATTGATACCTTCATCCACAACTATCTGAGCACCTACTCTATGCTAAGCATTATACTTGCCACTGAGGTTGGTATGGTTTGGCTCTGTGTCCCCACCCAAATCTCATGTTGAATTGTAATCCCCACATGTCAGGAGAGGGACCTGCTGGGAGGTGATTGGATCTCCCTCTTGCTGTTCTCGTGAAACTGAGTGAATTCTCACGAGATCTGAGAGTTTAAAGTATGGCACCTCCAGCTTCAAGTGCTCTCTCTCCTGCTCTGCTGGGGTAAGATGCACTTGCTTCCCCTTCTGCCATGATTGTAAGTTTCCTGAGGCCTCCCAGCCATGCTTCCTGTTAAGATTGCAGAACTGTGAGTCACTTAAACCTCTTTTCTTCATAAATTATTCAATCTCAGGTAGTTCTTTATAGCAGTGTGAGAACAGACTAATACAGAGGTGAACAAGACAGATTGAAATTGCATTCTAGGGAGAGAGGGAATTTACAAGTAAAAGAATAAATAAAAAAAAGGAAGTTTGATTGTATTCAGTGGTACAAAAGCCCACTTTGGACAGGGTGGTCAGGAAAGGGCTTTTTGAAGCAGTGTCAGTAAATGTGTGTTGATGGAATGAAACCACGAATACAGGAGCATGTAGCACTACTGGGATCCAGAGGTGGAGAGTCATGCTCTTTTCTCTTCAGGAGTTCAGAGTCTCAGAGGATAGACTCAAAACCATGAGCTGGAATGAGAAGGGATCTAAGAGTTCAGATGAATCCTATGGATGTTCTTAGGAAGAAGGGCTTGTCTCTAATTGAAGGGAAAGAGGTCTCCTGAGACAGCTGATCTTTGACCTCAAGTCAATTTTAGGAAAGAAAGAGGGCCAGAGTGTTCCCGGCAGAGGAATGCAGCCCTGTGCAGGGATAAAAAGACAGGGCATGTGTCAGGAACAGTATGAGGTTTAATTTGGCTGAAATACAGAGAACTTGAAAGAAGGTCATGGGTGCTCCAGCTGAACTGGCCAAATGGGGTATCTTGTGGAGGGTCTGCTTGTGTGACTGGCACACCATTGTCTGCAAACCACTTTCTGTCTGGCAACCCCAGACATAACTTTAAATACTGGTGGCAAGTTACCATGGCTGGAAGGATGGATGGTCTGAGGAGTCTCCACCATTTCCCTGCCACAGGGGAGAGGAAGCCACATACTCACCTTTCAGGATAGATGTGAAGCCGGCTGCAAACACAGTCGACCAGCCCGGATGGTTTTTCACGACCAGCGATGTTGGTCTGCCGCTTTCCCCAGAGGTCTAGGGTGGAATGTGCACAAATCCTAAGCCTTTCCCATAGGGAGAATCCAGTCTGAGGGGGAGGCCCAGCAGAAATGCAGAGGCTTCCACCAGAACAAGTCTCAGGGCAGATGCCCTGAAGACAGCTCCGTGGACTCTGAGGGGTCAGATGAGGGCCTACACGGAGACCAGTGTGGACCAAGAAATCATGGTTAAAAACAATCGTGAGGAAAGCACTTAAAACATGTTGCTGGTCGAGTATGGTGGCTCACGCCTGTAATCCCAGCACTTTGGGAGGCTGAGGCAGGAGGATCACTTGAGCTCAAGAGTTTGAGACCAGCCTGGGTTAACAGCGAGACCTCGTCTCTACTACAAATAAAACCAATTTTTGAAAAATCAGCTGGGTGTGGTAATACCTGCACCTGTTGTCCCACTACTCAGGAGGCTGAGGCAGGAGGATTGCTTGAGCTTGGGAGATGGAGACTATAGTGAGCTATGATTGCCTCACTGCACTCAACCTGCATGACAGAGCAAGACCTTTCTCAAAATACACACACACACACACACACTCACATTCATTGCAATCCCTATTTCCCTGGGTTTCCTAGAGGATTTTTAACACGCTACTTCCATGGTTATGTGGGTTTCAGAAGCTGGCCCTCCAAGCCCTCTGAACAAGCTGCCTCTTTCTGTGATGTGAATTTAACTGAGGGCATCACTGGATTCTTCATACACCAGCATTTTCCTTTCTGGAATGCTGCCTCCTGGATTGTAAGTACAAACACACAAAGTGAATGTGATGCAAATGCAGGAAAGAAATGTCTTTTTAATAAGGAGACGTGCTAAAATAAAAAGAGCAGAATACTGAAGTCCCCAGAGTGACTGAAGGGGGTACGACAAGCACCCTTACTTTCTAGTGGATCCAGGAGTGGCTGTCAAGACCCTTTGTGCTCCAGGATTTCTGCAACAATGAAGCCTCTCCTCAAAAGTCAGTTTGGTTCTCGCAACCTCGTGCCATGAGGACAGGACCAGCCATCACTCGCTCTTAGTCCTGGTTCTGAGCCATTCACTGGTTTTGTGCCCTTAAAAAAGTTCCTACTCCGGCCAGGTGCAGTGGCTCATGTCTGTAATCCCAGCACTATGGGAGGCCGAGGCGGGCGGATCATGAGGTCAAGAGATCAAGACCATCCTGGCCAACATGGTGAAACCCCATCTCAATTAAAATACAAAATCAGCTGGGTGTGGTGGCACGTGCCTGTAGTCCCAGCTACTCAGGAGGCTGAGGCAGGAGAATCACTTGAACCTGGGAGGTGGAGGTTGCAGTGAGCTGAGATCGTGCCACTGCACTCCAGCCTGGTGACAGAGTGAGACTCCAACTCAAAAAAAAAAAAAAAAAAAAATCCCTGCTCCTCCTCAATGCCCCAGTCCCTAAAGAGGACGCTAGAACATCCACCTTCCCACTTCTCTGGGATTCTACAGGCTGATGAGTGTGTAGACATGGCACTGGAAATAACCACATATACCAAGGTTGAGTCACACTAGGTGAAAGCCAGATGGACTCGGCGTCACACAACACAGTGACCAGCTTGGTTAAGAAGGAGGCAGTGTGCTGGAGTTGCCCCCCACCCGCCACAACCACCTTGGAATTTTGTTCCTACTCCTAAGTTTCTAGAGAGGAATATTTGGGGGAAATCTTTGATTTTACCTACCTTTTAAAAAGTAAACTTAAAAAATAGATAACATGTATGCAGAAAAATGCACACTTATGTCTGCAAGTATACGAGCTCAATGAATTTCTACAAAGTGAACGTACCCAATCCCACCCCCAGACCAAGGTAGAGAACATGGCCAGCATCCCGCTCACTGCCCTCCACAAAGGGCATCTCCGTTGAGGCTCTAGCCCCATGGTGAATCTGTCTCTCTTTGAACTCGGTATAAATGGAACACACGGCAGGCTGTCTTTCACATCGGGATCCCTTTACTCAACATTCCATTTGCAAGACTCCCTGTACCTTTGCTCATGTAGGATTTCATTCATTCTCATTGCTCTCTAGTATTCCATTGTGTAACTGCCACAATTTAGCCATTCTACTAGTGATGGACATTTGGGTTATTTCCAGAATGTTGGCTATTACAAATAGGTTTTTCTTTTTCTTTTTTCTTTTTTTTTTTTTTTGAGACAGTCTCGCTCTATCACCCAGGCTGGAGTGCAGTGGTGTGATCTCGGCTCACTGCAAACTCCACCTCCCAGGTTCACGCCATTCTCCTGCCTCAGCCTCCCGAGTAGCTGGGACTACAGGCGCCCGCCACCGTGACTGGCTAATTTTTTGTATTTTCAGTAGAGAAGGGGTTTACCGTGTTAGCCAGGATGGTCTTGATCTCCTGACCTCGTGATCCGCCCACCTCAGCCTCCTAAAGTGCTGGGATTACAGGCGTGAGCCACCGTGCCCGGCCTACAAATAGGTTTTAAGCATTCTTTTATACATATTTGGAGTATATATGCTTGCATTTCTGTAGGATGTATACCTAGAAGTGTCTACCACTTTTTTCTTTTTACAAAACTTTATTCAAAGCTATAGCACATTCTTGATATACAACCATGTATTTTTTTCTTTTTATAAATGACAGATAAAATTGTATGTATTTGTCATGTACAACATGATGTTTTGAAGTATACATTGTTGCCTACTTAATTTTTAAGAGACTTATTTTTTATTGCTGTGTTGCCCAGGCTGGACTTGAATAGCTGGGCCCTAAGGATCCTCCTGCTTCAGCTTCCCAAGTAGCTAGGATTACAGGCATGAACCACCATGCCTGGTCCCACCACTTTTGAAAACCTGTGATCTCCAGAACAAAGATGCCCTGACACCTCAGTAGTGCACAGCAGGACTTACTAGGAATTCTCTTAGAGTAATTTGTATCTGGAAAAATTATATTCACTAATTTTTTAAATAAAGATTAGCATTGATACCCACAGGCTGCAGGATAACAGACCATCAAGTGTACAATGTAGTGTAAGACATCTGAGGCTCCCTTACCCCGAGGTTAAGTAGATTTACACTTTTAACTAGATAGACCCTCACAACATGACAAGGGGCTTTTAAAAAAGTTGTGCTGGGTGCAGTGGCTCACGCCTGTAATCCTAGCACTTTGGGAGACTGAGGCAGGCGGATTGCCTGAGCTTAGGAGTTCAAGACCAGCCTGGGCAACATGTTGAAACCTCGTCTCTACTAAAATACCAAAAATTAGCTGGGCACAGCAGCAGGTGTCTGTAGTCCCAGCTACTCAGGAGGCTGATGCAGGAGAATTGCTTGAACCCGGGGGGTGGGGGGTGGGGGGGTGGAGGTTCCCGTGAGCCGAGATAGCACCACTTCACTCCAGCCTGGGTGACAGAGCAAGACTCTCCCCAAAAAAAAAAAAAAAAAAAAAAAGAGTTGTATACACATATGCACACATACACATTCAGAGACTGAAAATAATTCTAATGATGCAAGCACAAGCAGGCAAGAAAATGACTGTGACCACTTCTGCTCCTGGCTCTTCAAACAACTGACAACTTACTTGGCAAGAAGACCCACTGATTAGAAAATAATCAGTGCACCTTAACAACTGACCTCAGCCTAAGTGTTTACTGAGCTTTGATATTTATCGCCTGGTGGGAGTCGTACATGTATTTAACATGTAAACAAACAACTGCACAGGCACTGGCCAGGAAGCATGCTCGTGCTTGTCTTAAGTCAGATTTCCTAGATGCAGAACCAGACCTGGATTCTCGGACAAGCCATATATTGAGGGCGTTCTCTCAGGAAAAGAGGAGTGTGGGAACGGGACCAGAGCAGGAGAAGGAACAAAGGGAGGCTGTGGCCTCAGCCCGACCCTGCAGGGAGGTCGGAAGCAGACATCGCACCCCAGGGGAATGGCGGAGGTCTCCTCTGGAAGAAGCGGACCAGCCTCTTGTACTCCCCTAATCATACATTGGCTGTGAGCTGCTCCCAAGGTGGTGGGGGCGGGGTGCTCAGGTGTGCCTTGTAACCTCACAGGTGAGCCTAGGGCAGTGCTCCAGCAAAAGGCGCAGCTGCCGGCGGCCAACATTCGCAGCAGCTGGGTTCTGGGCAGGGCAGAGCCGTGTCTACTTCTAGGCTCACCATTTACCAATGGGGCTCGTTTCCATAAAGTTCAAAGGCCACTGATAATCCAATGTCAGGCTCAGGGATGAGAGCGAGGGGTGTGCTTCCTGTGGATGAGACATAGAAAACCCGGAAGCATTTGGCATGCGGCAGAGCAGCCCTACATTCCCATCGCCCCCTGAGCACCTGGCATGGGTCCCCCAGCCCTCATCTTCCAGGGTCAGCAGCATCATCCACACTGTGGTCATACCCTTGGACTATGATTTGTCTGTTCTTACATGGAACCTCCACAAGAGTTGCATTTGATTGTAAGAGCCGGAAGGACATGCTGACGCAGGTAGGATGGTGATCTGGAAAAATTTAAAGGATGGCTTGAAGGAAGCTGTGGGACATTAAGCTAAGAACGAAGTCAAGGGTAAGAGAATTGACTTGGGGTAAAAAGAACACACACACACACACACACACACACACACACACACACATGCACAACAAAGAAAGGATGGGCTAGCCACCTGGAGCCAATGTGAAGAGCAGGGAAGAGGAGACCTAGTTCTCATCCTGGCTGTCACCAAAGAGCCGTGTGGACAAGCGTCCTACTCTCTCCAGACCCAGGCCCCAGAAGAGCTTAACACTCAACCCCCTGGATGGGGCCTGAGCTGCCCATCCTCCCCAGGGCACCCCTGTCCTGCCCTGGCCCCGCCATCCATCCTTCCTGGGTGTTGCTCCCTTCCCTGGCACTGCCGGCATCTCCTCAGAGAGGCCTCTATCCGCCCGGTCTAAAGGAGCCACTGACCATCCTCTTTCAACACAGCAATTAGAACACTGTTTGAATCCTCGGCATGGCCTTGCTCTCTGCGGGCCACTGTGCTTGTCTCTTTAGTCGCCAGTCTGTGGAAAAGGGATCCCCCTGGTTGTCCGCTGCTCTGCTGCCAGAGCCTAAACAGCACCTCACTGTGGTAGGCTCTCAGCAAATACTTTCTGGAGGCTGCAACAGGCTTTGCCAGAGGAAAAAGGAAGATAAAAAGAAGAAAAGACTAGGGAAAATTTTAAATTATACATATACCTAGCACTAATGATATAGGCATTCCCAGCTTAGGCCACTCTGCGTTTTTCTTTGAGAATATATACAGATATCCATTTTAGATCTTTTATTTTTTTCCTGTAGAAGTGTGGAAACGTGATAGTCAAGGCAATCAATTCATGTCTCGAACGATTTAAAAACACACACACACACAAGTATTTGTTTCCTTTAAGTTGCGCCTTTGGTCCCCCTCTCCCCTGCCTTGTAAGACGAAAGTTGGAAAGTCCCCGCCTGTGCCTCTCTTACGTGTAAGGTGACTTTCATCTACTGCCTGGGCCTCTGAACCTGTTTGGGTGGGGATGATACTGTGGAGTTACGAGGCCTTTCTGCTCAGGGCCCATCCCTCCAATCCGCTAGGACAGCAATCCCTGCACGCATAGCAAACAGCCTATTCCAGATGCTCTCCCCAGCCTGCTCTCCAGCTCTTGGAATGTGTGCTGTGGTCTGAATGTGTCCCCCAAAATTCGTGTGTTGGAAACTCCATCCCCAGTGCAACAGTGCTGGAAGATGGGGGCTTCTGGGAGGTGCTTAGGTTGTGGGGATTCCACCGTCACAAATAGATTATTGTAAAACAGCTTGATGGAAGGGGGTTGTGCCCACCCCCCGTTTTTTTTTGTCCTTCTGCCTTGTGCCATGTGAGGACACAGTGTTCAAGGCGCCTTGATTTTGGACTTTCCAGCCTCCAGAACTGTAAGAATAAGTTTCTGTTCCTGTAAATTTCCCAGTCACAGCAACACAAACGCTCTAAGACAATGTGCTTAATATCTTAAATGCATCATTGATAGGCAAGGCCTTATTGGGCCAATGGATAATCTAGTAAGTCACCAATATCAGGACTCCCAGGACCTGGTGGAGAATAAGACATTTTGTTAATGTTGTTTCCAGCACCCAAATTCCTCAGGGAGTTTTGGGGCCATGAGTTCCTACCTACATAGATCCCATTGACGTTAATAAGAGACATGTGACTGAAGCCACATGCTGTGTTTGGAAATGTATGAGCAGACTTACATATTATCTCCTGGGAAAGGTGATCTTTTACTGCTCTTGGAGGAGGTCAAAGAGAATCAAAACCAAATGTGTCTGCACTGCATGCAAGCTCATGTAAATATGTTTTTTAAACCCACAACTTTGCAAATGTGAATTATGTGTGATAGGTCAGAGGTAGTTAGTATAATTGAAATATAAACTTGTTGATGGCTCTATTAAAGGTAGAATGTCAGGACTTGAATAATTTTTGTACATCATGTTCTTTCCTCTCTGCTATGGCTGAGAAACACTGACTTTGTCATCAAATTATATTCTGCAGGACAACTGGTTCCATATTCAGTTGGCAAGATGTTGTATGCACCTAAGATGACATGCATTTTTAACTTTGAAAATACACTTCAAAATCTCTTTACAGTCAGGGAATGTGCATGGCTTTTTTTTTTTTTTTTTTTTTTTTTTTTTTTTTTACACAGTAAGGAGGGATAGCTTGCTGACCTGCTAGCAGTAGGAGACTCGATTAATTTTCTAAGAAGTTCTTCTGCTTGAAGACCCCTGCAACAAACGAATCTCATCTTGCAAAATGATGAGCTGAGAGTCCCCTGCCAGCTATGGCCAGGGAGTAAAGTACCACTCATTAGCCTACCCAGGAGTCCAGCCTGTCGTTTTACATGCCTTAGCTATAAACTTTCAGCCAAAGTCAGGGAGCGCTTTTGGCTCTGCTCAGAGTGAAACAGTTGGCATTATACCTGCATGGGATAACTTAAGAAATACTCCTTTATTCTGGCAATGGCTCCCTGATTTCTCTATTCATCTCCTTCAGCAGTGTCATCTTCACTCATGGGACCACCTGGGGTTCTCTCCACTCAGTCCTCTCACCTCTGCTCCCATCTCCACTCTCCTGTTGAGCTCCTTCATCACAACGCGGTCCTCCCCGCCTGTTCTTCCTCCTTCTCTCCCATTCCGTGCGTGACATTGATTCCCCTGGTCATCTGCATTTGCAGCTTCTGTGCTATCATCGACTCTTCTTGTGTCCAACGTTCAATCACTTGAAAATCAATGTCAATTTCACCTCCAAAGTGTCCCTGGCATTTTTGTCCTTAGGTTTCTTGACATTGCTCAAGTTCACCTGCCCAATAGCTCTCAGCTCAGTGATTGCAGTAGGCTCCTTACTGGTATCTTTAGCTTCAGCCTTTTCTCTCCAATCTGCCTGATGCTTTGCTAAATAATAGGAAAAAGATATTCCTTCCTAACATGAGATAATGCTTGATTTTGCTTTTCATTGATTTCAGCTATTTCATTGACTGAAACAGCCTTTTACTGTAAACTAAACTCTAAACTTAAATTTTAAACCTCACACCCATTAGGATGGCTACTATCAAAAAAACAGAAAATACGAAGTGTTGGTTAGGATGTAGAGAAATTGGAATCCTTGTGCATGACTGGTGGGGGTGTAAAATAATGCAGCTGCTTCAAAAAACAGTATGGCAGGTCCTCAAAAAATTGAAAATGAAAGTACTATGTGATACAACCACTCCACTTCTCAGTATAGACCCCAGAGAATTGAAAACAGAGTCTTGAAGAGATCATTTGTACATCCATGCTTGTGGCAGCATTATTCACAATAACCAGGAAATGGGGACAGTCCAGGTGTCCATGGATGAATGCCTGGACGAGCAAAATGTGGCACAGACATACAATAGAATATGATTCAGCCTTAAAAAGGAGGGAGATTCTGATTCATGCTACAACATAGATGAGCCTCGAGGATATTATGCTGAGTCACAAAGAGACAAACACTGTATTATACCACTTAGATGAGGTATCCAGAGCAATGAAGTTCATGGAGAAAGAGAGTGGAATGGGGGTTGCCAGAAACTGGTGGAGGAGGAAAAGGGGAGCTGTTGTTTGGTGGCTGTAAAGTTTCAGTATTACAAGATGAAAAAGTTCTGGACACTGGTTGCATAGCGATGTGAATATATTTAACTTTACCGAACTGCACACTTGAAAATGGTTAAGATGGTAAATTTTATGTTATGTGTATTTTATCACAACTTAAAAATTTACTTATTTATTTATTATTTATTTTTTTGAGAGGAAGTCTTGCTCTGTCGCCCAGGCTGGAGTGCAGTGGCACGAACTCCACTCACTTCAACCTCTGCCTCCCAGGATCAAGCAATTCTCCCACCTCAGCCTCCTGAGTAGCTGGGATTACAGGTGCCCTTCACCATGCCTGGCTAATTTTTTGTATTTAGTAGAGACGAGGTTTCTCCATGTTGGCCAGGCTGGTCTTGAACTCCTGATCTCAAGTGATCCGGCCCCCTTGGTCTCCCAAAGTGCTGGGATTACAGGCGTGAGCCACTGTGCCTGGCCTAAAAATTTATTTTTAGATGTAAATTAAGCTTACATTATGACATAGCAGCCTGGTTATCTGTTGTACTGTTTTACAAAGATGAATTTCAATATTTGGCAAGAGAAGTTAACTTTGAAATGTAGAACTTGTAAAATAAAGAAGAAATTCTAAAGGCAAAAATTCCATCGCTGTTCTAAGAAGGATGAATTAGATTCTGTGGAGTAAATTTATAGTATTTTAAAGATTCTTTTAGGCAAAGCTTCCCACGGAAACTTGTTCCGTTATTAGCATGACCACGAGTCCCTGTGTTCCATGTTGCCCAGCATGTTCAGCAAGGTTGGATGGCTGAGAACCTAGAATCTCGAGAAGGTGAAGTTCAAGCATGCATTTTTTGTATTGGAGCACAAAAGGATTATGAGAGTAGTCAGTTACGAGAATCTGGACCATGCCTCTGCCCGTTTATCAGGAGACTTTCCATTCCCATTTCAAAGGGAGAGAAAGAATAATAAGAACCAGTGTCCAGATCATTTTAATAAATACAAAGTTCCCAAAAAGGCCTACTGTTCCAGACCTTCCGGCTCCTGCCAAATCCTGTAAAAATAAAGATTAAACTGTACAGATATTTGTTTTGTCTTGATTGCTGTTATTTTGTTTCGGTAATAAAAGTCCCCAGGCATCTGGCCTGAGAGAGTGCTGATGGCTCTAACCTTTGCCAGCCCTTACCAGCCTGTTCAAGGAGACATTTCTTCCTTGGCTGTGTAATGCTCTCCTCTCCTTGAATCGCAGACTCTGCATTGCTCATGGGGCATGTGACACACACTGTATTGTATTCAGCTGGCACACAGCAGGGAGCTGATGGCACTTGGCTGTCCCACGGAAGTGCTGGGTTCTAGGATCAGCAGTGTCTGGGGCTCAGATTCCTCATTGCTGTTTACAATTGTGTACTTTTTAAATAATGTCAAGCTTTTTGAAAAACTGCAAGAACAGTAGAAAGAACCACTGCATACCTTTTTGGAAATTAAACATTGACACAATGGTGTTATCTACAGGACATCAAATTTCACCAATTTTCCTAACAATGTCTTTCGACTTTTTTTTTCCTGTCTAGGACTGCGCATTGAATGCATTTAGGCAGTACGGACCCTTTCAGTCTTGACCACCAACTAAGCAAATCAGCCCGTCCCACTCTTTCCCACTTTTCAGTGGGAAAAAAAGTTGGTGATTACTGGGAGTTGGAGAACACAATGAACTTATTATTAACAGCCTATATAAATCTATATACCTTGAAAATAAGATGAATTTAGCTGGGCGTGATGACTTATGCCTGTGATCCTAACACTGTAGGAGGCCAAGGCAGGAGAATCACCTGAGGCCAGGAGTTCAAGACCAGCCTGAGCAATCTTGTGAGACCCTATTTCTACCATTAATCAATCAATCAGATGAACTTACATATGACTTTATGTTATCAATCAGTATAATAATTGAAAATAGCCAAAGGTAAATGAGAATGTTCATTTGATTCTATGTTGCTATCTCTTTATAGTACAGCTTCACAAAGAGTAGTCCTCAAGAAAGTGTCCCTCTGCAGTAACGGGGGAGTTATGACACAAACACTTTAGCAACAGGGACAATGTCTTGTGGGTAGGCTAAAATTACTGTTGTATCACTGCCCTCAGTGGGCGATATGGTTTGGCTGTGTCCCCACCCAAATCTCATCTTGAATTGTAGCTCCCGTAATCCTCACATGTCATGGGAGGGACCTGGTGGGAGGTCATTGAATCCTCGGGGTGGATTTTTCCCATGCTGTTCTCATGATAGTGAATAAGTCTCACAAGATCTGATGGTTTTATAAAGGGCCTTTCACCTGCACATGCTGTCTTGCCTGCTGCCATGTAAGACATGCCTTTGCTCTTCCCTCACCTTCCACCATGATTGTGAGGCCTCCCCAGCCATATGGAACTGTGGGTCCGTTAAATCTGTTTTTATTTATAAATTACCCAGTCTCAGGTATTTCTTCATAACAGTATGAAAATGGACTAATACAGTGGGGTTAACCAAACAACCAACAAGAAATCTAATAGTAACAAGAGAGACTAGAGAAATGGTCAGAAAAAAAGTTAATGAGCTGAGGGTGGAAGGAAGGCCTCTGAGGGTCTGTGTGAGCCGTCATACCTTATGTGACACCTCCAAGTGGAAGACTGAATTCAGCCTCTTGAACACGTCATCTGTGCTACTGTTCGCTGAAATATACATTAATTTCTCTAGCAATGAAGACTCCCAAAAGAGGAAAGTGTGAGTGTTTAGAGTTTGATGGTAAAAAGGAGGGTGTTGGAATTTAACAATTGTCATTGTAATACTCTTCTCCCCACATGTGCACCTGTCCTAGAGGGGTGTGTGTGTGTGTGTGTGTGTGTGTGTGTGTGTGTGTAGGGGGATCCTTCTCTGGGTATCTTTGATCAGAGTGTATTCCTTTAAGAGGTCTTTGTATAAGATGAAACGGCAATAGCCAGTCCATCACATTGTAGGAATGTCAGCCTTATGCACGAGTTGTGACTAAGTTTCAAATGTTATTAATTTACAGGGATGATTGAATGATGTCAATTAGATCATTCAGGATAATCAATGTCAGATCAGAAAATAGAGGCAAGCAGCCTTGGGACTACTGCTTATTCCTTTAGAAAAGAAGAGAGAGAGAAAAAAATTTTTTTTAATTACTTAAAAAATTTTTTTAAATAAAATAAGGAATGGGTCTCACTATATTGCCCAGAGCTTGGTCTGAAATTCCTGGCCTCAGCTATCCTCTCTTCAACCCTCAAAGAGTGCTGGGATTACAGATGTCAGATGAACCACCACACCTCAGCCAAGGGAAACTTTTTTTTTTTTTTTTTTTTTAGATGGTCTCTCTGTCACCCAGGCCTTGGAGTGCAGTGGTGCAATCCTCGGCTTACTGCAACCTCTGGCCTCCTGGGTTCAAGCAGTTCTCCTGCCTGAGCCTCCTGAGTAGCTGGGACTACAGGTGTGAACCGCTGCATCCAGCTAATTTTTGTATTTTTAGTTGAGATGGGGTTTCACCATGTTGGCCAGGCTGGTCTCAAACTCCTGACCTCATGATCCGCCTGCCTTGGCCTCCCAAAGTGCTGGGATTACAGGTGTGAGCCACCGTGCCTGGCCAGAAACTATCTTAATAAAACATTTTAAACATACAAATTAGAGAGACGGATATAATGACCCCCATGTACCCACCGCGTAACCTCAACCATGCCATCTAAGGGCGGTTTCATTTGTTTTACCTTACCCTGACTCCTCTACCCTATCCAGAAGGACTTTGAATCAAACCCTGATGGCATATCATTTTATCAATCAATATTGCAGTATGTGTCTTTATAAGATACAGGCTGTTAAAATAACTAACCATAAAACCACTAGCACTCTTCATCACATCTCTATTTATTGCAATAATCAGTAATTCCTTAATATCATTGAATAGCCATTCAGTGTTCACATTTCTTCAATCGTCTTATAGATTTTTTCACAAATTGTTCAAAATCAAATCTAAGTTAGGTCCACATATCATAATCAGTTAATATGCCTAAGTTTATTTTAATCCCTAAATTCCTTATATGTCATTTTTTTTCCTTGCAAGTTATTTGTTGAAGAAACCTGGTCATTTTTTCCATACAGTTTCCAAAAATCCAGGTTCTGCTGATTGTGGCCTCATGATGTCATTTAACATGTTCCTCTTTCCCCTGTACTTTTTGCAAATTGCTATTTAGAGTCCAAGGCTTAATTACATCCAGGTACAAGTTTTTTTGTTTGTTTGTTTTTGTTTTTGTTTTTTGTTTTTTTTGAGACAGAGTCTCCCTCTGTTGCCCAGGCTGGAGTGCAGTGGTGTGATCTTGGCTCACTGCAAGCTCCACCTCCTGGGTTCACACCATTCTCCTGCCTCAGCCTCCCGAGTAACTGGGACTACAGGCACCTGCCACCAAGCCCAGCTAATTTTTTGTATTTTTTAGTAGAGACGAGGTTTCACCATGTTAGTGAGGATTGTCTCGATCTCCTGACCTTGTAATCTGCCTGCCTCAGCCTCCCAAAGTGCTGGGATTACAGGCGTGAGCCACTGTGCCCAGACTCAAGTTTTAAAATAAGATTCCTTCAGATGATGTGCTCTTCCAACAAGAGTCAGAAAATAATCTGATGGTTTCTCTCTTTATGAGATTAGCAGCCATTAGTGACCGCCTGGATTCATTATTTAATTACAGGTTGAAAATGGCGATATTCAAATCTTATTCCATCCACACTTTAGATAATTTACCCTCATCAACTATGAGACCCCAAAGGTAGTTCGTATAGAAAAGCCCTATTCTTTCTCTTCGTTTAGCAACGTGCAAAATAAGGAGTTGGTTATCTAGAACATCTGAGAGGTAACCAGTGAGTTTCTTTTTAAATACCATATGGTATTTAAACATAGTTTAAACATAGTTGGTGGATTTGAATCCACTGCAGTTTTTAGGACTCTAGAGATTTCACTTAACCAGATCAAACTTATATCTGTATCTCTTTTCTCCATGATGAAAAATCCCAGTTCCTGGCTGGGCACGGTGGCTCATGCCTGTAATCCCAGTACACTGGGAGGCCAAGGCAGATGGATCACTTGAGGTCAGGAGTTTGAGAAAAGCCTGACCAACATAGTGAAACCCCGTCTCTACTAAAAATACAGAATTAGCCAGGCATGGAGGTGCGTGCCTATAATCCCAGCTACTTGGGAGGCAGAGGCAGGAGAATTGCTTGAACCCAGGAGGCAGAAGTTGCAGTGAGCAGAGATCATACCACTGCACTCCAGCCTGGGCAACAAGAGCAAAACTCTTATCTCGTAAAGAAAGAAAAGAAAAGAAAAGAAAAGAAAAATCCCAGTTCCCAATGATACCAACGTAATAATTCTTTTCCTTTATCTTGTATCACACACACACACACACACACACACACACACACACACCCCAGTCTCAAAATAGCAATGCTAACACTGTCACTGATAATATATTTTCAGAAAATAGTGATTCAGTTTAAGAACCCACTATGTGGAGATTTACTCAAGCTACTAAGACTCTCCGTTGGCATTTGGGACAATCACACATGGAAGGAACTAGGACCTCACTCAGGATTCGGCAAAGGAATGAGTCTGTGGAATTGGAGGTGGTCTTGGCAGTGACTGCAGAGAAGACTTTGAAAACTGTGAAGCCCAGGTGGAGTGAGTGGGTCTGCAGTTGTCCCTATGTGTACCATTGCCATAAGACTAATGACAAGAATCTTCGGTCACCTGTTGTCAGATTTGCATGTTAAACATTATTCTCCTTCTATGTAGCCTGGCTTCCTTTCAGGCCAAACCTAATTATATTTGAGCTCCTGGTTGGCAGATGCAGCTTCATAGGATGTTGCATCTAAAAGGAACTGCAGATTCAGGGAACATGGAGTCCAATCTGTTTATTTTACAGATGAGGAAACTGGGTCTCGGAAGGGTGTGGTATGCTTATGGTATTTTTTTTTTTTTTTTTTTTTTTTTTTTGAGACGGAGTCTTGCTCTGCCACCCAGGCTGGAGTGCAGTGGCCGGATCTCAGCTCACTGCAAGCTCCGCCTCCCGGGTTTACGCCATTCTCCTGCCTCAGCCTCCCGAGTAGCTGGGACTACAGGCGCCCACCTCGTAGCCCGGCTAGTTTTTTGTATTTTAAGTAGAGACAGGGTTTCACCGTATTAGCCAGGATGGTCTCGATCTCCTGACCTCGTGATCCGCCCGTCTCGGCCTCCCAAAGTGCTGGGATTACAGGCTTGAGCCACCGCGCCCGGCCATGGTATGTTTTAAATGAACGTGCAATACAGTAGGAAATGCTCCTTTGGTCACTTTTCATTGAGTTTGGGAGTGAAGAAGCTTTAAATCCAAATGATTTTCAAAATAATTTTATTATGACTTAGGTTAAATGTTATCATGGCTATCAGATCAGAAAGTGTCATGGAAATGGATAAGAAAGTCTAATGGCTAGTTCTCTCTTGTGTTATCTGACCACACTATCTAATAGCATGCATTTAAGAGTGATCACATCACAAAATCTAGAAGACAACTCTATGCCACATGCAGTTAATCTTTTTGATAATAAAGAGAAAGGACAATACCCTCGAAGGCACCTGAGTCAGCTTTCTAGGTTTCTGATCCCTTCAGGAAGAAATGAAAACCTAATATTAAAAAAAAAAAAAAAACTGTACAAAGGATTTAAACATTTAATTCACAGAAAAAAATTAAATTACCAATAAGCACATGAAAAGATAAGCAAATTGACTCATAGTTGAAGAAATGCAAGTCATATCATCAGCAGACATACCTTTTCTCACTTGCAGAATTGTCAAAAATGTAAACAGGTGATAGCCAGTGTTAGGAATACCATGGGGAAATAAGCACTAAATACACTGTGGCTTGGAGCATAAAACAGTGTGACAATGTACCTCTATATTTTGACAATATCTTGACAATATCTCTCAAAATTCAAGATGGACATATCTTTTGTAAACCAAAAATAAAATTCTAAGCCCCCCTCAACCATCTGAATGGACTCCTCCTCTTGGTCAAAGGCATTCCAAAGTTAACCTGAAAAAACTAGTTCAGGCCATAATGACCAGGGGGAGCTGGACATGCTTCATTATACCTCCTCCTTCTTGGAATTACTGATAGAACAGACTCTCTCAGTCTGATAAGAAGCATTTGCAGTCTATTATCTCTGAAGCCTGCTACCTGGAGGCTTCATCTACATGATAAAACCTTGGTCTCCACAACCCCTGATCTAACCTGGACAATACATTCTACTGATAATAACTTTCAACTAAATGCCAACCGGAAAATCTTTAAATCTATTTATAACCTGGAAGGAGACCCCTGCCCCCACACATGAGGAATGTGATCCCCACATATGAGAAAGCCACTTAGCAAGTCATATTCTTCCAAAAAAAAAAAAAGGATTAATAAACTATAATAAGGTAAATGCCCCTATAAGCCCCGAGCAGGTCATGCAATAGAACTTTGCCGAGTACCCAGAAGACCTTCCTGTACTCAGTCATAGTCGCAAATGCCTTCCTCTCCCCAAAGTCACCACTATTCTTTTTTTTTTTTTTTTTTTTGAAACAGAGTTGCTCTGTTGCCCAGACTGGAATGCAGTGGCATGATCTTGGCTCACTGCAACTTCTGCCTCCTGGGTTCAAGCGGTTCTCCCACCTCAGCCACCCAAAAGCTGAGACTACAGGGATGCACCACCACACCTAACTAATTTTTGTATGTTTTGCTAGGGAGGGTGTTTCACCATGTTGGGCAGGCTGATCTTGAACTCCTGACCTCAAATGATCCTCCTACCTCAGCCTCGCGAAGTGCTGGGTTTACAGGCATGAGCCACTGCATATTCTAACCACCACTACTCTAATTTTATAGCGATCCCCTCCATGCCTTCCTCTACTATAGTATTCCCCTTATTGCTTCCTTTGACCCATAATGTCCCCCTCCATACTTTGTGTTTCTTATGATTTATCTGAGTTGTCTGACAGTAGGTGGAGTTTCCCCCAGGCAGAAATTTTGCTAATCACACATGCATGATGCGATTCAACAAGTCCCCCTGTGCTCTGTGGATCCAGAGGCTTGATCAGACTCAGGTTTGGTCTTGGCAGACTACAGGAGACATGTAACGTCTTGTTTCTGTTTTCAGGATATTAGCAGCTTTTAATACTGTATGCCTGGGTCCACTAATTCCTTTGGGGAGGGGTTGCAAAATGGTGATATTCTAATTCTACCATTTGTTAGCTAGAATTATATAAGAAAATGCTTCTTCTCGTCTACTGTTACCCTGTTGTAAAGTTCACATAGGAAATGAAGGATAAATGTTAGGTTCTTTCCCTTTATTTACCAGTTTTCATGAGACTGAATTCTTTATTCTCTGAAGGTGACCAATTAGGTACACACACACACACACACACACACACGTATATGTCTATATATTAATATATATAATCATGAATCCATAAACATATTAATGAGTTTTAATCCATTGCAATCATTATCCTCATTAAACCCCATAGTGTCTCATCTTTGACTAGTGGGAGGTTAGTGAGCACTTCTTGATTATAAATCATTCATTCATTTGCTCATTCACTTAACTTCTAGTCATGCATACATGTATTAAAGGCAAGACTGCATGATAGAACCAGTTAATGTAGAGGATAAAAACAAAGTATGGTCTCTGTCCACCAAAAGCTCACTTTCTATGAGAAATGACATATATACAGATTGCAACTGGAAGTTGTTATCATAGAAGATGTAGAAATAAAGATGTGTAGTAATTTGGAGGTAAGGCTGCTATGATAAGCTAAAGAATCATCAAGTATCTAGGCTTCTTCTTTGCCCAGCCATCCTTGACATGGGGATTCCATTTCTGATCTAAGACAGCCGCTCCACCTCCTGCTGTGATGTCTAAACCTGGCCAGCAAGAAAGGGGAAGAGAGAAGGGGATGTGTCGGCCTCCTTCTTTTTGAGGACTACACTGGGAAGTTGCACATGTCACTTCTGCTCACCTGCCACTGGCCAGAACTTAGTCTCTCAGCCAGAGAGCCTAGTGTCTTAGAGAGCTTAGTGTCTTGGCCACACCTAGCTGCAAGGGAGGCTGGGAAACATAGTCTTTCATTGGGGGACCACTGCCTTTTCACTCAGCTGTGTGAAAACTGTGTAGACCACCAGTTCTCAAACTTTAATGTGCATATAAATCACCTGGAATCTGGTAAAGTGAAGATTTGGATTCGGTAGGCCTGGGTGGATAGGTGGCTGAGGATGTTGAAATCTTGCAGTTCTTTTTTTTTTTTTCCTTTGTCCATGAGGCATTTTATTTGTAAATATGTATTACAGCTCTAGAAAAAGAACCCCAGGATTTTCCCTTCTGTGTGTTTCATCTTGCTTCTTTGTGGTCCATGATCCCAGCTGAGATTATCAGTACAATGAAACCAAACCGGCGGGATGGAAGCAGGTTATTCTGCCATTTTTCTAGATCTCAGGGTTGCACATCAAATCTGGGGCTGATCACTCCACACTTGTGTAGCCTGGCTGTGAGATTCATAACAATTTTCCTAGCTCTGTGATCATCAATGATTTCAAATTCGCCAATGTAACCATGTTTCATCATTACAGTGAGAAAACGGATGATGACTTTGGAGCACAGCCTAATAAGCACCTGGTGTTTACCTCTCTTTTCAGCATTGTTGATGCTCTTGAGAACATCAGCCAGGACATTCATGCGCACCATTGTGGTGGTGCAGAAAAATGATGCAAAGAGGACAGGAGGGGACGGCACACAGAGTTACGGGTGAAATCTTGCAGTTCTAACAGGCTCCTGGGTGAAGCCAATGCTGTTGATTCTTGGACCATACTTAAGTAGACACTTGAAGAGTCTTGACAGCCTCATGGGAAGGTCTGTCTGCTTAGGGTGGGCCGGCCTTGCAGACTGAGTGTTCGTTAACCTGTTCTCATTGCTTCTGCAGCTATTTGGGCAAAAGCCTTTGGAGAGCATTGCATCTTCATATGAAATACAAAGATTGGCCTGGTGTGGTAGCTCATGCTTGTAATCCTAGCACTTTGAGAGGCTGAGGTGGGCAGATCATTTGAGGTCAAGAGTTTGAGATCAGCCTGGCTAACATGGTGAAACCCCATCTCTACTAAAAATACAAAAAAAAGAAAAAAGAAATCAGCTGGGTGTGGTGGCGCATGCCTGTAGTCCCAGCTACTCAGGAGGCTGAGGCAGGAGAATCACTTAAACCCAGGAGGTGGAAGTTGCAGTGAGCTGAGATTGCACCATTGCACTCCAGCCTGGGCAACAAGAGCTAAACTCCATCTCAAAACAAAACAAAACAAAAACAAATAACAAAAGTTAATGGCCAGTGTACAAAGTGTAACTAGGAGGCTCTTTGCCTAAATTAATTTGTATATTAACTTTTGTTTAAAATTTGGAGATTTCCTTGGGAAATAATATTACTAACATAGTAATAATACTAATGAATTATTTTCTAAAGTCGAAAATACATCACATTAGCACAAATTTCTTGGCACTATAAATATTTAGATTTGTGGTCTTCATCCAATTTTCTTCAAACACTTTCAAAAGTGTGAAAAATTATACTTTATGCCAGTATAAATAGCATTTTTATTTCCTAGAGAAATCTAACCACTCCAAGGCCCCTGAAGTAGGCTATCTTTTAAATTTTGTTAATAGAAGCAAGTCTCCCAGAGAAGCGTGGCCTCCTCGGCCTGGGGCAGCCACCCTTGCTGTGTTCTCTTGCCTTCACCTCCATGTCTGAGCGCAGCCTGAACTGTGAGCCCCAGGATGGCAGAACTGTATCCCATAGTCCAGAACAATCCTGGTCCCTAGGGTTGGAGTTTGGAGGTTAGATTTCTTGGTTTGTTTTGTACCTAGCAATTGGCCTGTTCTGCTTAGGCTGGCAATACCTGGAAAAGGGGCTTTGACCTCCCTCTGGCAAGGCATAAAGAGGCAGAATAGCATAGGAGGGGTCAGGCGCTATAATCCCAGCACTTTGGGAGGCCGAGATGAGTGGATCACTTGAGGCCAAGAGTTTAAGACCAGCCTGGCCAACATGGCAAAACCCTGTCTCTACTAAAAATACAAAAAAAAAAAAAAAAAAAATTAGCTGGGCGTGGTGGCATGTACCTGTAATTCCAGCTATTCAGGAGGCTGAGGCACGAGAATCATTTGAACTGGGAGGAAGAGGTTGCAGTGAGCTGAGATAGCACCACTGCACTCCAGCCTGGGTAACAGAGCGAGACTCTGTCTCAAAAAAAAAAAAAAAAAAAAAAAAGAATAGCACAGGCTGGTCAGGAAGATTATCAGAGGTAATTATGGTAAGTGAGCCATCGAGTGCTATGCAAACACAGAGCACTACTCTTGTGTAATAATGACAACTATTATTGTTAGTTTCTGGGTATTGCCATGTGTCAGGAAATAAATGCTTTACATAATTGTCTCTTTTAATTCTCTTAGAAGTTGTATGACATAGGTGCTATTTTCATCTCTATTTTTTTTTTTTTTTTTGAGATGGAGTTTCACTCTTGTTGCCCAGGCTGGAGAGCAATGGCGCAATCTTGGCTCACTGCAACCTCCACCTCCTGGGTTCAAGCAATTCTCCTGCCTCAGCCTCCCGAATAGCTGGGATTACAGGCATGTGCCATCACGCACTGCTAATTTTTTGTATTTTTAGTAGAGTCAGGGTTTCTCCATGTTGGTCAGGCTGGTCTGGAATACCTGACCTCAGGTGATCTGCCCGCCTCGGCCTCCCAAAGTGCTGGGATTACAGGCGTGAGCCACTGTGCCCAGCCGTCTCTATTTTACAGATGGAGAAACTGAGGTTCTAAAAGATTCAGTAACTTGCCTGAGGTCACATGGCTGAGCAGCCAGAGTCAAGATTCAAACCCAGGCCTTTAGATTCCAGAACTTGGGCTCTGATACTGGACACTTTAAAATCTGTTTATATTATAAGAACATATTTTTGGATGTGTTCAAGCTTGAGTCTGGATTTTGAAATCACAATTATGTTTAGTTTCTTTTAATATTCCAAAATGTGCCTCTAGCTACCTGGAGTGCCTCCTGGCGACTTTTAGTTCCTGGTGGCTGAAGTACAGTCTTTGTGAATTCCTCATATGTGTATCCAACGTGTAGGGCGTGTGCAAGCTCTGCATCTCAGCACCACATGTGTGGGTGAGCGGAGCCTCTGGACTTTTGGTTCACCCTACGGGCAGGAGAGGTGAAAAGGAACAGGGGCATGGAAGAAGGAAGATAAAGAAGCAGGGACTCACGGATGCCCCCTGCCCCTCCCTTGGAGATCCTGCAATCTGCCAGAACGATTATCTCACCCCGTCCTGTGTGTTGTAGTCCAGATAATGTTTAATTCCCCCCTCCCTCCAACTTTGAAAATCACTTACCCCACAGTGTATAAAATAGGAATGCTGTGTGCTTTAGAAAGAGGCACAAAAATGGAAAGAGAATTTACCTTACCCCCTCTGGGCATCTCAATGGGCATTTTTTAAGATGCTTAATGAAGCATGGGGCTTCTTTGGCGATGACTTACATTCAGGCTGCAAGCTTGGGATTATTTTCTTCCCCAGCCCCTGAATAGGAGCGAGGGCGCCTCTCTTCTCTCTCTCCCCACCCCCACCTGCAGCTCCACACAGCTCCCATCTACCACCCCCAACCCGGGCGGCAAATTTCCCGTGGCTCCCTCCCCCAAATCAGTCTGAAAATAGCGCTCCGAGGGAGAGAAAGAGGCTTTGGGGAGTGTGACCTGAGCAGTCAGCTTAGGCGAAATGTGCACAATAAACTTCTATCTGGACTGAATTGTTCTGTAAAGTGGCAATCACTTCCCAGACAGACAGGCCCTGGAGGACCCGCCATTCTGCATCTTTTAATCATGGTTGCTATGGAGAAGGCCACTATTGCATTAGAGAAAGCGCCTTAACGCAATTAACACATAGTTCAGTTGTTCCTCATCCCTTTTGGGTCCAGGGCGGAGGGGGTGATGGAGTATGGTTTTCCCTGGGGCATGAAGGAGACTGCAGGCCAAACTGGGCAGGGAGGATTCCCAGGAAGGAAACAGCAGCACAGGACTGGGGTGTAGATGAAGGGACGTCCAAAGGAGAACCGGGCTTAAAATTAACAGAAACTCGGGGTTGAGGGTTTCAAAGCCAAGCAAACCAAAATAAATAAAGAGCCTTTGCTGGTTACTTTTTGGATTCGGAAATATACTGAAAAATCTCTACACATCCTCTGGTGAAACGGATTTTCTACTATTTCTTGTTTCAATGTGCTGTGTTTTCTCTTCTTTTTGAGAACAGGGGCAAACCCAGTAGCCCAGCCAAGTATGGTGTGGATGCAACCGCCTCTGCTGTTTTAAACTCTGGTTTGCAAGCTCATTTGCAAAACAAGGAAGATAAGTTTTTCTACGTAACTGAGCCATCAGTAGAAGCATTTCCCAGAGTGTCCACCTGGCTAGAAAAAGGAAATACTAGTGAAAATGATGAGTTTTGCTGGTTATGAAATGAGGACTTGAGGACATGTTTTCTGAAGTAACTACATTGCGAGCTTTTCCCAAGAACCGGGCTGTAGCTTGATGCTTTCTCCTCTCCTCTCTCTAGCTGTGTAGAGTAAAAGACTCAAGCAACAATTTAACTCTCAATTAACAGTATTTAAAAGAGAAAAAAAAAGAAGGTACACTCAAGCATCCTCTTTTAAGAAATCAGCCTGGAAAGGGGAGGGCAGTGGAAAAGCTGGCCAACAAAGCAGAGCGGGAGCGTATATGTCTTGTATATAGATGTTTTGTATCACCCCTAATTAGCTAATGTATTTCTTTCCGCCGGACTCTTGGAGGAATTCTCAAGCGCGAACCCTGCCGCTCCTGGAGACTGCAGAAAAGCAAATGACACCGAATTTTCCCTTCTTAATTAAAATGTTAAACAGGGTTAAGACGCCAAGCTTCATCAGAGATATTTGTTCCCCTGGTGAACTCTGAGCCCTGCTGGAGTTCAGTTCAATGGGAGTTATTTGAGTCAACGCATGTTATTAAGTTTCCAAATGTAATCAGCCCAGATATTTTAATGGAAACTTTCTCCATTCTTTTAATAAGCATGTGGTTTGGTTAAAAAAGCACTTGGGTTAGGTGCCCTGCATTGCCCTTCTGTAACCAAATCGCATAGCAACAGGCAGCTGTCTCTACAAAGCCAGGCAGGCTCGGCGAGGGGCAGCCGGCAGGAGCCCAGCCCCCAGCCCCGGTGCTTGGCCAGGCATAAATATCTTCAATAGGATTAGAATGTTTAAGGGGCTAAAGGCTGTGGGAAAACTTTTGTCTGCCATATTTATCTCTTCTGCTGTTGTGTCTTAACATTTCCACTTGGGGGACAACGGGGTTAAAAGTAAGAGCAAATGTTTTGATGGGTTTATTTTGAATTATGAATCCATGGAGCTGCATAATTGCCTGTGGGCCTCAACCCGCTTCTCACTGTGCCTTCTGGGGACCAGAGGATGGGTGGATGGGGAAGGCAGTGGGAATCGACACCAGGGAAGGACTTCAGCGTAGAGAAGTAATTACACGGGGTTGAGGGGAGACACTTTTCTCCCTGGGCAGATGCCTGGTATCTTAGAGACAGGTTTCAGGCTCGCAGCCGTGCTGCTGGGGTACATGTGATGCAAGAGCAGGTTCCAGAGGAAGGAAGAACCGGGAGGCAGATGTTTCTGTCTCCTGGTCTGCGGCGTCATATAACTTGGGGGGATGCTGCATTCAAGTCTGGGCAAGGTATTCCTGCCTTCTGAGATGAACTGTGTTCCATCCCCCGAAATTCATATGTTCAAGTCCTAACCCCTGGTACCTCCAAGTGATTGTGTTTGTAGAGAGGGTCTCGAAAGAGGTGATTATGTTAATATGAGCCGAATAAGGTGGGCCCTAATCCAATCTGACTCATGTCTTTATAAAAAGAGAAAGTTTGGACACAGAAAGGGACAGCAAGGATGCATGCGCACAAAGAAAAGACCATGTGGGGCGCAGCAAGAAGGTGGCCATCTGCAAGCCACTGAGGGAGGCCTCAGGAGAAACCAAAGCTGCTGACACCTTGATCTTGGACTTCATCCTCCAGAACTGTGCGAATATCGTTTCCATTGTTTAAGATTCCCAGTCTGTGGCATTGTGTTATGGCAGTCCTAGCAAGCTAATCATCCCCTCAAAGTCTTTTCCAACCCCACTAGAGATGTTGACAGTCATGTGTCAGAAGAAGCAGGAATAAGGGCCTGAAAAGACAACCTAGGCCACAGACCAAATTCTCTCTCTCCTTTTCTCTCTATCCCTCTCTGGAGAGAAACAAAAGTCACAATACTGAATGAAACAGGCTGCCATCTAAGCAGTGTGAGCACATCCCCACACTGCACAAGAGAGCTAGGGAAGCCTCACCCCCCTGCCAAAGAGATGAGCAAAGTGTGAAGCGGAGGGGTAGGCATTCTCCAACTTTAAGCGAAGTTGATATATTAAACTTGGACTTGAAAAGAGATATATTTAAGATTTATGATTCGCTTTATAGAAATGACTCTTCACTTGGCAAAAGTATACATAGAAAACATTAAATACAGACTCCTTAGGTACATCTAGAATTGGATTTAATGGAGAAAAATCTGGTTTGTACAAAATTTCTTACAGAAACACTTGCATGAAGCAGGGTCCACCTGTTTAGAGGATAAGGCACTGATGAGTAACTGAGATCTCTTTCTCGCATCGGTTATGGTCAGCAATGGGAGCTGTACAATCAGACACATGACAAGTGAAGCTTGATAGATGAATAGATACACCCATAAATATCTATACACATCTCTACCCCTTTATAGGTAACTATATATACATTTCCACACACACGTGCATATGTATGAGTATATGGATATACATGATCCGTACACATGTACACTATTTCTTGCTGTTGAAATCTTCATTAAAGAGCAATTTATTCAGTGCTTGCTCCATTTGCTATTGCGCTGAGGTGCTTAGAATACAAAGACAACACATGTTTTCTGCATCTGCATGAGTCTGCAATCTACTAAAGGATGAGCTATGGAAATAAATAACAGGTGATCTGAACATGATAGACGTTTATGCGCCTGTTAGGGAAGCAAGAGCCTAGGAGAGCCAGAGGAACGTCATTTTAAGTTCAGCGCTATCTTGAGACTAACTAACAAGGGGCACATTCCTCGCCAGTCATGACCCAGCGTCATAAGAGGTTTATAACTGAGGAAACAGCTTAGAGATACCTGCAAAGACACACTCCTACAACAACAGAAAGTCCAGATGTCCCAATATCCATAACGATATATGCTCTCAAGATAATTATAGTTATGCTTTGATGTGCTTATGCGCTAACATGCCAGAGAGAGTTTTCTTTCAATCAGCAGAATAATAAATTTTGTCATGCCGTCCGCCCACCCGCACATAGACATAGCTTAGCTTAGCTTTCACATAGATAAGACTCCGATATGAGAAAATCTTAAAACACAAGGCATTCCCCCTCTTGCTTTGTGAGGATGCCCCACTCTGGAACTGAGCAGTTTTCAAGAAAACTCTCTCTTCTCACTGTGCTCTGTGACTCACCTTGAATTCCTTCCCGCACAAGATCCAAGAACCCTCTCTTGGGGTCTGAATCAAGACTCCTTGTTCTGGCAACCCAAGCACATGGGGGATGCCCACCCATGTGACTATTCCAGGGCTACAGTTCCAGTGTCCTCTTCCATCCACCTCTCATGAAGTCCAGCCTCAGTGTGTCTGGGTCACCTGCCACTTCTGACCTCCACTTTAGGGAGGAGGAAAAAGAGAATTCTGAGCCAAGATGTGGTCAAATAGATACTCACTCTGTATAAAGGTAGTGAAAACATGAACATTTAGTAAAATATATTGCAAATTTGTCTTAGGCTGGTAACATAAGTTTCTCTTACCTGAAACTGGTCTCAAAGATAATCTAAAAAGCAGATAGGAAGCAGTTCAATTTTATTTTCTGCTCTTACAACCCAAAGCTTGCACTGGTCTCTTGGTTTTGGGGTTCCAGTATTTTTACACCTTCCTGGAGAATGTGTATGTGTCACTCATCCACGTTCTTTCTTCTACCTCTCCCTGTACCTGTCTGCATTCAGATTCCTTCACTCTGGAATGTTATAGAAACCTCTAAGTGCCCTCCATCATCTACCTTGTTTCATGGCCTGAATAATGGTCCTAGTGCACAATTGCAATGACATCATTCCCCTAATCAACAGCCATCAGTGGCTGGACATGGTGGTTCACTCCTATAAATCCCAGCACTTTGAGAGGCCAAGGAAGGAGCATTGCTTGAGTCCAGGAGTTCAAGACCAACCTGGGCAACATAATGAGACCTTATCTCTACAAAAAAAATAAAAATAAAAATTAACTGGATGTGTTGGTGCCTTCCTGTGGTCCCAGCTACTTGGGAGGCTGAGGTGGGAGGATAGCTTGGGTTTGGGAGGTCGAGGCTGGAGTGGGCTGTGATCTCACCACTACACTCCAGCCTGGGTAACAGAGGTCCTATCTCTCAATAGATAAATACATAAATGAAGAGCCATCCGCATCTTCCCATTCAGGTGTACGTGACATTTATTAGCTGCTGTCTATGTGCTAGTTGTGCATATATGAGGCTTACAGAACAAAGTCCTAACTAGTAAACCAGGCATTTGGGGGGCTCTATGCCGAGGACCCACCTGGCTCTCAGACATTTCAGTCAAGCTCTGTGGCCTGCCCAGGTGTCCAAGACTTGGTCCTGGCTGCACCACCAGCCAGCACATCTCTGCTGTCACCTCCCCATCACTGCTGTGCTCCTCCCCAGCCTAGGACAGTTTACAATCACTGAAAAGGGAAAGGGAAGGCCATGAACCCATTTGTGTAAAAGAACAAGAATCATGCAATCAGCAATGCACACGCCCAAAAAACAAAAACAAAAAACCCCACCAACTTTGGTTTAGTAAAAAATCTTTGAAGAAAAGATACTAAAATGGCTGAGCATGGTGGCTCATGCCTGTAATCCCAGCACTTTGGGAGGCTGAGGCAGGTGGATCACCTGAGGTCAGGAGTTTGAAACCAGGCTGGTCAACGTGGTAAAACTCTGTCTCTGAGGCCTGAGAATCGCTTGAATCCAGGCGGCAGAGGTTGCAGTGAGCTGAGATTGTGCCATTGCACTCCAGCCTGGGTGACAGAGGGAGACTCCGTCTCAAAAGAAAATAAAAAAAATACTAAAATAGTGGTAATTTTGGTGTAATGAGTCATACATGTGGGTTTTTTGTCTTTACTTCTGTGTTTCCCAAACTCTTAATAACATATTTTTGTTTTAATCATAATAAATTTAAAAAGCCCAAACCTGCATATTCTTCAAGATCTAACCCAAATTCCACTCAAAATAATAGACAACAAGTATGAGCTTTTAGATGTTTGAACTGAAGTTCAGACCCTGCTACCACGACCAAGTAACCGCGGGAGACACATCTGTAATATGGGATAGTGCCTTATAAAATGTGGAGGGTGAAATATAATGTCCCAAACCACTTAGCGTATTGCTATGTAGTAGAGCAGCTGTCCCCAAACTTTTTGGCACCAGGGACCAGTTTCGGGGAAGATGATTTTTCCATGGACAGGTCGGGGGAGAGGAGGATGGTTTGGAGATGAAACTGTTCCACCTCGGATCATCAGGCATTAGTTTGATTCTCATAAGGAGCATGTGACCCAGATCCCTTGCATGCGCAGTTCACAATAGGGTTCGTGCTCCTCTGAGAGTCTAACGCTGCTGCTGATCTGAGACGAGGTGGATCAGGCGGTACTGCTCCTCTGCCCCCGCTCACCTCCTGCTGTGTGGCTCAGTTCCTAACAGGCCACGTGGACTGGTACCAGTCCACAGCCCAGGGGTTGAGGACCCCTTTAGTAGAGGTTGAATACACTTTAATTCCCTTCTCTTTCATTCCCTCCACAAAGCCTGAAGCCCCATCAGGAATGACTCTCATCTTACCTGTGTGTGTCCATTGTGGCCCTACTGTGAGCTGTGATTATTTGTATGCCCTCGACTGAAGGGAGAAATTGCGAACAGGGCTGGTGTTTAGTAGTCTCTGTATTCCTCGAAGCCCTGCTCTTCCCATGCTGGTATGTTAAAGTATTTAAGTATTTGTTAAACTGGAGTAAATAATCAATGTTTGTACTGAAATGAAGAATCTACCAGAATGGTTTCAAGAATCCAAGATTCGATGAAAACAGACTCAACCAGAACAAGAAAACCAAATGAAAAGAGTAGTCATTTTAAACTCACTTTAAAGTCATAACTATCAGAAAATTCAGAATTATGACTCCCTTTCCCACCGTAACCTTTTCACATCACACATATGTAATAGAGGCAGTAAAAGTTAACACGACATTCGGTAGTGCACGCTACAAACAGATTGCACGATGCGGCTGAGTTACTGTGGCAATGGGAATCATAACTTTGAATTTCCTCACTTTTATGCATTTGTAATAGCATCAGCTGTAACGATGCATTAGTGGCCCGGTTTACACTGAGAACCCAAACTGTATTTATAACAGGAAACAAGAGAAATAAGCTACCATTTACGAGGCCTTGAAACTGCCCATGACCTCTTGGGTTTTACAGGGCTTTATCCAAGTTTTCCAAGTGACCATTATCAGAAAGACATTGGAATAAACGGGATATTTTCCCCATTCACATAGCATTTTGTTTGGCTTTACCAAACAGTATTTATTTGTTCACTAACGTAAATGCTTTTAGGGAGGGGCTGCACCACTGTAGTACTGGTTGTTGTCCGTGCCACGCAGCTTGTGATAGAAAGCTCTGGGCTTTATTAAAATTGGGACTTTGAGGACAGTAAATAATGCCTGCTGCTCATGCAACACCTGTCTCTGTGGGCTTTCGGAGAATTCCAAAATGTCACCTCTAGAAGAAGCCACACACCCCAGGGAGATGCAGGACGTAACACCTTGGGTTAAGAGGTGGGCTGCTTTTCCGTCGCCACGCCACAAAGATGTCTCACAAGACCCTGACCTTGGTTCTGTGGTTCTGTGGCCTTCAGGGAGCTCTGTGCCTGGATCCACTTGGCATGTGAACCGCTTCTGTCCCTCAAAAGATGTGCAGAGAATGAGTCAAGGATGCTTATCGCATGACTAATGATTCTGCCAGACATGAAATTCTCCTGCTTGTTCACCTTCATCCTCCATTCTTGTTGCAACCCTTAATCATGAATGTCTTCTCTGAAGGTGGAGAATGGATGAAGACTCTCTTTTCAGAAGTCTTTATACACCTGAAGGTTGTTATTAAAGTTTTCCTCACCACCTTCTCCAGCCTAAATCAATCCAGTATGCCTTGAACCTTTCTTCCTAGGCCTTGTTTTCTTACCCTTTGATCTTCACTGTCATTTTCTCAGAGGAGCTCCAGAGAGTCCACTCACTGGGGCGTAAACACACAGTTGCCAGATGAGAAAGTGCAGGCTTAAGGATTGACTGTAAAATCATTTTGAGCCCGAGGTAGAACTTGTAATAATAGCTCCCAGAAAAAAAATTGTTTAAAGTACTCATCAAAATCAATATCAATAACCCAAAAACAGCATGTCTCTCTCTCCCTCTCTCTCTCTGTGTCTCTCTCAATCACACACACACATGCACACACATGCACACACGCGCACACACACACACACACACACACACAAATATTAAGAATGGTGGAGAGATCGTGTGAGCAGGAGTCTATTTACGTGCTTGTTTCTTCTGAGGAAAGTCGGTTCGTGATGAATGGTCATGAACTTGGAATGTTTTAAGCTCCTACATTTTATTTTCTATTTAGTTGACTTTGGTGAATGTCATTTGGTGATTCCTGTCAGGGTTGCATTTTGGAAAATGGCAAACACCTCCTTGGCAATACTTTAGAGGAAAAATCTCAGCAAGTGTTGGGGTGAAGGCCAGGCAGCCGGTGCCTGTGAGCCAGCCAGTGAGGTCAGTGTGGTCTTTATTTAGGGGGGCAGAAGGAGAAGCAAAATTGTTTGTTAAATAAAATGCCTTTGATATTTGTATGAACTTCAGGAAGTACAGAACTAATTTCAGTAATCTCCAAACAAGGGAGGCAATGCTGGCAGTTTTATGCTTTTTGCAGGTATGTCCGGATACGTGATTATTTTGCAAGAGGTCCCAGGAAGAGCAAGACTGGAAGAAAAGTCAGAGATTTTAGTCCCATCAGTTAAATTACCTGACATGTCAATCTCTGTTCATTTTCAGGTGGTAGCACAAGCAATGGGTGAGTGTTTTTCCATGGGGTGTATAAAGGCCAGATGAAAGTCAAAAGGTTTTCTAGGCTGGGCGAGGTAGCTCACACCTGTAATCCCAGCACTTTGGGAGGCCAAGGCAGGTGGATCACAAGGTCAGGAGATCGAGACGATCCTGGCTGACACGGTGAAACCCCATCTCTACTAAAAAATACAAAAAATTAGTTGGACGTGGGCGCCTGTAGTCCCAGCTACTCGGGAGGCTGAGGCAGGAGAATGGCATGAACGCAGGAGGCAGAGCTTGCAGTGAGCTGAGATTGTGCCACTGCACTCCAGCCTGGGTGACACAGCGAGACTCTGTCTCAAAAATAAATAAATTAATTAATTAAAAAAAAAAGAAAAGGTTTTCTAAGAAATTTGATGAAGCTCAAGATTTCTCATTCAATTCATTGGGGGTCTTTCAAACACAAACACTAAAACCACCAAAAACAAAGTGTCTAAGTTCTTGGCTAAAGCAATTTGGTTTTGGTAGGGGATGTAGTGATTATTAATAGGCTTTTCTCTTACTTATTCTGGGGGGACCATGGAAACCTGTGTTCTAAGAGGGCTTAAGCTGTTGTATCCAGGAGTCATGGTAAATAGACTCCATCCACTTGCCTGTTCAGTTAAGTACCTTCGGACCTTAAGTACTTTTAAGGTCACAAAAATCTCTGGTGGAGTTTACTGTGGTGAAATCAGAATAAGGGTTTTTTTTAAACTGCTATGTGGATTTATCATCTATATGCTGTTTTCAGAGTTTGGTACCTTGAAATAAAGGCATATATTCAGTGAGAGAGATTTATAAAATAATAAAGACCAAAAAGCAAAAACGAAGTCCAGGCACAGTGTCTCACACCTGTAATCCCAGCATTTTGGGAGGCTGGGGCAGGCGGATCACCTAAGGTCAGGAGTTTGAGGCCAGCCTGGCTAACATGGTGAAACCCTGTCTCTACAAAACATACAAAAATTAGCTGGGTGTGGTGGTGGGCACCTGTAATCCCAGCTACTCAGGAGGCTGAGGCAGGAGAATTACTTGAACCCAGGAGGTGGAGGTGGCAGTGAGCCAAGATTGAGCCACTGCACTCCAGCCTGGGGGACAGAGCAAGACTCCATCTCAAAAAAAAAAAAAGATCACCAACCACATAGGAGGAGAGGAGTCATGGTGGTTGGAGATGATTCTATCTGGAATGTGCAGGGAGATGAAGCAGAATTAGATTTGACTGTGAGTGAAAGAAGGCCCAAAGTAACATGGGTTTATTTGAGGGAGGAGTTTATTTCCTTCTCCTATAAATGTCCGAGGATAGGCAGTCTAGGCCAAGATGGTGACTTTACGATTACTGTGGCTCTTTCTATCTGCCAATCTTAGTTTGTACCTCATGGTACAAAATGGCTGCTCATGCTCCAGCCATCACATTCACCTATCAATCAGCAGGAAGCAGGACAAAGGAGAAAACTGCACACTATGCTTCCCTATACATCCCATTGGCCAGAAGTTATAGCTATACCTGGTTGCAAAGGAACCAGAAAGATGTAGTTTCTATTCTGAGTAACTTTGCTTCCAGCTAAGAATCAGTTCTATTTAAAAAGGGAGAATACCCATTCTTAAGGAGTGAGAAATATTTTCCTGAAGTTTAACTGTAAATTGTAGCCATACTAGCATTTGTCTAATTAAAATTTGAAAATAATAACAATATTAGTAATTAATTAATGTTTACTACTCAGAGGGAACAACTTTGAGGATTGGAAAGGTATTCTTTTTTTATTATTATACTTTAAGCTCTGGGATATATATGCAGAATGTGCAGGTTTGTTACGTAGACATACATGTGCCATGGTAGTTTGCTGCACCCATCAACCCGTCATCCACATTAGGTATTTCTCCTAATACGATCCCTCCCCTAGCCTCCCGCCCCCGACAGGCCCTGGTGTGTGATGTTCCCCTCCTTGTGTCCATGTGATCTCATTGTTCAACTCCCATTTATGAGTGAGAACATGTGGTGTTTGGTTTTCTGTTCCTGTATTAGTTTGCTGAGAACGATGGTTTCCAACCTTATCCATGTCACTGCAAAGGACATGAACGCATTCTTTTTTATGGCTGCATAGTATTCCATGGTGTATATGTGCCACATTTTCTTTATCCAGTCTATCATTGATGGGCATTTGGGTTGGTTCCAAATCTTTGCTATTGTGAACAGTGCTGAATAAACATACATGTGCATGTGTCTTTATAGTAGAATGATTTATAATCCTTTGGGTATATACCCAGTAATGGAATTGCTGGGTCAAATGGTAGTTCTAGTTCTAGATCCTTGAGGAATCGCCACACTGGCTTCCACAATGGTTGAACTAATTTACACTCCCACCAACAGTGTAAAGGCGTTCCTATTTCTCCATATCCTCTCCAGCATCTGTTGTTTCCTGACTTTTTAATGATCACCATTCTGACTGGTGTGAGATGGAATCTCATTGTGGTTTTGATTTGCATTTGTCTAATGACCAGTGATGATGAGCTGTTTTTCACATGTTTGTTGGCTATGTAAATGTCTTCTTCTTCTTTTTTTTAATGGCTGCCCTCTGCCAGATCTGCCCCAGTAGGCCCCCTGTCCTGTGGACTAGCAGTGGAAATGCCTCTTTTCTGCAGAGCACCCAGCCACTCCTTCCTCCCAGTGTGGCTTGGGGCGAGCCCTCCATGTTGCTGCAACCTCAGTTTCCTCTTAAATCAAAAGTGCAAAATAACACCAGCCTCAAAGGTGAAGTTTCAGGTACACCCAGTAAATGGGACTGTTCTTTGTCCTAAGACCAGGGGCCACCCTCTCAGCCTGACGGAGGCAGGATCGACGCTGACACACGTCGGAGTCTCTGTGCAGGCTCTGTGGAAGCCCGCCGTATCATCCACATGACTCATCCTCATTTGATAGACAAGGCACCTGCAGGTGAGAGAGGTTAAGACATGTGCCCTGGGTCCCCCAGCTGGGCTGTGGCAGCTAGGACCTCAGCCCAGTTCTGATGACTCCTGGAGCCTGGGAACCGAAGCTGTCTGCTGGGCTAAAAATAACAAGCCTCAGGTTGAAAGTCTCTTCTCACTTTTCAAATCTATAAAAAAAGGTCAAAACTTTCACAATTTTTCAGCTCCACTTGGAAGCATTAAAGAGGAAGGTCTTACTGTCTCCTTGAGCATATGGCGGAACTTGTTAATAGCTCAGGATGGTGTGTTTCTAAATTTGACGTTAAGGAATAGGCAAGGATAATTACTGCTTTCCTTTTGTTTGTGCTTAAAAACACTAATTAAGGATACAGAATCATTTTTAAAGAGAACCTGTGTCTGGTGCAGCCATTTTTTGCAGCACCATTAGCTGTTTACTCACATTATTCAGAGAATGTAGGTTTTTCTCATAAGCCTCAGTAATCCACCCGAATGGACCATTGTCCCAGGGCGTCTGTGGGCAGCCCCAGTCTACAGAGCCCCCTTCCTTCACTCTGCCCTTATGTGGCCAGCATCCAGGGCAGATTCATTCTTGACATGTGCTAATTCCCTGACTCAGAACACAACAAGGTGTCTGTATGTCTTCTGTCTCTTTTGTTTTTATTTTTTGAGATGGAGTCTTGCTCTGTCACCCAGGTTGGAGTACAGTGACACAATCTTGGCTCACTGCAACCTCTGCTTCCTGGGTTCAAGCGAATCTCCTGCCTCAGCCTCCCAAGTAGCTGGGACTACAGGCGCCCACCACCATGCCCGGCTAATTTTCGTATTTTTGGTAGAAACGGGGTTTCACCATGTTGGCCTGGTTGGTCTCGAACACCTGACCTTAGGGGATCCGCCTGCCTCAGCCTCCCAAAGTGCTGGGATTATAGGCATGAGCCACTGTGCCTGGCCTTTTATTTTCATTTTTAATATTTTTTAGAGACAGGGTCTCGCTGTCTCTCAGGCTGGAGTGCAGGGACACAATCATGGCTCACTGCAGCCTCAAACCCCTGAGCTCAAGCACTCTTCATGCCTCAGTCTCCTGAGTAGCTAGGACCGCAGGTATGTACCACCACTATGCTCAGCTTGTCTTCTCTTTGATTGTCAGTGTCCTGCTGTGACCTGAAGCTTCAGAGGGAAGCATTTCTCCCCACTCCCATTCTCTATCCAGGCATGTAATTCCCACCAGTCTTAGGAAGCTGCCTGCAAAGAGAGAATGTGGGTTGTAGGGCAATGGCCAGAGGGGAAGATAAAAGGCACCCATGCTGGCACAGACAAGCCCGTGAAGTGGAGACTTTGCTTACTCATGCCAGGCCAGATGACGGCTTCTGTTATTCCACTTCTGTTGGGGGATGCTAAGCCCCAAAGGCCATGGGGCTCTGAAGGAGGGTACCCTTCAGCCAGGTTTTCTGCCTAAATACAGGAAAATAAGACAAAGAAGATATTTTTTCTTTGCTTTCTTGGTATGGGACCCAGTAGCTTTTCCAGATCCATCAGAAATACAGGCCTCCAGTCCTGAGGGGACTTCCGCACCCTCTCTTCCAGTTACTGCCTATTCTTAGGCTCTGCTTTTTTGACAATCGAAGAACAGGGTCTTATCCAGCACAATACCCTGATCACACTGGATGCCTTGGAAATGTCTGCAGCACTGAACTGACTGTAGAGTGGTGGAGAGTAGACGAAGCCCCTGGGAAGAGAGCTGTGCGGCTTTCAGCTGGGCTGAGGCTCTATCTCAAATGGCTTGATTTTCTCTGTGTGGTGGCCAAGCCATCTCCCCCTACCCAGACGCTAGCTTCTGCCAAAACGCAATGATGCCTTAATAGTTGGGCTGGATTTCTGCTGGATACTTTTAGCTTTAGCAGAAGATAAACTATTTGCTCCTTTACCTTCCCAGCCTTTGAGAATAGGACTGTCCCCATTTCAGGAACCCCGCGGTAACTTCATCCTCCACCCCACTGGGGGCAATCTCATTTCCTTAGTGAGGACGACCAGAGACAGATGGGTGGCCATGCTCAGTACTAATTAAACCAGCAAAGGAGGGCTTGATCTCCAGGGCAGGAAGAAGGGTCCTCTTCCCATTCCCTGAGGATGCAAAACACATCTCTGCCACTCACTGGTCCAGTGACTTTTGGCAAGTCACTGAATCTCTCCCGGTCTCTGTGTTCCCATATGTAAAAGTAATAGACCCATCTCATAGGGGGTACAAAAAGGATTAAATGAGTTAATACACATCGAGGACTGAACATGGTGCTTGGCTGATAGACGTGCTCAATAAATGTTATGGCTATTGGAAGTCTCTACGGAAAAGCAGATCTCAGAGGGATGAACTATGGATGTGTTCAACCTTGAGCATGTTCTCTTAGGAATCAACCACATATTCTCCAGTAATGCAGGCAGGTCCTGGGACTTGAGTCTGTACCAAGGACCCAAGATGACGCAGGAGGGAGAAAGCGGAATAATAGTGGTGCCTGGGGGTAATGCAGCCAGGTGAAGATTCTGAGCAGGACACTGAGCTTTTAGGACTAACTGATCCAAACTCGTTATGACTTTTCTCATTCATTCATTCACACAACAAATATTTAGCAAGGGCATATTGGAGGCGAGGCAGTGCGCTGAGTCCTGCCGATCCGGTGATGAACAAGAGCATACATTCCTGGAATTTCTGTCCTAACTGAGGGGGTGGGAGCAAGGGGAGGCAGACTACAGATAAGTGGATGAATACATGAACGAGATCATTTCAGAGAGTACCTTAGTCATCTATTGCTACATAGCAAACCACCCTAAAACAAAGTGGCTTAAAATGACGGTGACCATTTATTTGCTCAGGATTCTGCAGTTTGAGCAGGGGAATCTGCAGTTGGAGTGGATCAGCTCATCTTTGCTCTACATGCCTTTAACTGGGGCTGGAGGACCCACTTCCACAATGGCCCACTTGCTAGGCTTGTTGGCTGTGGCTGGCTGTTGGTTTGGAGCCCAGGTAGGGCAATAGGCCAGGGCCTTAGCCCTCCTTTGTGCCACCTCTCCATTGGGTAAGCAAGGGCTTCTCACTGTCTAGGGAGCATTCTAAGACAAGTGTCACGAGAAACAAGAAGTCACCAAAGTATTCTAGGCACGAGAGTAATGCTGTTTGATGGGGAAATTTCAAAACTTCCCTGTTTCTTCGTTTTCTCATTTACAAAATGAGAGGCCTGCCTGAGTCACATTAGGGTCTTTTCTAGACAACTCACCTGAAAAAACACCAGCTCTTTGGTGTCTGTAGTTTCGGGATTTGAGCTTTCTCCACCGTCATTTCTCCCTAGAGCAATAAAGAAGCAGAAGAAGGCTTCCTGGACATTTTATGAGAAAAGGCACAAAGCCCATTAATAAAGGCGTTGTTGATACATGTTCCAGGCTGTGCTGTATGCCTCTTGCCAAGTACGCCCTGCATGAAGATAGATGTGAAAGACCAATGCTTGAGCAAAGGCTCTTTTGAGCAAGAAGAGAATGTCAGTCTTCAAGGAGTTTCAGAACGTACAGACCTTCTAGTCTAGGCAAGACCAACACACAAACCAAATTCCAGTGAGGTAGCGTTACCCAATGCTCCGTGATCTAGGGCCGGGGAGGCATCAGAACACAAGTCTTCTTTGGAATTTAGATCGAGATGGTTGATATGCTCTTCAAGGAGGGAGCTGAGCATTTAAAATTATACCAAAGATATTTTTCCCGGGGTATCTGTTATGGGAGCCACGAACCTATCAAAATGTGTGATAAGGAAGCTACTTGTGTCATTTTAAACTAGTTCAAACCAGCTAGGCTGCTCCCTGCTCTAAGCTGCTGGCTATCACCTTAGGTGATAGCTCTAAGCTGTCACCTAGCCTGGATGTGAAACAGGCAGGTGGATAAGGAAGACATCATCTTGTTAGGATCTGCAGGAACAGGCAACCAGAATGCCTATCATCATCACACATCTCCGAGGCAGGCTCAGGCTCCGGCACAAAGCACTGTCTTAGATTGGCTTTTTCATTTAAATATCTTTTTTTTTTTTTTTTTTCCAGAAAGGTTAGAATTTAATCCTCTCCCAGGATAGAGTTATTTCAGTTGCCACTGATCTTTCCGATAAATGAGAAGGGTTTCATTTTCCTTGCCACCAAGGTATCTAATTTTATAAAAGCCTTCAACAATGTAATAATTTATTGTCACAACAGGATGGCTGCGTGTAGGGACTGGTCTACTTTCTACTAATTTTCTAAATGAACCTCTTCTCCTCAGCACTGAGAAGTTGTGCATGCCTTTCTCTGTGGGTTTCATTAAGACCTGTTTGAAGTCATGATTGTAAGATCATTATGATGTTTTTAAAAGATAGTGGGTTTCAAAGAGTTGTACTTAGAAGACTTAAAAAGCTTCATCATCTTAATTCCTGTCCTCAGCAATTTTTTTTAGAGCTATGATCTGGGTATGCAGTAATTGCTATCATTTTCCTTACAATTTCACACCCAACTTCTATTGTTCTCATTATACCCAGTGCTCTTCGGAAATGACTCATGTAATAAGAAATGTACAAATAAAGGAGAGCCTGGCATCTAAGGAATCCAGAGCCACTGTAGAAGTGGCTGCATTTGTGTGCACGCACAAAAAAAATGGACTTTTATACATATCTTAGAGGAGGGAAACTGAGGCAGGGGCCTAGTGTAGTTTACATAACCATTTCTTACTTTCATGTTATGGTCATGGCAAGAAGGGCCGGCATGGTTATAAATTAGACATCGACAGATGAGTCAGTGAAAACACTTGGAAATGTCCCCATCTTCAAAAGATGGGGACAGAGGAGAAGAAGGAAAAAGGAAGTCCATTCTGATCCTAAGAGGTAGGATTGTGGTTTTCTGGTAAGATGGAGGAGAGGGAAGGCAGGCTGAAGCGAGGTAGTCTTGGAAACAATGAAATTATTCTCACAAGTTCTCGTTTACAAAGAAGTGTTATATTTGCATTATAATCATACCATTCTCAACTCAACTCATGAGAGAAACTTCTGAAGTCTCCATTTTGCAGCAAAGTTAAATCAGAACTCAAAGATGTCAATTAATTTGTCCAAGCTCATAAAGACCATGGATTAGACTGGAAGTGGTGACATTCCTAGTCCTTTGCTTAGCTAGCTAGGGCTTTCTGCCCATCCTGGTGGGCATTAGGGGAGAAAAAGTGATGTACATTGTATGAACTGCAGAAGCCAGGGACGTATGTCTCTTCTCTTTTTTTGGGCCTATGTTGATCACGTTCAAGTATTTTTTTGTTTTGTTTTGTTTTTTTAAGAGACAAGGTCTCACTCTGACTGGAGTGCAGTGGTGTGATCACAGCTCATTGCAGCCTGGACCTCCCGGGCTCAAGTGATCCTCCCGTCTCAGCCTCCTGAGTAGCTGGGAATACAGGTGTGCAGCACAGTGACTGGCTATTTGTGTGTGTGTGTGTGTGTGTGTGTGTGTGTGTGTGTGTATGTGTTTTGTGGAGACGGGGTTTCGCTATGTTGCCCAGGCTGGTCTTGAACTCCTGGGCTCAAGGGATCCACCTCCTTGGCCTCCCGAAGTGCTGGGATTACAGGCGTGAGCCACTGCACCCTGCCCCACATCCAAGTATTCTATAGCAAATACTTTGTCGGTTGAGCCAAGTTTCAAACCCATTCAGCGCACATTCTTTCAAAGGTTTAAACTAAACGTAAGACTTTTGATATTGGAGTAGACACAGCTTCCCTAGCCTAATGAGGGGTGGGATGGCAGTGTGTAGGACCCAGCACAAGAGATCAGCCTTTTGTAGAAAAACAGTATTTTTGATAAAGTAGAAGTGCATCAAAGACATATAGAGAAATTCCTTTCTGCCACTCAGGAAATTTTTTAAAACTGAAAGCGGGAGAACGCTGCGGAAAAATATCTTTGAGAAGGAAGGTCTCTCCACTGCGCAGGCTTCCTTAAAGGTGTCTCATGCCCTTTCTGACATGCAAGCTATTGATGCTGCTAAGTCCACTCAAACCAGCCTGATTAACTGCTCTTCCCCCCAAACTCCCCTCTCGGTCATTGTTTCATTTGGTCGACACTGTGGCTGTGCTCTGTGACTGCTGCATGCTCGGAGCCCCTATTATAACCATCTTTTTGCAGTTTGCCCTTATGGCCTGCCACTCCCTAATCAGGAGTCTGTGTTCAATGCAATGGTCTGGGAATGTCCCCCACCCAGTTGGTAGCCATATGCTTTTCTGTTTGGGAGCACTGGAAGTTTCTGGTTCACTAGTTCCTTTTTTAATGGCGATACGATTTCCTATCATCTTAAGTAAGCTGGAAAGAATTTTTTGAATGAGAGAGAGAGAGGGAGAGAAATAAAAGGCACCATGTTGTACAGTGTTGTTTTCTTTTTAAAAAACACACACTCAGACACACACAGCAAACTGTTCTGGAAATGCATGAGTTGAAGTCACAGCCAAGGTCTCTGTTGGTAGGAGCCCTTCCTGCCCGAAAGGGACCGTTGGTTAATAGCTGTATTCATGGAAGTTAAAATTAAATTTCTGTGTGTTGATGTAAAGCCAGCCTTTCCCTCAGGGCTATTTATTTAAAAAATCAAAAATAGTAAAGGGTCCACAGCATAGAACATAACACAAGTGGATTGGGGTCTGTACTCTGAGCAAAGCTTCCTTTGTACTCGTCTCTGCAATTTAATGCCCTCCAGGAGTAAGCTGGCAGCGTGCTGGTTTCCCCGTCCACATGTGGCAAGCTCAGGCAGTTTTTACGCTCACCTGCAAAGGCGATTGTTCAAGATTTTCATAGCCGGCGTTAAAGACTGTGATAAACAGTGCCGTCCTCAATGGATATGCCACACGGGAAAGTGGGCTTGCGGGAGGCTGTGGTTGTGGCAGAATTGGTTTTTTATGTGGGATTGTTTTGCCTTTAGGGTTTGAGGTTGGGATTGATGCTGTGTTTTTTTTTTTAAATACCCACATTTTTTTCATTAAAAAAAAAATTAAAATTGGCCGGGCACAGTGGCTCATGCCTCCCAAAGCAATCCCAGCACTTTGGGAGGCTGAGGCATGTGGATAGCCTGAGGTCAGGAGTTCAAGACCAGCCTGGCCAACATGGTGAAACCCCATCTCTACTAAAAATACAAAAATAGCTGGGTGTGGTGGTGGGTGCCTGAAATCCCAGCTACTCAGGAGGCTGAGGCAGGAGAATCACTTGAATCCGGCAGGTGGAGGTTGCAGTGAGCTGAGATTGTGCCACTGCACTCCAGCCTGGGCAACAAGAGTGAAACTCCGTCTCAACAAAAACAACAATGAAAAAATTAAAATTAATGATTAAGAAGCAAAAGCGAAGAAGGCTATTTCCAATAATGCCAATAAATAAAGGTAGAAAATGGCCCACACTCTCATCAATGCAAACGTTTAAAATCTTGATGTTTAATAATAATAATAGAGGTTGGGCGCTGTGGCTCATGTTTGTAATCCTAGCACTTTGGGAGGCTAAGATGGGAAGACTGCTTGAGGACAAGCCTGGGCAACATAGCGAGACTCTGTCTCTACAAAAAAAATTTAAAAATCAGCCAGGTGTGGCGATGCACACCTGAAGTCCCACCTACTCAGGAGGCTGAGGTGGGAGGATCCTTTGAGCCCAGGAGGTTGAGGCTGCAGTGAGCTATGGCCGTGCCACTGTACTCCAGCCTGGGCGACAGAGTTAGACTCTGCCTCTAGAAAAAATAATAATAGGAAGAAGTAGAAGAAATTTTTCGTGGTTAGAATAAAAGAATAAGCAAGACTCCTTAAAATGTCTTTGAAAGATCCAAAAAGCCCTTTTAATTATGGAAAAAAGAGCGTCAGCAGCAGTGGGGAGCAAGGTCAGTTCCACACAGAACTCTCTAATGCAACCTCAACCAGCACGCACATAGACACAGGATGCCTGGCTGACTTGATTCTCACTTGATTTCTATGCTTGGACTTTTTATTTTCACCCAGAAGCAACCTGTAAAGCTTATGAAAGGATTTGCTCCTCTGCTTTCTCAGAGGCAAGTCATGTTCATTTCTCTCTTTGCAAATGCTAGTTAAGACATTTAACAGATGAAGTATTGGGAATCAGGCAATATAAGAAGAAAATATTGATGAGCAAGTGTAAAGTGACTTCCTCCTGTTGGTGAGAAGCATATTTCATTTTTTTTTTCTGGAAGAATGTATTAAATTTAAGCCATCCCAGTAATAACTAAATGCTATCTACCTGTCAATTGTATCAGTCGATTGCTTTAGAGTGTGGATTTCCATATTATCGCCCGTCGCTTCTCTCTAAAATCCTTTAGCGATGCACCCACGTGGAATTGCATCTGCACAGACCATTGACAGAGTTCTCAGTTCACAGCCTGGATACAGATATGCATGAGTGAAAGACTTTTCTCTTTAGAGATTGCCTCTGAAGAGCTCAGGTTCGTTATCCATGTTTTATCTAGGACTTCGCTTCAGAGCAGGGAGGGAAAGAAAAAGCCCTCTTGGTGACTGGGTTTCCCATTCTTTTGTCCCTCATTTGGGATCCATGATTAATCAGTGCATTGTACATAAGAGTGACCTTTATTTCTTTGGGCAAATGGAACCAAGTTGGAGCTGTAAAAGCAGGACCATAAATCAGTTCGTTACAATGGCAACTTTCTTGAAAGCACCTAAAAGCCCCGTAGGCATTCCTTCTAGTTAATGAGCAACAAGGTAGAGACCAAATCACTGGCTTGGTAGAGGCCAAGTTAGAACCAGAAGATGGTTATGCGAAAATCAGTCACCCGGGAAAATCCAAGCCACCCAGAGAAACACAACCAACTTCAAAGACCTCCTGCCCCTTCTCTTATGCAAGGCTTTGCTGGCTGAAGCATTTATATGAAAAGGCATCTGGTACTGCCGTGAAACCAACTGTGGAAACCTATTTTGTGCATACTCTATGGAAAAGGATTTTCTCTTAAAAATTGTCTTTACAGCTTCTTCTTCTTGAAGTGTTGTCTGGATTTCCCGAGAGGTGATAGACAGCTGGTCAGAACCTCCTTTTCTTCTTTTTTAAATATAATTTTTTATTTTTAATTTTTATGGGTACATAGTAGGTGTATATATTTATGGGTTTTACAAGACGTTTTGATATAGGCGTGCAGTGCATAATAATCACAGCAGAGTCAGTGGAGTATCCATTTCCTCAAGCATTTATCATTTGTGTTGCAAACAATCCAGTTATACTTTTAGCGATTTTTAAATGTACAATTCAATTATTTTTGAGGGGAGTCACCCTGTTGTGCTAGCAAATACTAGGTCTTATGCAGTCTATTTTTTGTGCCCTGGGGCCTCCTTGTCTGGAGATCCTGATGTTCTCCTGCTTATTCACTCTCTCTCACTTCCTGGCGTGTTCAGAACAACCTACTTCAGCAATCCAGAAGGGGTGAGACCCCACAGGCTTTCATAGTAGATGAAACTAAAATAGCTTCTTGATGATCGATGGAAACCCTGTAGGAGTTTCTCTTTCTCTATGAGGTGATATGCCCCCAAGCCTCTGAACCCAAAGAAAAGGGAAAATCAAATAAAAAAACAAGCACACGATTCATTTGATCTTTGTATCTGTGTGTTTGTAGGTATATAATTCTACTTTATTGGTCTTTTCTTACCCATTTTTTGTGGGTTTACATATGAACCATGTCATGTCTTTTTAGAGTAAATCCTTACATACTAATTAGTGTCTTGGCACACCACATACTACACTATTCTCCCCAGTGCCATCCGTGACATGGGGGTACACGTTAAACCACAACCAAAAGTCTATAGAGATTTTTTTGGCTATTCAAGAAAAAAAACCCACCCCTGTGCCCCCCCCCCGAAAAAAACATGTATCCCATTCGAGAAACAGTCTTTACCTAGAGTGATATTTATGGAATAGCAATAAGAAAATATTTATGGAATAGCAATAAGAAAATATTTTGCCTTTTAAAATGCATAACTCTTATCACATCCTCCTTTTTACTAAAGTGATACATTTTTACCCAATGCCACTGAGTGCGTCACTCCGTGTTGGGTTTCAGGCTGATGGTAGAGGAGCCCTTAGTGTGTTCAGTTTCCAGCCATGATGTGATGTTTCTGGTTTGGGCCCCACTCTTGCTGGTAGGCACTGATGGTTGAGGTGACTGCTCCCGCCATGGATTATTCTCTGAGCATCCTGTGCTCAGCCCCTCAGCATAATAAAGCCTTAGTATCTGCTCTGTCTCTTTCAATCTTCATGTAAAATCATTCTCAAAATTCTCTATGAAGAATCCAGCTTGGCACATAGGGAGGCATTCTGAAAAGCGCAGTTCTCCCACAGACAGGTACTTACCCAGGGAACCCAGGATCCTAGGAAGTCTATAAATAGGGTTTAGGGCTGCAAAACACCCCATTGAGATCATATACACACTTTCATGTGTGTATAGATTTATTTTGGTGGGGAGAGGGCTTATAGTTCTCCATGGATTCTCAAAGGAGTCTGAGACCTGCCCAAAGTTCATCACTGTCACCTCAGCTGGCTTCCTCTCTTCCATTTCTTTGTCTTTCCCATCTATCCTGTATATTACATCAGCATAATCTACATAAAATCTATTTTGCATGTCTTGTAGCATACCCAAAAGCCTTTCAAGTATCTCCTACTGATAGGACACTGTGCTCTCTTGCCCTGGCTATCCTCCTAATTCCATCTTTCGTGGTTCTTCTCCCCACCTGGTACTCCAGACTGTGCCACTCCTATCTCCCCAACATGCCCTGCTCATTTGCAGTCTCCTCTGCCTTCTCTCATCCCTTCCCCACATTCCATCTTCCAAGTCCTTTAAGGTTAAATCCTCTCACTAAGCTTTTCTTCGGTCAACCAACAGCATCACTGTTTTGCACAAGCTTGTGCCGTCTATATGGACTTTCTCTTCACCATAAACTCTTTTTCACAATATTTCATGGAACGAACCTTTCATGTGTATGTCTGGCCATCCGAAATGGATTGTGAATTTCTTGAAGACAAAGTTTCTCTCATTCATTCATTCATTCATTTATGCATTCCACAGACATTTATTTAATATCTTCTATTCATGGGGAACTGAACCTGGTGCTGGGTTTGGGCCTCCTCTACACAGGAACGAGCTCTACGCACACAGAGCACGCTCAGTGAACACTGAATGACTCAATAAATGTGGGTCAAACCAAGCCATTTTAGTAGAGCTCAAGAACCTCTGAAATGAAGACAGCACAGTCAGGGTTTCTCTGGGCTTCTGGGGCCAAAGCAGAACCTGCAGGCATGATGGTTCTTAAAATGGAACCTTCTGGAGGGCTCGGTAAGTCTCTTTCCACTTCCAGAGGAGCCTGCGTTCTGCTGACTCTGTTTCACCCATGGCGGGCTCCCACTTTACTGGCTCTAGGTGTCTCCTTGGCTTTTCCTTCCCTGTGGATGGCTGAGTGAGAGCAGGATCAAAGTTCCCCCTTTCATCAGAGCTTGCATCCTACAAAGGGGAAAGAAAAAGAAAACACACCCATTCTTTCTAGCCACCGGAGCTTTCTAGCATTCTATCCCCAGCAGCTAAACTGATATTCCTGATCGTATTCCTTCGTGGAGAAGCCCACCTCTGGAAACGGGAGTTGGAGTGGGGGACCGGCATCTAGCCAGGTGGTGGGTAGAGTTATCACACCTTCGGGTGGGTGCAGGAACCTGGTGCTGTGTGCATATGGCTTTTAGAGGCTGCTTTGAAAGCCCCCTGAGCTGTTAGTCTTGGCCGGCTCCCTGGGCAGTTGCAGTTGAGTGAGCATCTGCCATGAGGGCTGGGGCTGAGGGAGAAGCCAGGTTGTTAGCTTGCTTTCCTCGGCCTTGCATCTTGGTTCGGGATGAATTCCTTTGCTGTGCTCCCTTCAAAGAAAAGGGAGCGTGAGTCCCTGAGATTGAGGGGCCAGTGGCAAGACAAAGCTCCCTGAGCCACATCCTGGAGGCATCTGGGGTGGCCTCCATCACCCAGGATTCTCTTCTCCTCTTTGCTGCAAACCAGAGCACTGGCTGTGCTTGGAGGGGCCCCCGAAGCCTGCTGTTCTTCCTTTCCACCTCCTGCTCTCTTATGCCAGTAAAAACAAGAGAGGGAAACAGCTTTGATGCTGGACCTCCCTCAAGACAACCGTGTCTGCCAGGGAAGAGAGAGACTGTGTACATCTCACGTGTGCATGGTGATGCGTTCTGCATATCTTTTACACATTAGGCATGATTTCTCTTGAATTTTTGGCAGAAGTCTCCTGCAGAGGTCCTGAGCAACTACCTTCAAAATAATGTATTTAAAACACACCACAGCACTCTTTAATTGGGACCACTGACTACATTTTCCATGGTAGAATGAAGGAAAAGTCAGCTTTTACTCATAAAGTGAATCAGTATGAGTACCTGCTCAGATAGCATTTTTTAAATTGTGGAATAATACATATGCTATGAAATTTACCATTTTAACTATTTTAAATGGAACAATTCAGCAGCATTTAGCACATTCACAATGTTGTACAACCATCACCACTATCTACTTCCAGAATACACACACACACACACACACACACACAGAGTCTCGCTCGCTCTGTCACTCAGGCTGGAGTGCAGTGGCGTGATCTCAGTTCATTACAGCCTCTGTTTCCCAGATTCAAGTGATTCTCCCACTTCAGCCTCCCAGGTAGCCAGGATTACAGGCACCTGCCACCACACCTGGCTAATTTTTGTATTTTTAGTAGAGACGGGGTTTCACCATGTTGGCCAGGCTGCTCTTGAACTCCTGGCCTCAAGTGATCTGCCTGCTTCAGCCTCCCAAAGTGCTGGGATTACAGGTGTGAACCACCACTCCCGGCCTACTTCCAGAATATTTTAATCATCCCCCAAAGAAAAATGGTTCTCAGTAACTAACTGGTCATGCTCTATTTTCCTTTCCCCCACCCCCTGGCAACCACTAATCAGCTTTCTGTCTCTATGGATTTCCGTGCTCTGGATAGTTTATTATAAACAGAATTATACGATATATGGCCTTTTGTGATGGGCTTTTTCACTTAGCATAATGTTTACAAGGTTTATCTGTGTCGTAGTACGTATCAATACATCATTCCTTTTTATGGCTGAATAATCATCCTAAGTTTGGGGGTTGAAGCTGTTTTCTCTCTCTGGCACTTCTGTTCCCATTCCCACCTTCACTCTGATTCAAGACCGTATGAGGCCTTGACTCATCTGAGCCTGATGCTTCCTGACTCTACCTCCTCCAACCTGGTAAGCAACCCCCAGATCTCATCTGAACACCCCCTGCACCAGGGTCCCCTGAAGAACTGCTTAGAATCGTATGTTCCTGGCCCCATTCCACACCTGAATGGGACCCTCTGGGGGTGAACCCAGGGAATCTGCCTTTCTGACAACTTTCTGGCCACTCAGATGCATGCACCTTCCCCAGCTCCAGCCCCGGGACTCCCCGCAGCTGGGCTTCATCTCCATTTACACCCACCAGATCCCACCCACGTTCCAGATCCAGCTCAAATGCCACATATCCTGTGATTCCCGAAACATTCTTCAACTCTCGGCCAGAAATGATCTCTCCTAGACTGTGAGCTGCATGAAAACAGAGTCCTGGCCTTCTCTGTATCCCTTAAATAATATTCATCCCCACAATAGGAGCATTCACTGAGCACTGATGTGCAGGCTGTGTTCTAGCTGCAATCAATTAACTATTTTAATCTTCACAGTGCAAGTGAAGGCGATAGGATTATCTCCAAATACCTGGAAGAACTGCCCTGTCCAGGAAGTGCCAGAGTGATTGTGCTCAGTGACAGACAGAGGGTGACTCCTCAGCCCACATGATGAAATGGTGTATGAATGAATGAAGTTTCAGAAACCTGTCCTGAACCTCAATGGGGAAAAGAAAGGCAGTGGTGGCAGGATAATAACCATTGAAAAATCAACGTTAGGCCGGGCGCAGTGGCTCAAGCCTGTAATCTCAGCACTTTGGGAGGCCCAGATGGGCGGATCACGAGGTCAGGAGATCGAGACCATCCTGGCTAACACGGTGAAACCCCGTCTCTACTAAAAACTACAAAAAAGTAGCCGGGCATGGTGGCGGGCGCCTGTAGTACCAGCTACTCGGGAGGCTGAGGCAGGAGAATGGCGTAAACCTGGGAGGCGGAGCTTGCAGTGAGCCGAGATGGTGCCACTGCACTCAGCCTGGGTGACAGAGCAAGACTCCGTCTCAAAAAAAACCAAAAAACAAAAAACAAAAAACGAAAAACCAATGTTAGTACCTTCTAAGGTGTACGTGAGTCACCCTCCATCAGGGGACCCTTCTGTCCCCACCTTTGTGCAAGGTCCTGGTACCTGAGGCTTCCCATGTGGAGAATGTGCATCCTCAATTCCTGCCTCCCCTTGTTGACTTTTCTCATTGGTCCTGCTGTTAAGGCAGAAGGTATGTGCCATTACAACAAAGGTGCAAATTACCATGCACGTGATTGGGTTCTGGAAACATGGGCCATGTGACATGTGCCCACGTGGCTCCTGTCAGGTGGGCTAGAACTGGCCTTAGCCAGAAAACAAAGCTTTAATGCAAACTTGTAACTTTCCTTACCATGTGATCCAGCAACTCTACTCGCAGGCACATACAATGAAGAACTGGAAGCAAGTACTCAGACAAGTACTTATACGCCAGCGCTCATACCAGCACTATTTGCAGTAACCTAGACACGTACTTGGCGTACAAGTACACGTTTGAGTCCTTGCTTCCAATTCTTCATTAGATACGTGACATATCCCTACAAAGGATTATTCAGTCTTAAAAAGGGAGGAAATTCTGATATCTGTGGTAACACGGATGAGTCTTGAAAATATTATGCTAAGAGAAATAAACCAGCCACAAAATGACAAATATTGTAAGATTCCACTTACATGAAACATCTAGAATATTCATGTTCACGGAGATAGAACACAGATTAGAGTTCACCAGAGGCTGTGGGGAAGGGAGGAATGGACAGATATTGCTTAATGGGTGTAGACTTTCTGTTTGGGGTGATGAAAAGATTTTTGGAAAGAGATAGTGGTGATGGTTGCATAACATTATGAAAGTACTTAATGCCACTGAAACGTATACCCCAAAATGGCTAAAATGCTACATTTTGTGTTATAGACATCTTACCACAATAAAAAAAAATAGATTTCAGTGTTCCTTTTCAACCACCATAATAAAGTACAAAATCCTTGGGCCTCCTGTCCCCTTGAATAGGGTCCATTAGGAGCTCCCTGTTGTTGAGCCCGAAATCTGTTTAACCTCCCATTTCTCTGACCCAGCTGCTGTGCTGGGGAGAAAGAGATATCTGACTTTCCCTGAATGGCCCTGGGGAGAGTATAGCCCAGCTGAGAGGGCAGTGCAGGCCTTTCCAGCAAGCCTCAACCATTAAATGTGCCCCTAGGGCACCTCCCGCCCTGGGGTCAGAGTTCTGGCCGATTGTTGCACCATGGCCACTGAAAGCCCTCCTCATTTCATTGTTAGAAGCCTCAGTAACGTTCTGCCTGTGTCCTCTTCAGACTTTGCAGAATTTCTAAAAATGAATTGAGGGAGTGTTAAATGTACATTCAAATCCAGCCCCAGTCTTGCAAATATACCTGCAGTTACTTTATAGACCTGTCATGGTTAGGTGTTGAGAAGTCAGCAAGGGAGGAGGGCAGGGACTGGGGAGAAAAACTTGATTATTAACAAGGCCCTTGGGAGGGAGGGCTGATTTTTTTTTCTCAAATACAACCACTATTCAGAGCATGTGGTTAATAATCTTCAATCAACTCCAGTTTATTTGCATATCAAATCAATTTTGCATGCAAAAAGCGTCTCCCGTATAAATTAAATGCTCTGTCAAAGACCTCCATGCTTCCCAAAAGCCTCATACACTCCAGGCTATTTGGAAAAGCCTTAGTACTAGCTTTGCTCTCCTGTGAAATCATTTACAGATATTGTATTTTATTTTGATTAATTTATCAAACACATATGTAGAGTTATTATGCACCTGGCATGTTCCAAGCTCTTTACAAATATCACCCTACTGAACCTGCTTAATCAACCTACGAGGTGGGTTCTGTTCTTATCCCCATTACACAGATGAGAAAACGGGGGCACAGGTCACTCTCAAGGTGATGGCAGGGCAGACTCTGAGGACATTTTCTTTTTTTTCCAAAACCTCCATCCCCCAGGTTCAAGTGATTCTCGTGTCTCAGCCTCCCGAGTAGCTGGGATCACAGGCATGTGCCACCGTGCCCGGCTAATTTTTCTGTATTTTTATTAGAGACAGGGTTTTCCCATGTTGGCCAGGCTGGTCTCGAACTCCTAGCCTCAAGCAATCCACCCGCCTTGGCCTCCCAAAGTGCTGGGATTACAGGCATGAACCACCGTGCCTGATCTTTGAGGACATTGTCTAAGGGGGCAGGTAGGAGACTAAACAAGCCCCCTTTCATGCAGAGGCTCAGCACCCCATTTCCCCTGTTCGTTGCATTGGCGTAAGGCCCAGGACAGGCCGCCAGAGCATAGGGAAAGAGCAGGCAGGCGCAGCTGTGTCCTGGGATGTCCACTCTGCCTCCCGTCACCCTGGACTCCTCGGCTTCCCTGAGAAATTGCGGAGTGGGAGGTGACGTTTCTTCCCACTTGCCTTAGGAATGGATGGCAGAGGGGAGGCACCTTTCTGAACCGCCCTGGCGTGGGTTGGCATGTGTGGCCAAGCCTTCTGGAGAGCACAGCTGGGATTCCTGGTCACATCGTGTTTGAGAGCCCTTTCGGGTGACTCAAATGCCATTGCTGAAATCTGAATAAGGTCTGCGGATTGTCCCAACCCCAGTTTCCTGGTTTTGATGTTGTACTTTCGTGACGTAAGATGTAAACGTCGGGAGAAACTAGGCAAAGGGTACACGGGGCCAGTCTGCACTGTTTTTGCCACTTTCTGTGGATCTGTCATTATTTTAAATAAAAGGTTTTGTGTTTAATTGCCATGTTTGAGGCCCGGAAACTGTAGCTACCTCTTCAGCGCCAGCTTCGCTGTGTTTCTCTGTGCTTGAGAGCCTGCGACAGCCGCCCAGTCTGTGGAGGGAAACCTATTGTCAGTCTCAGAGCTTGCCTCCCCTCTTGGCCCCCAGCTCCCCCTTTTCCCTGGACTGGGGGTTCCCTTTCCTGCCCTGGAGCTGGGGCATTTTCAGCTGCTTTTTAAGAAGCCTAATATACTTACCCATAAATCTCAGGCACACTCTGCCCTGAGCCTCCCCGCTCTCTCTCCTGGCAGTAATCCTGGTGCAGGGGAGCACCCCGGGCTTTCTGAATTGCCATTTCCATCCCCCACTGGGCACCTTGCATGTGCTATTTCATCCAATTCTCTCAATACCAAGGAAGGGTTTAAGTGGGGACATATGGGTATCTCTGGGAGAGGGGAAGGGACCTCCAGGTAGAAGGAACTACAGGGGCAAAGGCACAGAGGTAGGATGGGGGCCCCGTATAAGGAACAGACCAGACATGGAGTGATGTGGAAGAGGCTGCCAGGTGCACTGAGGCTGGACCAGCACGGGGAGGGAGTGGATGCAGCCAGGCATTCTGAGAACTAGAGTCACTGGCCTCCTGGTAAATATGGATGTGAAATATGGACAGACGACAGTAGAACAAAGTCATCCTTCTTCCTTCTCCAAACACATGAGTCTGTCATCCTCTGTAGTTTCTGAAAAACGTGTGTGGTATCTTCTCCTTTCAATGTGGCCGGCCTGCAAGGGGTGTATTTACAGTCCTGGCCTGACAGCCCTTTACATGCCCAAGACTCTGATCCTAATTTATTTCTCTCCCTCAAATCCCCAGCATTTGGAGTTCGGCGTCTTCAGAGGGGCAGCACACACGATGGGGCCTTGTGACACCAGTCATTACATCCCCAAACCTTGTGTGCTGTGGCTCAGCTGCACGGCAGACATTCCGTGTGGATTAGATTTGGCTGGAACGCCTTGGAGTTTAGAGCCGATTTGTCACAGTGTTTCAGGATTAGGCCCCTGAGGGGCCAAGAAGATGAGCCCAGGAATTCCGAAGCCGGTGTTCAGGGCTTAGGGCATGCTGTTTCCACCTCATCCTGGGATGTGCCTTCTCTCCACCTCACTCAGATGTGGCTTCAGTGTTGAGGGCTTGTTATTAACAAACCTGACATCCCCCTTCCCCTACTTCATCCCTGCTGTCCCATGGGGTTGTCAGGGTAACTCTGCCCTCCCCAAAGGCAAGACACACGGAGTCCTCCCAGCAGCCCTTTCTTCTCCACTCCGAGCTGTTTTCACTGCTCTGTCTCTACCTCTGCCCTTTGATCAGCAGATAATGAGGCTCCTCCCCTCCTCCCCTCCTCCCCTATCCCAGACTGTTCTATCTGTTGTGATTTCTTCCCCACAGATGGCCAGGCAGCTTTTCAGAGGCTGTGTTTCTGAATCTTGACCTCCACTTATCTGGGCAGATTGATTCTCATGTGGCATGGCTATGTTTGGGGATAAACGTTGGTGCTTTTATTTTCTCCCTAAAAGGCCCCTGTTCTGGACAGCAAGCTCCCTGAGTGCTGGGATGGGCAGACTTCCCTAATTGCAAGGTGCCAGGGCCTTTCAGGGCCTGCATTGAGGACGTTGTGTGATGGCCCAACGTTGCTCGAACGAACGTTCCTTCTAAAATCCTGCGGTGGCCAAATGTGAGCCTGGATCTCTGGGTGTTTGCTCTGAAAAACAAAATATCTGATAAACAGAAATCCATTCTGGAGGAAGCAGACCGCTGGGGACCTGGCCATGTCCCCACTGAGCCAAGGACACACTCGGATGTTCCCAGGACGAAGGGAAGGAAAAGTAGGGCCTTTAGCCAACCAGCCCAATTTCATTTAAAAACTGGTGAGAGAGAAAAGGAAGGCCATACTACTTTTTTAACATTGAAAAATTGTATTATTTTTCAGAAATGGGGTCTCTATATTGCCCTGGCTAGTTTTGAACTCCTGTGCTCAAGCAATCCTTTCGCTTCAGCCTTCAAAGTAACTGGAACTACAGGCTTGGTGATCATACCATTTTTTATATTGAGATGGTGGGAGGTGACCTCTTCTCACTAAAGGCCTTGTCTGACTGACTTCTCTCTCAGGAGTGGTAGCACACAGTTTGGTAACACTACCTCACACTTAGGTAGCACTCATATAGAGGCACTGCCCTGAATTTCCATCATGTAGTTGCTCATTTAATCCTCACAACAACCCCATTTTACAGATGTGGAGACTGAGGCACAGAGCCGTGAAAACTGAGATTAACTGCTAGAGGATCTGAGCCCACACTGGCTCCAGAATTCTTCCTCTTAACCACTATCAGGCAGCTAATGATTAAATAATAATTAAATCTTTGTGAAGCTCTTATTAGGTGCTGGGCACTGTGCTTTGAAATGCATTGTCTGGTTTAATTCTCATACTCTTCTGGGGGAAGGTGTTTTATGCCCATAGTGTGAGCACAGAAACTGAGCCTCAGAGAGGCCAGCCAGTGGCTGTGTGGGATTCAGGCCTGGGCTTCTCTGCTTCTACCTCCTGCTCTTGTTTTGGGGTGATCCAGGTAGAAGGAAGGCAGGGAGAGGCAGACTGGGGAGGGAACCACCCTTGGGGACCCCACTCTGTCCCATTGCACTGTGCCAGAGGTGGTCACACACTCACTCCTCCCAGAGTTCAGTCCACACCAGTCAAGGTGGTTGCTGGGCAGCTGCCTCCTACTTTTCTGATTCTTGCTAAGTATCTTCCCCTGATCATCCTAACATGCCCAGTACCTTAACCAAGCATGCCTGGGCTTGACCTCCACCCCCGTGTCCCACGTCCCACCCACCTTCCATCCTAAAGAAACCACTGGCTTCTTCAGCTGCACCTCCCCTTATCCACCTCTATTCTCTCGGTCAAGCCTGGAACCCTTCACATCCTCTATGACTCCTTTTCAACCTGCCTTCAGCCCTAGTAATTGCCAAGTCAGAGGAAAGCAATATCCTTTGGGATGATCCACTGGAGAAAATCCTGCAGTGGCCAAATGTGACCCTGGGTCTCTGGACCAAACTATGTGAGAAACATAAATCCACACATACACAAAGGTAAACTGTTCCCTGGGGGCACACCAGTGTTGAGTCTCTCTGTCCACGGCCTCCCGGCCACCGCCTCCCTGCCCCGCTCTCTCCCCAGATTTTATGAGCTTCAAGGGTTCTACTTCTTGGGACTGTTAAAAATTAGATTGGGAGGCCATTAGGTTGGACTGGCTCCAGTGCTGTGGGTTCCTATAATATGTAAGCAACTGAAGCCTGATGGAAACAGTAAAACAAAACGTATCAGTCACCACCAACCAACTTCTAACTAGGGACTTACCTACCATCAGAGCATATGCAAATAAGGCAAGCACACAGCTGTAGTCATTTAAGAAATTTCTTTTCTTTACCTCCACATTCAGCCCATAAAGGCTTCCTGCCCGTGCTGCTGGAGCAGTTTTCTGAACCTCTTTTGGTTTTGTATGCTGCCTGATCCATGAATCCTTTAATACTCAAATAAACTGAGTTAAAGTTTTGTCAAAATTTTTTTTTAATAGGACCTTCCTGGAGGAAGGCGACCCCAGCACTGGGGTGGGGAACAGTGGCAGGACCCTGTTCTGGAGCTCACCCCAGGTGTTCCCAAGGCCTGGCTGTGTGAGCTTCTGGCTCTGTTGGTCTTGAGGGAATGACTCGTGCCCATGCAGGGCTAGGGTAGGAGAGGGGTGGGAGAGAAACCTGAGAAGGGGAGGCCAGTTGGACAACAGGGCTTGCTCTGTCAACAAAGGCTGTCAGCTAAGACTGACAACACAATCTTTCACAAGTGAGGGGGTCTCAAAACAGCCATCCCACTGGGTGTGGTGGGAGGACCAGTAGATCCTCAAGACTAACCTGGAGGTTTGGTGGTTCTTCTCTCCCACGGCCCCAGCTTGAATTCTGCTTGGATTTGGAAAACACTTGAGAACTTGTGTTACCCTCCAGCCCCAAGCGAGTTTGAAAGTTGGCTTCACAATGACTGAGAGAGAGTTTAAACTAGAAAATTCCATCTGGTCTTCAGGCAAGGGATTTCTGCATCTCTCCTGCCAGACTTTATGTTAAGCAAGTAAAGTATTGGCACAGACTTGATTTTGATGTACATGAATAGGCTTTTGTGTCATATTTATTTTGCTGGCCAAAGAAACTCAGGATTTCATATTTTGAAATCAAGCTCTGCACTCATTCTATTATTCTACTGCTATGGATTAACATATTTAAATAACTCTTATCCCACCACCCAAGGCAACGGGAAAAAAGTTTTCAAAGAAAAAACCCAGGAGATACCAAAGCATATGCAGACCAGCCTGGTTGTGGCTCCCCTCCCCAGGGGCAATGACCACTCCTAGTTGATTTGGGGAATATTGCAGAGATATTCTAGATATTCAATTGCATATGTAAACACACTCCTCCTCCTCCTCTTTCACCTGTGTGGTCGCATATTAAACGCACTGTCTTGCCCTTGATTTAAGAAAATACCCTAGATGTTCTCTCGTTCTTCTCTCATTCTTCTTCATGGTCTATGTGATCCATAACAAACTGAAGCAGACCCCTAATAATGGACTAACCAGCACTAAACAGACATTTAGGTTGTCTCCAGTCTTTCTGAATCCTGCTTATCTAGGAGGTAAAAGATGAGACCTAGCCTGATTTCAAGTGTACCTTTCTCTTTTCTTCTTCATAAGATCGAACATCTCTTTATATTTAAGCAAAGTGATTTGTGTGTCATTTTCTGTGCATTTGCTAAGTCTTTGCTCTCAGCTTTTTAGGTGTCCATATTAAAGAAACACACTCACATTTCCTTAACACTGAAAACTGTTGATGTTCCAGGTGCGTGTTAATGCAGGCATTCAAGAGAGCTGGATGAACCCCTCCAGTTAGGAGATAGTGCTCTGATGAGCAGGAAGGGAGGACTCTTGGCAGGATTGTATAATTGGCAGTCTTTCATAGAGGAAAATAATTCCCGTTATCCAGGACATCTCTCACTTTCTCTAAGATATTAACAAAAACAGCAGCAATTTTTTTTTTGAGGATCTATCATGTGAGAGGTAGTAGGCTAAGCATGTTAAATGCATTATTTCCTTTGATCGGCACAACATCCTGTGATGTTAGCATTATTGTTGCTCTTGTTTTACAGATGAGGAAACCAAAGCTTAGAGAGGTAAACAAATAGTCCGGAGTCACAGAGTAGCAGTCAGGATTTGAACCCAGGCCATAACTTAAATGCTGTATAGCCTCTCACATGAGTAGGCAAGTGCTTCTCAGGCTGGTGAGCCTGTGAGCAGCCTTGACCCTGGAATTTGGGCATTTCGAAGAACACAGCCAGGAGGAACATCTTGAGTTCTCTTATGGTCATGGTCACCTTTGCCAGTGATGTTCTTCCAAAGGGTGGTTTTGCCTTGCACAATGACTGCAAAAACTATCGCATTAAGTATTATGAGAAGCCCTTTTGCCCAGGGCTCAGATTCGCCTCTACTCCCTTGAACCTGTTCATGCATGAGCAGCATAGGCTCCTGGAAGCTTGACTGTCCCAGAAAAGGAATACCCAAAAAGGGGGAGTGTTATCCCCGTCAGCCCCTCTGGCACCCCGGCATTCCCTGGAATTCAGCATGAGGATTCATAGCTCATCATAGCAGCCTACTTGGGGGAAAAGCTTTGTAATGCTCCTCTTGGGAACTGTCCAACTCACAGACAACTCTAAAAAAGTAGAAAGAGAGAACCCTCTTAGTACCTGCCTCTGCCTTTAGTCACTTCCTGGGAGACTTTCCAACTGCACCAAAGGTGCATGATATCTCAGCCCCCAGTGGGGAACCTGGGCCAAGGGGCCATTTCCACCCTGGGCTTCCGGCATTCGACACAGCCTAGAAGCTCCAGAACAGGTGCTTCCACATACGCCTCCAGCTCAGTGCTCTCCTTTTCTGTGTGTCTTGCCTCCTCTGCTCACCTCAGGCTGCGATCAGCCACAGGGAAGAGATGACCAGAATCCTTCCCACTGTCTCCTGATGCTGCCTGGCTGGCCCTGCCTCACTCTGGCCTGCCCTTGACCTGGGATGGGGAAATGGCTGCAGGCTGATGGGCCAGCCAGGGACACCTCTGTCCACACTGATGTGAGGCCATTCCCCCTTCCTGGCCTGCTGGTTGTGTCCGAGGTCTACGCTAACTGACCACAATTTCTGCAACACTTTCTGCTGATGGCTCAGCTTCAGGAAAGCTGTATGGGGTGAGCAGTCTGCAGGATGGTAAAGGCACCTTCTCTCTCTCTCTCTCTCTCTCTCTCTCTCTCTGTGTGTGTGGAGAGGGAGGGAGGGAGAGAGAGAGAGAGAGAGAGAGGTATGGAGTATTAAACTCAATAAAGAAAGTATTACTTTAGAATCTTTTTTAAGACACAGTCTCACTCTTTCACCCAGGTTAGAGTACAGCAGCCTGATCTCAACTCATTAAAACCTCTGCCTCCCTGATTCAAGCATGCCTCAGCCATTTGAGTAGCTGGGACTACAGGCATGCACCACCACACCTGGCTAATTTTTGTATTTTTAATAGAGACAGGGTTTCATCTCATTGGCCAGGCTGGTCTTGAACTCCTGGCCCAAATGATTCCCCCACTTGGCCTCCCAAAGTGTGTGCAGGGATTACTGGCATGAGCCACCACACCTGGCCTAGCATATTTGCTTTCTCCCAAGTAAGTACCTTCAGGAGGAATTTAATAGTGAATGAGGCTGGGCATGTTTTCCATCTGGTGTGTACAATGAATAACAGAGAGTAAACAAGTTGTCAGGCTCAGTCATGTGGTAAAAGGTAGTTTATCGGAAGTTGTGGAATCAGAGTTCAGTCAAGCTGGCTCTGGGAAACCCCCGAGTCTGCTGTTCCTATTACTATGAATTAAGTTTCTGGAAAACAAAAGGCCTTCCTGGTTTGTCCCTTTATCTCATGACCCTGTGCAGGTACTACAACAAACCCTTTCCCACTCCCCTCCCTGACCCATTCTTTCCACTTCTGTGCGTGCTCCTGCTCTTCCCTCCACCTGAAATGCCCTTCCCATTGTCTCTGGATGTTCCCACATTATCCTTGCTTCAGGTCCCAGCCACAGTCCACATCTTTCTCTAGGATGGCTTCTGCACTGCTCAGGGAATGAGAAGCAGATATAAATGGGAAGTAGGCAGGGACTAGACACTAGAGACGTGGAGTGTCCTGGCAGACACTGCTAATTATCCACCATTTTGTTCAGGGAGGCAACAAGTCCAACTTTTTTTTTTTTTTTTTTTTGACACAGAGTCTCACTCTGTCGCCCAGGCTGGAGTGCAGTGGCGGGATCTTAGCTCACTCACTGCAAGCTCCGCCTCCTGGGTTTACGCCATTCTCCTGCCTCAGCCTCCTGAGTAGCTGGTACTACAGGTGCCTGCCACCACGCCTGGCTAGTTTTTTGTATTTTTTTAGTAGAGACGAGGTTTCACCGTGTTAGCCAGGATGGTCTCGATCTCCTGACCTCGTGATCCACCCGTCTCGGCCTCCCAAAGTGCTGGGATTACAGGCTTGAGCCACCACGCCCGGCCCAAGTCCAACTTTTAGCTCCCATCCCCGGCTCCCTTGCAGCTAGGGAAAACCACGTGTCCCAGTTCTGACCAGTAAGATCTAAATACAAGCTTGCATGGGGCTTTGGGGGAAACTGTTTATATGGGAACAGAATTATGATGTAACACCCTACTGATCAAAGTCACCTACTAGAGATCACCAAAGAAGAACAGGAAGGAGACTGGGTCCCTGAGGGCTCTCCCCTGGCCCCACCTTGCCTGGACCTGCTTTGTCAGATGGATCCAGGTTTTGTGGGGCCTGAGACTTTTTCATCGTGGAAGACCTTCTTTGAGGAAAAGAACACAAAATATAAAATAAACTGGCTAAAACTTGGGAGGGGTCCCAAAGTTTAATTGAATTTCTCCCAGGACTTCCACCTCTGTACTTCTTGGAAACAGGAAAAAGGCAACAGTTTAAGCCAAAGTTCTCAGAACTGAACCTCATTCCTGACAGTCTAGTGGCTTCAAGTGCTGACTGCGCTAAGGAAGAACAGAATCTTCCTTAGAACAAGATCTTAAACCTGGTTAGCAGCTTAAAACAGACCCTAACCTTAGCAGCACCCAGGAGGCATTTAATGTCCTTGTTTTGGGTTGAATTCTGTTCCCCTCAAAATTGATAGGTTGAAGTCCTAACCTCTAGTAACTCAGAATGTGAACTTTTTTGGAGATCAGGTCCTTACTAAGGTGATCAGGTTAAAACGAGGTCATTTGAGTGGGCTCTCATTCCATATGATGGGTGTCCTTCTAAAAAAAAAAGGAGGAGGGGAATTCGAACACAGAGATTGACAAAGAAGGGATAGGATGTGAAGAGACACAGGGAGAAACCAGCCACCTGCAAGCCAAGGAGAGGGGCCTAGAACATCAGCAAAGCTGATCCTTCCCTTGCAGCCCTCAGAAGGAGCCAACCCCAATGTCACCTTAATCCTGGTTTCCAGAACAGTGAGACAGTCTGCTCCTATTGTCTTAGTCACCCAGTCCACGGCACTTTGATGGCAGCTTTAGCAAGCCGACGCAGCCCTGAGACCCGGGCCCTACCAGACTCTGATCCAAGCATCTGGGGCCAACTCAGATCTGAGGCTGTTTTCAAAGACCCTGGGGTGATCCATTGTGCAACCAGGGGTAGAACCGCGACCTTAGAGGATTCAGAAAGCTTCCGAGAGTAGATTGTGCTCAGATGGGCCTTGAAGAAGAAATAGGAGTTCAAGGGACAAAGAAGCCAGGAAGATGGCCGGGTGCGGTGGCTCACGCCTGTAATCCCAGCACTTTGGGAGGTTGAGGTGGGTGGATCACGAGGTCAGGAGTTCGAGACCAGCCTGGCCAACACGGTGAAACTCCGTCTCTACTAAAAATACAAAAATTAGCCAGGTGTGGTGGGGGCACGCCTGTAATCCCAGCTACTCAGGGGGTTGCAGCAGGAGAATTGCTTGAACTGGGGAGGCGGAGGTTGCGGTGAGCCGAGATCGCACCACTGTACTCCAGCCTGGGCGACAGAGCAAGATCTGTCTGGTGGGGGAGGCGGGGAAGAAGCCAGGAAGGTGTTCAGGTAGCATTACCAGCCTGAGCATGATGGGGTTAGAGCACAAGACCTCACGTGTGCCAGGTCAGAGGGGACCTGGCAGGAGGACCCACGGCAACAGCAGAACAGTCTGGGCCAGGGAACAGAGTCTTACCTGGCACGCAAGGGGGTTTTCCTGGGGAGCAGGAGCCAGCGAAGACGGCAGTCTGAGGCCTATGGGGATGGGAAGTGTCGTTTAGAAAGACAAGGCATCCTGTTTTCTCCTTTGATGTTATTGGATGTGCCCCTCGTCAGCTCTAGCTTCATGACAGTGGCCGTTCACGTGCTGGCCCCTCAGGAGGGGCTGGTGGCCTCGGTGCAGAATCACAGGCTGGAAACAACTGCCTTTCCTTGGAGGAACTTGCTGGGGTTTCTCGGGCACTGATCGGTGCTTTCCTCTTGCTGAACGTCCTTCCCCTCTTGCCCTCTGGGCAAACTCCTACAGCACCTTCAATGCCCAGCTTCTGTCACCTCCTCTGGACAACTTGTCCTGTCTCCCCTTTGAGCCTGCTGCCGTTCCCCACCACAGCACCTCCCATGGATCCTGCCATGGTTTGCCCTTTTGCCTTCTCTTCACTGGTCTCAAGAAGAAGGACTCTGTCTCCTCTTTCTCTAACTGAAAAATGTTTATTGAGCAACTGCAGTCTGCCAGGTCCTGCACCCCGCAGCGGTGAGCTTTGCTGATGTTCCACAGGCAGCCGTTAAACTGATGGAGCAGGAAAAAAAAGAGCACGAGAGGGCATGGAAACAGAAAGAATGATTTTGCATCATGCCAGTTTGCAAATATGTGTTGACTGGATGGCCAGGGGGCTATTAGTATTAAGAGAATTCAGTTAAACCACAGAAAACTCTCCAAGCTGTTTCCCATCTATAAACTGAGAATAAGAATCAACTGTGTGTGTCAAACGTTTCAAGGAAAGTGCACGAAGTTAACTATATTCTATCTGAGTTTAAATTCCTTCCCTGGGGGCAGGGCAGGTGGAACGTACATCTGTGCATTTGATCGATCATTTATCAGACTGTGTTGTGTGCCCTGGGACAACTTGGTGGGTTCCTTCTAGTCTGGATTTCTGGCACGGGTAGAATGTGGACCAATGTGGACCAAGATCGGCCCCGTGCCTGTTATAGTAGATGGGACCAATCTCCTTCTTGATTTCCTTACTCCTAACTACAGCTTCGTGGGTTAAAGCTTAATTCCTTTTCTCTGTCCCTGACCATTCTCCATTGCAGCAACCAATGCATGAAATGGATAGAGAAGAAGGAAGGAAGCCCAGAGGCCTGGTTAATTGAGAGCAAGGAAGCCAGGCAGTGTTAACATCGCACCAGGTACTCTGTTCTTGAATAGGATATGTACTCTATTCTTCAGGCCATATCCTATTAGCATCCCCCAGGACTTAATTCCCTGAGCTGGTTTCTGCTCATTCAGGCACTGGGGACTGGAGTAAGCAGATTATAGTCAGCGTGGAAGAGAGGCTAGCTTCAGGGGAAGGGCTCGGCTTTCTTCGGAAAGAAAACCAGGTGTTCCAAGAGGAATTCTGCCCGTCAAGAAATGATAAACGTCTCCTTGGCAGACAGCCCGCTGCAAATGGGGGGGTGCCTGTTTCAGCAAAAGGTATACAATTAATAGATAGTTCTTTGAACCTAGCCCACAGGTTACAGCAACAAGCTTTTATTAAAGACCATAATGACCCCCATATTTGGCATTTACTTCTTCGGGCAGGGCCAGAGCTGTCAGGCTGCTGGACCCTGAGCCTGAGGGGCCCTCCTCTGTCCATTTGCAAGGGCCTTAGCCCCAGGTGGACAGACAGCAGCAGTTAGAGGCCTACTGAGGCCTTTTCTCGGAAGAGGCATTATTAAATACTTTGACAAGTTGAAGCAGAGAAGTTTCTTTACTCCTTCACCCCTTGACTGTCATCAAAGTTATGCACAGAAGGCTGGGCATGATGGCTCACATGTGTAATCCCAGCACTTTGGGAGGCCGAGGTGAGCGGATCACTTGAGGTCAGGAGTTTGAGACCAGCTTGGCCGACATGGTGAAACCTCCTGTCTACTAAAAATACAAAAATCAGCCAGGCGTGGTGGCGGGTGCCTGTAGTCCCAGCTACTTGGTAGGCTGAGGCACGAGAATCGCTTGAACCTGGGAGGTGGAGTTGCAGTGAGCTGAGATCGCACCACTGCACTCCAGCCTGGGCGATACAGCAAGACTCAGTCTCAAAGAAAAAAAAAAAATTATGTACAGAAGGCTGTCATGGCCTATTTTTATGGCAGATGAGGTGTTTTTACAAGTTAATAAGGACATGCAAAGTTGGGGAAGAGGTGCGAGGGCCCAGGTTTGGCACTTGTGAGGAAAAGGAGCAAAACCCTGAAAAATGGAAACTTCCAGTACTCTAGCAGGGCCAAAAACTGTGAATGGGAACCAAGCGTGGTGGGCAAGGGCACCATTTTGAAGCCTGCCCACTGTAGGGTCGCTGTGGACACACAGTGGCTTCCCGGCTGCTTCATGGAGGGAAAAGGCCAGGAACACTGGGCAAACTGAAGGTCACACTCTTACCTTTTGTGCCTGTCCAGGGGCCAGCAGGGAGGCAGCCTGCCGCAGGAGCAGTGTCTCTCTGAAACTCTGACCATTTGTTTCATTTAACAAGTGCCTGCTGTGGACTGACCTAGAGCTGGGCGAGGAGGAAAGGGCCACCCTCTAGGGGCAACAGCTGATTGGCAGAGCCAGGAGGAGTGGCCAGAGGCCACTGGACACAAGAGAACGCTGGTTCTGTCCCACCAATTCCTTTCCTCTCCTCTTCCCATCTAATCTGTCCCCCAAATCAGATACCTTGTAAATCCCAGTTAGATCACATGACTTCCTAACTCAGAGCTTCTGCAGGCTTTCCCAGCCCTGAATCCTGGTGCTCGGGGACTTGTAGGAGCTGCCTTTCCAGTTTTTATTCCTTCCTAAAACTCACCTCCTCCTGGACTCCAGGTAAACCAGAGACTCCCATCCTCCCACTGTCCTCCCTCCCTGGGGCACTCTCCTGCCTTGGTTTTGTCCACAGCATCCTCAATGCCTGGAAACCCACCCACACCCTCGAACCACCTCAACCTGCACAGCTCCCAAGTCAAGGCCATGTCCAACACCCACACTGGGCCGGACACGGTGGCTCACATCTGTAATCCCAGCACTTTGGAAGGCCAAGGCAGGTGGATCACCTGAGGTCAGGAATTTGAGACCAGCCTGGCCAACATGGTGAAACCCTGTCTCTACTAAAACTACAAGAATTAGCTGGGTGTGGTGGCACACATCTGTAATCCCAGCTACTCGGGGGAGCTGAGGCAGGGAGAATTGCTTGAACCTGGGAGGCGGAGATTGCAGTGAGCCCATCACATGACTGCACTCTAGCCTGGGTGACAGAGCGAGACTGTGTCTTAAAACAAAACCAAAATCCAAAACCAAAACCGAAAAAAAAAAAAAAATCCCACACTGCCCTAAGTCCCAAATGGAGCCGAGTCTTCCTCTCCCCTCTCCCCTCTTCCCTGGCCCTGGCCTCTGCTTCACCTGCACTGACTGCTTTATCCCATAGTATCTCAGATCTCTCTGTCCTGCCTAATGGGCAGCCCCCGAGGGCAGTGACCCTGTTTTAAACCCCTGCTTCTCAATCTGACTGCACATTCTTATCCCCTGGGGAGCGTTAAAAGGCCACTCCTGCCGGGTCCCATACCTGGCAATTCTGACAAAATTAGTGCAGGTCTCTGGGGTGCAGCTGGGTAGGAGGAGTTTAGAAAACGCTCGACAGGTGAATCTAATATGCAGCCACGTGTTGAGAACATCTCTGAAGCCTCCATGCATTGTGCTTCTCAGGTGTTTGTTCAATTGAATACAGTCATTGCAACTTGAAGGTAATGGTGGTCATTCAGGTCACAGATCAGTGCTGACCCGTGGAAATACAACATGAGCCATAAATACGAGCCACCTGTGTCATTTTCAATTTTCTAGTCACCACATTCAAGAAAGTAAAAGGCAACAGTGAAATGAATGTGTTTTTCATCCCTGTATGCAAATATTACTTCAATACGTAACCAATACAAACATACGTGAGGAGATACTGTGCATTCTTTTGTTCATACTAGCTCTTGGAAATCCTGTGTGGATTTTACACTTAGGGTACATCTCAATTTGGATGAAACACGTTTCAAGGGCTCAGTAGCCTCTTGTGGCTTGGGGCTGCCATATTAGGGCAGTTACAGACCACAGACCAGTTGAATCGTGGTGTTCTTATGCCTGGAGAGCACTTGTGTATTGCGCCAGCAGGCTTGCAGAGCAAGGAGAGGTGGCTTCAGCAGCTGCTGTGAGAGAGATTTAACATTCTTAGCCCTGAACACCCCCCTCCCTTCTAGTTAAATCAGAGCATCTTCTTATCTTGCCTTGCTTTCCTCTTCACCCCTTCCCCATACCCGCCCCATCTGGGTCCCACATCCAAAGTAAATTTCCTCCCCTGCTCAGCCTCCTGTGGCCCGGCTTTCCAGCACCCAGCTGCAGACCTGCTGCTGCTTCCTGTCCTGATTCTCTTTGGAGAGCTGGCCGCCAGTCCCGGTGGGAGGGAAAAGGGGTGGGGGAACCTGGCCCAGGGACCTGGGAGGGAGCCGGGAGAGTTTGGAGTGTGTCCTCTCTCTCCTTTGCTTTCTCTTGCTCTCTCTTTCTGGGTCAGCATGCTAGGCCACTGACCATCCCCTCTCCCCCTGGCCTTCCTTCTTAGGGGTCCTCCTGGACCCCTAAGAAGATCCAGAAGCTGAGTAGGTCTCTGATGGGGTTACCTGGCTGCTTGCCAGCCTTCCCAGGGGCAACCCCTGGTGGGTACATTTTGATGCCAAAATGTGCAAAACCAGTAAGAACAGGACTATTATTAGACCTTCCCCCACCGGCCCAGTTACCGGCCACATGACTCGGCCCTTTGATGGCTCAGTGGGAGCCTTGGCCCAGCTCTCTGTGACTACTAATATGGTGTTTCTAAAAATGCCTTCCCACTGGTGCATACTATCACCGTCCTCCTGATGGGGATCTTTTGTTTCCAAAAGCAATTAATCTTCTTTGTCTTTTCTTTGTCTTATTGCATGTGGCCAGTTCCTGGTCTTTGTTGCAGTACTAAATCTGTGAATCGTTTTGGAGCATGTGGTAGATGGGTTTTTATGCTCTAAGTTTTTGCTGAAAGCTGTGATGGCAGGGATAGCTAATGAGATTTTTTTTAAGTGCCACAATTCGTAGGCATGTAGCAAGAGGTTTCACTTGAAAACTTGGAGAGATACATTGTAGATGACCCAATTTCACAGCTTCATAGCGTGCTGCAACCTAACTAGTTCTGTAGCTCGTCAATCAGAGATTTACTGAGCAGCAGAGAGGTTCTGGGGGAGGTGCTACAGGGACAGATAACACAGTCCCTATCTGGTTGTGGAAATAAGACATAGCGTGTAGGTAGATAGCAAGACTAAAGGTGCCCAGGATGTATATGCTGAGTGGAGGTTCAGGAAAGCAATGCTGTGCATCTAAATGCTACTGTAGGTGCCAGAACAGGAGGGGTAACCAGTGGAGGCTCCCAGAGGAGGCAGGTGCTTCAGCTGAACAAAAAGGTAGGGTGTCATAGACACAATGGCCAGGGAAGGCACCAGCAACTCCAGCAGGAGGTTCCATGGAGAATGGAGTATTGGGCTTTACGATGCTGTAGGTTATAAGCTCTCCATTTCATGGCAGAAGTGGTGATTCTTAGAGCCGATAACATTGGGTTTTCTTTCTAGCTCTGCTGCTGACATCCTCTGGTGACTTTGGCCAGTCACATGACCAGCTCAGGACCCCTTTTATAACTAACAGGGCTTGTCATTGCCCTTCCCTTCTTCTGCTACTCAGGAAAGATCAAATCAACCATTCATCCATCATCCACCCATTTAAACACCCACTCAGCACACCCATCACTCATCCATCCACCTGTCTATAAATACATATACCCATCCAATCATATACCTATTCATCCGTCTATCCACCCATTCTCCTGCCTAACAATCCATCTATCCATCCATCCATCCATCCATCCATCCATCCATCCATCCATCCATCTATCCATCCATCCCTCCATCCAATCATCCACCTATCTATCCACATATCCATACATCTATTCATCCATCCATCCATCCATCCTTTCTGTAAGTCAGCTGTGAATTTGCTCATTAAGTTCCTGTTTTCTGAGTGTCTACTCTGTGACAGACACTGTACTAAGTGCTAAAATATGCAGAGCAAAAAAGCATGATTCCTGTTATCAAGACAAGCCAAGGGCGGGGGAAATGATACATACACACATTTTCCTACCCAAATGATAAGGTTGCCACCACTACAGAGGAATAAGTAAAGGACTGCCAGTTTAGAGGAAGCAGAGGACCCTTCTGAACATGTAGTAATAACACTGTAGGCTCGCCTCCACCTGAGCACTGACCTCATGGGTATAATTACCTGTCTGTCTTCTCTGGTAGACTGAAAGCTCTAGAAAACAGAGGTCATATTTTCAGTACCATCCTTGGACTTTGGCAAGGGGAGTCCCTAGCCTGGGACCCCTGTTTAATAATCCTATTCTGGGCCTCTTCAACGGAACCCCATTCCAAAGGGTGAGGAATCTGTGAGGCCAGAAGGACATGCCTATCTGGAGCCCCGTCTACTCCCCATTAGTTAGGTCCTGCCACAGAAGCCAGGGACCAACATTCTCAGACTCAGTGGATTTGGGAAACCTACATCTAGGACCTGTGTAAGCCTCTCTCCTGTGTGGGCCCTCCCAAGGGTGGATCATGTCACTGATGTCTGCACCCCTGAGGTTAGTCACTGATGTCTGCACCCCTGAGTCTAAGTGGAGGGCCAAGGGCAGCCATTTGTAGGATGTGGACAGAAATTGGGAATGAGACTAGGTGGTCCATGTGTGTCTTATGGGCATGCAAGGCCCCATATGGTATATTTTAGCGTTGGATGGAAAGAGAAGAAGGACAGGCTACAGGCCAGGGACGGGAGCCTACCCTTCCCAAACTATCAATTCCGGCTCAGAACCTCAAGAGGTCCAAGAATTCCACATTCAAACACAGACTTCCAGGTTGTTATAAAGGTATATTTGTACAGGTATACAGAGAGAATCTATTAACTAACAGTTAAAAAAAAAAACCTTAAAATATTTAGACATATGGTATATGGATCTCCTCTAGTGATCTTACCTGGGTCCTATAAATATTAGGGATGGGACTTCATGCCTTGTTTGTGGTTGAATCATAAATTCTTAAGCACACATGGTAGCTAAATGTAGTGTGTGATTCTGGACTGGACTCAGGACTGGACGAAAAAGTGCTGTAAGAGATGTAATTGGGACAGTGGACAAAATTGGAATATGAACTGTGGGTTAGACAAAACATATAAATGTTAAATTCTTGAATCTGACAACTGTCCTATGGGTTCCTAAGAGCATATCCTTGCCTTTAAGAAACATAAATAGATATATGGGGATAAAGGGTCATGATGTCTGCAGCCAATAAAGAGAGAGAGAGAGAAATGAATGTGGCAAGATGGTAAAGACCGATGCATGTGGGCAAAGGGTATATGGAGGTTCTCTCTGTATTATTCTTGCAATGTTTTTTCAACTGTGAGTTTGAAATTATTTCAGAATAAAAAGGTAAAACAAACAAATAGCACACTGCCTTGGGCAGAGTAGATATTTAGTAAGTGTTTGCTGGGGTGACATTGAAGCAGGCTCTTGAGGAGGGCTCTGGTTTCAATAGTTAGTCACAGGGAAAAGAGCATTAATAACACTGACCAACAAACACAGGGGTGAACAACATGCCTGCACTGTGCTCAGGGCTCTGCTTTATTAACTCATTTAATCTTGGTGGCAACCCTGTGTGGTAGGTGCTATTATTCTCCCCATTTCTCATACAGGTGAGAAAACTGCAGCCCAGTGAAATGAAATAACTTGCCCCAGTCCTGCAGTGGTTAACAGTCTGTCTCCAGAGCTAGCTGCTCAGCACTTGTGCTTAGCAGTCTCTGATAACGTTAGTTAATACTCAATGAGTGCTCAGTATGAAGAGTCATGGTTCTGGAACTCTCACATGTACCAACTCCTTTAATCCCCATAAACTCCTATGAGGTTACTATTATTCCCATTCTACAGATGGGGAAACCATAGCACAGAGAGGGGAAGAATCCAGGGTGCTGGAGTCCAGAGCATGTCCTGTTGAGCCATGCCCTTTGCTGGAAGTGTTCCTGGAAGACTGGTTCATATCAAGGCACAGAAAGGGAAATGTCTATAGGAGGCCAGTAACTGGGTCTATCTGGATTGGAGCTATCCATGGGTAATGTGGTGCAAGGGCAGAGACTGGGCTGGGAGATGCAATGACCAGCTGGATCCCTGGCTGGTGGATCACAGCCCTGGGGGTGATCAAAGCATGGGTTAGTCTGGAGGGGGCTCCCAGTGATTATCTCCCAGGGCCTGTGTTGGCCACAAACCATTTGGCATCCTCAACAGCAACTCCTAGTGGCATGTGTGTTTTCCAGGTGGGGTGATGTCAGTGGGAGGAGGAGGAATGGAGAAATCACAGGACCCTATCAGGATCCAGGAAGAGCCAGGCATGCAGGAACAAGGCAGCCCAGCCTAATAAGGCAAACTTCAATACAGCCTGCCTTTTAACCTAATTGCTCAAATGTAGGAATGAATACATTTGCTCAGCCACAGCCTGTGAACCTGGGACTCAATGGTTTGGTCACTATCAGTTCAGCTGGGGCACAGGATGGTGGGTTGCTGAAGCAATCAGCTGTAGGCCCACGTTGCACTGTGCAGAGAGAACAGAGAGGCCTGTCTTGTCCGCACTGGGCAACCACTCTGGGTTACTATGTTCTCTATGAGGTGCAATGCTTTGGGGGCATACAGACCTGACTATGGTTTTGTTACGGGCTGAATTGTATCTCCCCTCAAAATTCACATGTCAAGTCGTAACCCCCAGTATTTCAAAATGTGGCTGTATTTGGAGATAGAGCCTTTTTTTTTTTTTTTTTTTTTTTTTTGAGACAGAGTTTCTTTCCGTTGCACAGGCTGGAGTACAGTGGCATAATCTTGGCTTACTGCAACGTCTGTCTCCCGGGTACAGGCGATTCTCTTGCCTCAGCCTCCCAAGTAGCTGGGATTACAGGTGCCTATCACCATGCCCGGCTAATTTTTGTGTTTTCAGTAGAGATGGGGTTTTGCCATATTGATCAGGCTGGTCTCAAACTCCTGACCTCAAGTGATCAGCCTGCCTTGGCCTCCCAAAGTGCTGGGATTACAGACGTGAGCCACCGCACCTGGCCCTAAAGAGGTAATTAAGATAAAATGAGACCATTCCGGGGGGCCCCAATCTAATATGAATGGTGTCCTTATGAGAAGTGGAAATTTGGACACAAAAAGAGACACCAGGGAGGCACATGCACAGAGAAGAGACCGGGTGAGGACACAGCGAGGAGGCAGCCATCTGGAAGCCAAGGAGAAAGGCTCAGGAGAAATCAAGTGGGCTGATACCTTGATCTTGGACCTCCTAGCCTCTGGAACTGGGAGAAACACATTTCTATTGTTTAACATTCAGCCTGTGGAACTTTGTCATGGCAGCCCAAGGAAGCGAATACAAGTGCAATCAATCAGTGGAGAGGAGCCTGGGTGCCAGGGATTTCAGGTCATTTCATAGGAGACACAGGTGACATCTGTTTTCCATGCTAGATGGGTTATGACAAAAAATGATGACTCATGGGAGATAGAATCACTGACTTCCAGTACGTGAAGGGCTGTCATGGGAGGGGAAGGGGTCTTCTCCCTTACAGCTCAAGGGGCAGAACCAGGGCCAGTGTCTTGACTCTTCAAGGAGATGTGAGCTTGGGAAAAGTGAGGTTCCCGTCACTGAAGGCACTCAAACATAGCTAATCACCTGACAGAAATGCAGAGTTGTGTAGAGGTGGCAGAGTTCAGTAGCCTGGATCCCATCCACCTCTAACACCTGGAGCTCTCTGCAGTGCTGACAAGGCCCACTGGAGACAGATGTGGTTGGCCTCAGATGTCAGCCTAAGTTGACTGGGGTTTACCCTTAAACTGCAGAGAGTCACTGGAGGTTTCTGAGCAGGGGAGCACCAAGATCGGGGAATGACTTAGGAGGGTCACCTGGAAGCAGTGAGCAGCATGGATTACAGGGGTGAGAAGGAAGAGAATGGTGGCGGGGCAATAGCCTAGGGGACGTAACAAGACCCTTAAAGGGTTATATGGTGGGAAAGGCACGAAGAGGTTAAATGCAGGAGCTGTTTCTGGGGTGATGGACAAGATCTGGCAACTCTGGAACAGAGGAGGGCGCCAGCGAGCAGCTTCCAACACAACGAAAGGATGTGGAACTACTAACTCAGCTACTCCCTCTGCCCCACACATCGCTCAACGCTCCAATCCCACCTTCCCAGTGAGGCCTAACCTGATGAGTTAGCAGGATCCTTGGAGAGGCGGATGCCACAATGGGCTTACCTGGTCAGGAGTTTTCTTAGGAGCCACTCCAGTGAAAGAAAGCAAGGCAAGAGCAAGAAGCTGGAAGAGTCTGACACCAGCAAGGGAGAGATGGCAGGGAGGGGGTGGGAGTATCTTAATCTGCAGATGACTCTGAGAAAGTTCAGCAAGGCTGTGGGGGCACCTTGAGCCAAAGCAGCCCGTGTCTCCCAGGAACGGACCTCACATCCCTGCAGTGTTGTAAGCAGCCTGTGGGAGGCCTGTCCCGAAAGCAAGCGCATCTCAGAACCCAGCAGCGGATGCTTGGCCAGTTACTCACTTCTGAGGTACCTGTCTACTCTTTAATGTTGTCACCTGCCCTGCCCTCGGTCCCTCCCCGGGCTCCCGATGCTGCTCACCCCAGCCTTACTTTGTTCCCCCATGGCATTGTTCATATTCGAACATGATATCTAACATACTTATTAGTTATGTTTATTGTTCATTTTTCATCTCCCTGACCTCCACCTCCAGCTAGAATGCAAGCTCTATTAGGGCAAGGATGTGTATTGATTTCATTCACTGATGTATCCCAAAAGCCCATGACACTGCTTGACACATAGTAGGTGCTCAATAAATACTTGTTAAATAATTAAACTGAATTAACAGAGCTGGGGAATCGGGAAGAGGAACTAGTTTAGGAGGAAGTCTTATGAGGCCAAAGAGAAAAGTTCTGTGACCTTCCAGAGGGCACGGTTTATAAAGTGTGGTCTCCACCCCAATTCCTCTGCTGAGCTTGGTTTCCCAGGACCAAGATACTGCCCATGTGCATGGCCCTGGCTCCCACAGATTGAGGTCGCGCTTGCCTTATGCAGAAAGACCTGAACATTAGCCTTTCATTGTAAAGGCCGATAGGGGTTGGGAGTTTTAATGTTACTGTTAGCAGGAGAAGAGTCATTTCTCAATGGAATCAGATCAACAAGGGTTGCATTTAGTACCTGAAAAAAACTTCTCCCTCAAAAATAAGTTTTACCCAGAAGAGCTGGTGAAGACGAGCACTTGTGCTCCTGACAAACAGCATGACTCTTCGACTGGCACAAAAGATAGGGCTGTTCACAAGATGGGGAGCTGGAGGCCTCCTCTCCCCGCCCGCGAGGCTGCTCGCCACGTGGGCACAGCGGATGTGGCCCTCCATGCTCCCTCCAGAGTCCCAGAGCCCCTTCCTGCTACTGCTTCCACGGTTGTTGTTGCTGACCTGCGGCCAGGCCCCCTGGGGCCGAGTGTGGATTCCGATGCTCCTCCAGGTCACTTTGTCAGTGTTGCCCCTGGCACTGTGCTCCCTGGCTGCCCAAACAGTTGGAAGAGACGCTTTGAGGGCTGCTTCCAGACTTGGCTCTCTCCATGGAAATTCTGGGCTGCTTCTACCACCAAGCAGGCTGACTGCCCGCTCAGCCTCCCAGCATCTTCCTGCCCTGGGAGCCCTCCTTCCCGGGGCCAATCCTCTGCCTTCGCTTTCTCAGAGGCTGCAGCGGGACTGGGTATCCACTTGCTCCTCATGTAGGCTCGTAAATTGGGCCTGAAGATAGGAACCATCTGGAGAGTCTGCGAGACCAGTCCTTGGAAGTCCATGCAATAAACTGGCCACCCCCAGCTTGAGAAAAGTTGGGGCCAGGATAACCAAATAAACCTTCTAGAACCTTGGACAGGATTCTGTTTGTAAAAACTGAGAACTTTTTCCAGCTTACACTAAGGTCTTTCAGAAGCTGGCCTCCATCTCTGTGTCCATATCTCCTTCCACTCCACCATCTGAGCCCCATGGCAGGTCCTGTGTACACAGCACCCAGCACATGGTGGGCACCCAATACACGGGTGTGGGACGGGTGCATTCCCTTCTGTGGGGAAGGGACACTTCCTACCTCTCTGAATACCAGTTATCCTTCAACACCAGGTCCAGGCCTTCTTGTATGTGAAGATTTTTAGGACGTCTTTGCCCCCTAGAAACTGCTCCCTGCTCTGAAATCCGGAGGCAGATGTCTGAACCCCTGGTCTGACATGCAGCAGACATTTCTTTTCATTCATTTTTTCCCACCAACATGTATTGAGCTAGTCATTACCAGTGCAACAAAGTAAAAATGCTTCCCATTACTGCCCTCAGAGAGGTCCTCACAGTAGGCTGAGTATGATGGTTAATTTTATGTGTCAACTTGGTTGAGCCACAGTGCCCAGATATATGCCCAAACGTTATCGTAGAGGTTTCTGTGAGGGTGTTTTTGGATGATATTAACATTTAATCAGGGCAGTTGTGATGGCTCATGCCTGGAATCCCAGCACTTTGGGAAATTGAGGCAGGCTGATCACCTGAGGTCAGGAGTTCGAGACCAGCTTAGTCAACATGGTGAAACCCCATCTCTACTAAAAATACGAAAATTAGCAGAACGTGGTGGCATGCACCTGTAATCCCAGCTACTCGAGAGGCTGAGGCAGGAGGATCGCTTGACGCCAGGAGGCGGAGGTTGCAGTGAGCCGAGATGGCACCACTGCACTCCAGCCTGGGTAACAGAGCGAGACTCCGTCTCAAAACAAAAACAAACACAAAACGAAACAAAATGAAAAACCATTTAAATCAGTGGACTTTGAGTAAAGCAGATGCCCTCCATAATGTGGGTGGGCCTCACCCAATCTACTGAAGATCTGATCGGAACAAAGACAACCTCCTCTGAGCGGGAGGGACTTCTGCCAGCTGGTGGCCTTCAGACTTGAACCGCAACATTGGGCTCTTTGCTGGGTCCCACCCTGCAGATTTCAGACTTGTCAGCCTCTGTAGGTGTGAGCCAATTCCCTAGAATAAGTCTTTCTCTCTCACTCTCTCTCTCTCTATATGTATGTATATACACACGTATCCTACTAGTTCTGTTTTTCTGGAGACTCCTGAGTAATGCCATGAGGTGCCACCAGTGAGAAGTGGCACAAGGTGAAAAGTGAAGAAAGAACAAAGGATCTTGAGAGCACAAAGCCCTCTATCTAAGCCAGGGTCAGGGACGGCTTCCCAACAGGGTTCAGAAGGACACTTTGCCACCTTGCCTCCATAGGAACTGCCTCCAGGTGAGGTTTTCTTTGCTTTCGCAAGGGCACCGCATAGAGCCCCAGAATGCTGTGGTCATTGTTATTGACGACAGATCGCTTTTGCAGCCAAGTCGCTTTATCCGTGTTATTTCCCTCCCTGCTGTAGTCAGACGTGGGAGGCAGCCAGCCTGCCTTGTAGTCATCGTTTCAGTCTGCTGAGTGCCTGTAAACTGCTGAGCTGCTTCTCCTTCCTGTGGCCAGGGGAATCAGAAATGGCTTTGTAAGCCTTCATGGACTTCCTCACTCAGCACCCTCTGCAGGAGGCTGAGGAAGCCCAATAAGACCCATTCATCCAACATGTGACACTCTTCCCTCCATTCCACCCACAGCCGGAATTGAGGCCCGTCCTCAAAGCTGCTTTGCTGCTCTCTAATCTGAACCAGGTCTGAACAAATCGGCTGATGTGACACCGGCAAGTGAAAGTCCACTGGTTCTCATGACTTAGATCTAAGAGTTGGCTAGGCGCGGTGGCTCATGCCTGTAATCCTAGCACTTTGGGAGGCCGAGGCAGGTGGATCACCTGAGGTCAGGAGTTCAAGACCAGCCTGGCCAACATGGCAAACCCTGTCTCTAACTAAAAATACAAAAATTAGCCAGGTGTCGTGGCACATGCCTGTAATCCCAGCTACTTGGGAGGCTGAGGCAGGAGAATCTCTTGAACCTGAGGGTGGAGGTTGCGGTGAGCCAAGATCACGTCAGTTCACTCCAGCCTGGGCGAAAAAGTGAAACTCTGTCTCAAAAAAAAGGAACAGAAAAGAAAAAGATCCAAGAGTTGACCTGGTTCCAGTATTTTCCAAGATTACAGTTTTCAGCCTTTCCTTTAGTTCTGCTAGAACCTCCAGCTTTACAAGAAATTCCTTACATCCATTGGAGCTGGTTTCTGTGACTTGCAACCAAAGAATCTCATCTACTTTATGAATAGAGACTTGGGCACAGTAAAAATTGAGTCGGGGCAGGGAGAAGGGATTATCATATATATAGAAAACTCCTCCATGCCAGGCAACATGCCGTCTTGTATTTCACAGATTCCAGCTCCAGCGTGCACATTTCTCCAACACACGTGCAGTTTAACTTTTTAAAAAAAATCTGGCATGACTACATCCTAGCTGTCAGTCACACAGCCAGATGTGGCCATTACTGCTTGTGTGTGAACATCAGTACTTGCAGGGTCAAAGATTTGGACAAAAATCCCAGAGATGATAGAGGAGCACTTCTTTTCTTTTCTTTTTTTTCAACTTTTATTTTAGTTTCAGGGCTACATGTGCAGGTTTGTTATACAGGGAAACTCATGTCACAAGGGTTTGTTGTACAAATTATTTTGTCACCCAGGCACTAAGCCTACTACCCAGTGGTTTTTTTTTTTTTTTTTCCTATTCTTCTGTCTCTCACCCTCCACCCTCAAGTAGGCCCCAGTGCCTACTGTTCCCCTGCCTACTGTTGTGTCCATGTGTTCTCATTATTTAGCTCCCATTTATAAGTGAGAATATGCAGTATTTGGTTTTCTGTTCTTCAGTTAGTTTGCTAAGAATGACAGCCTCAGGCCAGGCACGGTGTCTCACGCCTGTAATCCCAGCACTTTGGGAGGCTGAGGCGGGTGGATCACGAGGTCAGGAGATCGAGACCATCTTGGCTAATGTGGTGAAACCCCCTCTCTAAAAAAAAAAAAAAAAAAAAAAAAAAAATTAGCCAGGTATGGTGGTGGGCGCCTATAGTCCCAGCTACTAGGGAGGCTGAGGCAGGAGAATGGCACGAACCCAGGAAGTGGAGCTTGCAGTGAGCCGAGATCATGCCACTGCACTCCAGCCTGGGCAACAGAGTGAGACTCCATCTCAAAAAAAAAAAAAAAAAGAGAATGACAGCCTCCAGTTTCATCTGTGTTCCTGCAAAGAATGTGATCTCATTCTTTTTTATGGCTGTGCAGTATTCCATGGTGTATATGTACCACATTTTCTTTATCCTGTCTGCCATTGATGACCATTTAGGTTCACGCCATGTCTTTGCTATTGTGAATAGGAGGAACACTTTTTAAAGAAAAGTCGGCCGGGCGCGGTGCCTCAAGCCTGTAATCCCAGCACTTTGGGAGGCCGATACGGGTGGATCACGAGGTCAGGAAATCGAGACCATCCTGGCTAACACGGTGAAACTCCGTCTCTACTAAAAAATACAAAAAACTAGCCGGGCGAGGTGGCGGGCACCTGTAGTCCCAGCTACTCGGGAGGCTGAGGCAGGAGAATGGCGTGAACCCGGGAGACGGAGCTTGCAGTGAGCTGAGATCCGGCCACTGCACTCCAGCCTGGGCGACAGAGTGAGACTCCGTCTCAAAAAAAAAAAAAAAAAAAAAAAGAAAAGTCACGTCACTACCAGAATGAGGATGCTATATCTCTAGCAGCCACAGAGAACAATACTGTCTGGGAAAACATGAACAGTGACAGCCCTTAGTTTAAAAGAAGATTGAGAAAAATAGGGCTCTGAATGAGAAGAAGGTTTGGACATACCTTAGTCGATTTAATTCATGTATATTTCCCATTTCATTAAAATGCAAAAGAGTGGTATATGATTTTTAAAAATCGATGTCCATATAAGCTTAAAAGAGCTATCTTAATAAGTGTAAAATAGGTATTCTAAGCTAGAGATTGCCAAAATTTTCCTAGGAAGGGCCAGAGAGTAAATATTTTAGGTGGTAAAGGGGGCAACTACTGAGCTCTACTGTTGTGGCACGAAAGCAGCCATCCATCATGCATAAACAGATGAGCACCGCTGTTTCCACCCTAGATGCCTGTATTTGTGGACATGGAAATGAGAATGTTATATAATTTCCTTTTTTTTTTTTTTAAGTGATAGGGTCTCACTCTGTCACCCAGGCTGGAGTGCAGTGGTGCAATCATAGCTCACTGCATCCTCGACCTCCTGGGCCTAAGTGATCCTCCTGCTTCAGCATCCCAAGTAGCTGGGACTACAGATGTGGACCATCAGCCCTGCGTATTTTTTTTATTTTTGTATTTTTTGTAGAGATGGAGTCTCACCATGTTGTCCAGGCTGGTCTTGAACTCCTGGGCTTAAGTGATGCTCTTGTCTCGACCTCCCAAAGTGCTGGGATTACAGGCATGAGCCACCGTACCTGGCCAGAATTTCATATGATTTTCATTCATCACCAAATATCATTGTTTTAGTGTTTTTTGGGGAAGTCATTTACAAATATAAAAGCCTTTTTAGCTCACGGGTCATAGGACAAGCAATGGCAGGCCAATAGTTTGTCTACCCCTTTCCTAAGTGATAAGAAAGCCTGTGTCATTCCTCTCTTTAAAAAAAATACCATCCCTGAAGGTCTGGTCTGATTGATCATGACTTTTATTTCTTAGTTCAGTAATGGGGCCCCTTACAGTCAATGAAATAAACTTTACAGCAGTCCCATGAAGTAGGTAACAATCCCAGATGGTGAAATGAAGGCACAGACAGGGCTGGGCACAGTGGCTTGCACCTATAATCCAAGCACTTTGGGAAGTCAAGGTGGAAAAAAAGATTAGTGGAGTATGGTGGCCTGTGCCTGTAGGCCCAACTGCCCAGGAGGCTGAAGTAGGAGAATTGCTTGAGCTCAGGAGTTTGAGACTGCAGTGAGCTGTGACTGCAGCACTGCACTCTGGCCTGGGTGGCCCTGTCTTAAAAAAGCAAACAAATGGCCAGGCACGGTGGCTCACGTCTGTAATCCCAGCACTTTGGGAGGCCAAGGTGGGTGGGTCATGAGGTCAAGAGATCGAGACCATCCTGGCCAACATGGTGTGACCCCCATCTCCTAATAACACAAAAATTAGCTGGGTGTGGTGGCATGCGCCTGTAGTCCTAGCTACGTGGGAGGCTAAGGCAGGAGAATCACCTGAACCTGGGAGGCAGAGGTTGCAGTGAGCCGAGATCGTGCCATTGCACTCTAGCCTGGAGACAGAGCGAGACTCCATCTCAAAAAACAAAAACAACAAAACAAAACCAAACCAAAAGATATAGAGATATTTTGTTGCTCAAGATCAGACAGTTAGCAGGTCCAAGTTAAGTTTCAACCCTGGGTCTGATTAACTAACTAAAAAAAAAGTCAATATGCCTTTTTCAAAGATGTCAACTTGGAGGTTATAACTAACATGACAGTCTATAGATATAACCTAGAATAATTCTAGCTGCCTTTCATTCAAGTCTGCCTCCTCTACATAAAAGAATGTAGGAATTTAAGTGTAGTTTTGGGTAACAACAGCATGACTGACCAAGTGGGTCGTTCTAAATGGGTGCCAACGGCCTGATACAGTGACTGACATGTGCTGGAGGGCTAAACTGCTTGTAGGATTTATCAGGCTTACTGTCTTTCCCACTTCTTGAATATTAAGAAACACATTTTTATGCAGAGAGAAAAATGCAGTTAGAAAAAATAGAATCAAGTGTAACTTATAATATGTGCAACTGGCCTCAGGGGCTTCCTGGCCTGTTCGTACACTTGCCTTTCCTTTATCTTGGGCAGCGAATTGCTATCCCACTTGAGTCCCCCGGAGGCCTGGAGGAGCAGAGGAGTGGAATGAGCCCTGCGGTTGATGGAGCAGGGGCTGGCACATCCCAGTGGCCCCAGAGCCACAGAAGGAATTAACAAGTGTTCTGCTTCATTTTTCCAGGCTCCGTGCTGTGGACAGGCCTCCTGGACAAGCCCTCAAATGAGTTCTGCAAATGGGCTTCCAAAATCAATAGGCTGCAAAAATCTATCTGGCCTGCAAAATCTTCCTCGGTCTCCTTCACATCCATCAATGCCCCCCCCCTCTCTGGCGCTGGCATGTCCCTCCACCCTGCACTGCTTGGCAGTCACAGCACTGGCCTGGGATCTGGCAGGTTAGCTCAAAGCTGCAAACACCGGGGCCTGGGAAATGATACCAGAAGCGAGCCATAAAGAAAGCTTGAGCAAACACATCTCTTTGGGAATTGTTCCAGGCCTGCTGGTGCTCATGGCTGCCCTCAGCTATTGAGACATTGCCTTTCCCTCTTTGGGTGTGGTCCTAGAGAGTTGAATGTCTTCCAGTTACTGTTTAGGTCTTGCTTCATAATATTAATAGCTACCATGTATTGAGCAAATGCTGTGTGCCAGGCATGGTTCTCTGAACTTCAGAGCCATTATTCCTCTCCTTTAAAAAACAAAAACAGAAAACAAAACAACAATGATAACAACAAAAAAACAGCCCTAAAGTGTTGGCCTTGTTTTACAAATGAAGAAACTGAGACTCAGAGAAGTATTAAACTTGCCCAAGTCAAAAATGAGCTTTGTGGCTTAGCTGGGATTCTAGTATGATTCTGTCTTCCTGGGAAGCCTGCACTGGTTTCATGTTACAGAAGCAGAGACTTTGAAGAGCCAATCAAAGCCGAGGCGTTAAGTCGGAATCATTGCCTCTGCCATGTCCGCGCCATCATTTCTCAAGTCCAGGCTCTCTCTAAAGCCTTTATCCGTCTCCCAACAATAAGTGAGACTGTCTATTGTCTGTCCCCTGACATGGCACACAGAAGCGGGTGTTGGTGAATTTCTGTCATTTCCTGGACCAGAGGGAGAGTCTGAGAAGAGAATGAGCTGTTGGTATTGCAACTGACCCACCCCAAACACGGCCCCTGTGGTGTTGGGCTTACTAAATACTGAATGCATGAATAAACCCACCATTCAAATAGCCCACTACCTCTGTATAAGACGAGTCCAGATCATTAGGTAGAAGCACACCTCAGTTTAGGGAGCTGCAGTGACATTTTCCCATCGTTAATTTTTGGAAACAACTGGAGTTCCATGTTGAATCTGTGTGTACAAAGCTAGCTCAGAGCTCCACGGTCACTTGGAATGGAAGAGAGTTTTTATTATGTAAGCAGAATGTATTTTTGAACTGACTGGTTTTCCTGAAGGCATTCAATTCTTAGGGTTGTATTTTACCACGAAAATTGTAGTGGGTTACTGAGAGCAAGCTGTACATTTCTAACCTGACAGGCAATTGGAAATATGCATGCTGAGAATGAAAAGCATGTTGCCGTGTTTATGGAAAACTGAGACACACTTGTGATTAAGGACTGCTACATGGAACTCATCACCAGGGTTTTTCTACTGTGGTTGAGTAGAAGAAACAAAACAAACAGCTCTGGACACATGGAGAGCCGTGCATCCCATCCCACCCCTTACTGTGAGGAAATGGTAGACGTCAAGGTGTGACTTTAAAAGGAAATCCCCGTTTTGTCTTGCCAATATGACCTGAAGACTAGTTAAGTAATTACATCCAAGCTGTACCTTGATTTTGCATTCATCTGAGCTTTTCGTGGAACTGAATGGTGAGTTTTCTGGTAAAAATGGCTCTAGAATTACAAAAATTTCAGTTCACAGATAACTTGAAAATGTTACCTTTCAATAAAACTCAGTATTCTAAAACTAACTGTTCAAGTTGGGAGACAGCCAAATAAAGATTGAAAACTAAGCCTCCAGCTGTTGGTAGACCTAAGGACCCTGGTACCTTTACTGCGGGATGATACTGGAGGTGCATCCAGGCTATGCAAGTGGTCTTCCTCGTGCACAGAGCTCTACTGAGCACTTGGGGAGGGGACATGGCAGAACTGGAAGAGGCGTCCTGCAGGACTGGCCCAGCTAAGTTCCCCACTTTAGCTCCCTCCCTCAAGGCCAGCAGCCACACATTAGCCTGCCCAGCTCAGGCCTGCCTCAGGGCCTTTGCGCTGACATTGCCTCTGCCTGGCTCACTCTTCCCCCAGCTCCTGCTATGGCTCACTCCTTACCATTCAGGTCTCTGCTCAAATATCCTCTCCTCCAAGAGCCTTTCCCAGCCACACTATCAAATCAGTTCCTCCTCCTCCTTTCAGTCTCTGCCCGTGACCCTCTTCTGTTTTTCTCATAGTAGTTGTCACGATGTGAAGTGATATTATGTGTTCATCTGTGCATTTGTTTCCTTTATTCTCTGCCTCACCCACTGGAGTGCAGTGCTGTGAGAGCAGAGATCACCCTTGTTTAGGGTTGTAGACCCAGGTCTCAGAAGAGGGCTGGCTTCTGGGGTCAGGAACCCCTTTGGCCTCTGGTGAAGCCCATGGAACTTTTGTCAGAATAGTGCTTTTTTTTTCAGTAGGTTTTTGGGGGACAAATAGTGTTTGTTCACTACCTGTTACATGAATAACTTACATGGATAAGTTTTTCAGTTGTGATTTCTGAAATTTTGGTGTGCTCATCACCCAAGCAGTGTACACCGTACCCAATGTGTAGTCTTTTATCCCTTCTACCCTTCCCGTTGAGACCCCAGAGTCCATTGTATCATTTATGCCTTTGTGTCCTCATAGCTTAGCTCCCACTTACGAGAACAGACGATGTTTGGTTTTCCATTCCTTAGTTGCTTTACTTAGAATAATGGTCTGCAACTCCATCCAAGTTGCTGCAAATGCCATTATTTTGCTCCTTTTTATGACCCAGTGGTATTCCATGGTATATATATACCACATTTTCTTTATTCACTTGTTGATTGATGGGCATTTAAGCTGGCTCCTTATTTTTGCAGCTGCGAATTGTGCTGCTATAAGCATGCGTATGCAAGAGTTTTTTCGTATAATGACTTCTCTTCCTCTAGGTAGAGACCCAGCAGTGGGATTGCAGGATCAAATGATAGATCTACTTTTAGTTATTTAAGGACTCTCCATACTGTTTTCCATAGTGGTTGTACTAGTTTACAGTCCCACCAGCAGTGTAAAAGTGCTCCCTTTTCACCACATCCGTACCCAACATGTATCATTGTTTGATTTTTGAATTGTGGCCATTCTTGTAGGAGTAAGGTGGTATCACATGATTTGGGCTTGCATCTCCCGATCATTAGTGATGTTGAGCATTTTTTTCATATGTTTGTTGGCCATTTGTATATCTTTTTTTGAGAATTGTCTATTCATATCCTCAGCCCACTTTTTGATGGGATTATTTGAGTTTTTTTCTTGCTGATTTGTTTGAGATCCTTGTAGATTCTGGATATTAGCTCTTTGTCAGATGCATAGTTTGCAAAGATTTTTTCCCACTCTGTGGTTTGCCTGTTTACTCTGCTGATTATTTCTTTTGCTGTGTGGGAGCTTTTTAGTTTAATCAAGTCCCATCTATTTATCTTTGTTTTTTGTTGCATTTGCTTTTGGATCCTGGAGCATGAAGTCTTTGCCTAAGCCAATGTCTAGAAGGGTATTTCTGATGTTATCTTGTAGAATTTTTATGGTTTCATGTCTTAGATTTAAGTCTTTGATCCATCTTGAGTTGATTTTTGCATAAGATGAGAGATGAGGATCCAGTCAGAATAATGCCTTTAAATGCTTAAAATAAAACCCATAAGACTGGATAGAAACCAAGTATATTGAAATATAATCCAAACAGTTACCAAAACATAAAAAATGTGATATATGTGTATGTTCTTTTAAAAATGTGATATATGTGTGTGTTCTTTTATTAACACTTAAAATAGCGAGATTCTATGTGGGTGTAATACCTACTGTAATTTCAAGGTGGTGATGAGAATAAATGCTATTTTACAAGGCCTGCCACAACTATAATGTGACGTGAAACTATCTGACACAAGTCACAGGTACTACTAATACTACTGTGGTTTGGAGGTCTATGTTCACAACTTATGGAAATGCTGAATATTAGTTCAAGGTTACTAAAATTAAGCATGTACATTTTTTACATCCGAGTTCACAAACTCTGTAAATTCACTGACCCCAGGATAAGAAATTCTATGAGGTGGTCCGTAATTGTTTGTTGGATAAATGAACGAGAGGCTAAAGGTTGGAGCATGAGTCATGCTCTGTAAGCTTCATGCACAGCAATAAGATGTAGGTTGCTTTGAGGAGCCAGCTTCTGTGCTAGGTCCTGGGGATACGGAGATAGAAAAGATACAGCCCTACTCTCGAGGAGTTTCCAGTTCTAGTTGGATAAAATACCTGTGCATAAGCAGAACATTTCAATACAATATGATAAATCTGATGGCCTGTGTCCAGGGACTGGGCCCACACTGGCACTGCAGAGCAGGCACCTGGAGAAGAAACCCTTTGAGCTGAATGATGGAGAACAAATTACAGTTCCCCTGACAAAGGAGGGGTTAGGAGTGTGTTCTAGAGCCAGAGAACAATGAGCAGAACTCAGAGTTTTAAGGGAGTTGGGGTAGGAAGTGAGCAAAATGAACTGTGGGAAGTAATGGGAGACTCTTTCCTTCCTTCCACATATACTTATTGAGCATCTACTGAGTGCCAAGATCTGTTCCAGGGACTGAGGATTCTGTGCTGAATGAGACAGATACATGAGCCTCCACATCCCTCCACATCAGAAATCTCCTGTGCTGCCCACAGCGGGCCCTGGCTTATTTGACCAGCAGAGTGGCTACTCCTGTATGTTTGCCAATGAAGGCGTGATTCAAAGAACGAAATGAAATGAAGCAAGCTCTCTGCTTCCACTGAGCTTGCATTTTATTTATTTGTTTTTATTTTATTTTATTTTTGAGACAGAGTCTCACTCTGTCACCCAGGCTAGAATTCAGTGGCATGAGCTTGGCTCACTGTAGCCTCGACCTCGGTGGCTCAAGTAATCCTTCTGCCTCAGCCTCTGGAGTAGCTGGGACTACACGCATGCTCCACCATGACTGCTTTTTTTTTTTTTTTTTTTTTTTTTGAGAAAAGGTCTCACACTGTCACCCAGGCTGGAGCCCAGTGGCATGATCTTGGCTCACTGCAACCTCCACCTCCTGGGTTCAAGCGATTCTCCTGCCTCAGCTTCCCTAGCACCTGGAATTACAAGAACCAGTCACCAGGTCTGGCTAATTTTTATATCTTTAATAGGGACGAGATTTCACCATTGTTGGCCAGGCTGGTCTCGAACTCTTGACCTCAAGTGATCCACCTGCATCAGCCTCCTAAAGTGCAGGGATTACAGGCATGAGCCATGGCACCTGGCCTAATTTTTGTATTTTTTGTAGAGACAGGGTTTCACTATGTTGTCCAGGCTGGTCTTGAACTCCTGTGCTCAAGCCATCTGCCCACCTCGGCCTCCCAAATTGCTGCAATTACAAGAGTGAGCCACCTCGCCTGACAGAGCTTGCATTTTAGTAAAGGGAGTCAGACAGCACATAAGTAAGTATATGCCATAGTGTCCAACAGTAACAAATTCTGAGAAAAATAAAACAGTAGACAAGGCTGAGGTGTCTTATGAGGACTGTGGTGTGAGGAACTCTGTAGCCCACGCATGCTAAGAAGCTTTAGGGCCAGGCGCGGTGGCTTACACCTGTAATCTCAGCACTCTGGGAAGCCAAGGTGGGCAGATCACCTGAGGTTAGGAGTTTGGGACCAGCCTGGCCAACATGGTGAAACCCCATTTCTACTAATAAATACAAAAATTAACCAGGCGTGGTGGTGCGTGCGTGTAATCCCAGCTACTCGGGAGGTTGAGGCAGGGAGAATTACTTGAACCTGGGAGGCGGAGGTTGCAGTGAGTGGAGATCATGCCACTGCACTCCAGCCTGGGCAACAGAGCAAGACTCTGTCTCAAAAAGGAAAGCTTTAGGGGCACAGGGGTTGACATAAGCTGCTAGTGATGCAGAGAGATGTTGTTATGAATTGAACTGTGTCCTCCTAAATTTATAAGTTGAAGCCGTAAACCCCCCAAGGGGACTGTATTTGGAGACAGAGCCTTTAAAGAGGTAATTGAGATGAAATGAACGCATAAGGATGGGCGCCTAACCCGACAGGGCTGGTGTCCCTGAGGAAGAGGAAGAGACACCAGAGGTATGCACACACAGAAAATGCCGTGTGCAGACACAGAGATGAAACAGCTGTCTGCAAACCAAGCAGAGAGGTCTCAGGAAGATTTTCCTTGTTCTGACTTGTAAGATTCTCAAGACTGTCCCCAGCTGTCTGCAAACCAAGCAGAGAGGTCTCAGGAAGATTTTCCTTGTTCTGACTTGTAAGATTCTCAAGACTGTCCCCGGTAAGTCAAGATCACAGTGCACAGATGCCACCAGTCAGGGATGGGGGCAGAAAGACCATGGGCTTGGCCTCTGGGCTCACTCACTGTGTGACTTGGAATTATGAAAGTGGATTTGCCATAAGGCAAGGGACTGGGAGTGATTCTCTCAGTGATTGTAGAAGAAACAATCACAGTGGATCCCCAGCACTGTAGGGGACCCCCAGAAGCCGTTCAGTCCAGCTTCCATCCTCCTGGGAGGAGCAGACAGGCTCTGCCAGTCTATGGGACTCTGACGCATTCACTCATTGGAAAAGGAATTCACCGTGCCAATTCTGTGACAAGCTCTGTAGTAGGTGCGGCAGAAACAGAATAAAATGGACAGAAATCTCTTCTGCCTTCATGATCCCAGGGACAAGCAGTTGATGTACAGGCGCACACACACGACCTTGGCGTTCACTTCATTCTCTTGCTCACGCCTTCACTGGCAAACATTCAGTAGTAGCCACTCTGCTAGTGAAATAAGCCAGGGCCCACTGTGGGAAGCACAGGGGATTTCTGATGTGGAGGGAATTTGAAGGCTCATCTGAGCAAGAGGGATGCAAATCCACCTGCTCTCTTTGTTAAAATGCCATTCTTTTGCGAGCAGCATTGTCCCCTCAGGCTACGTTGGGAGAGATCAACCTTGCTGACACCTTGATCTTGGACTTCCAGCTTTCAGAACAGTGAGAAGATAAAGGTCTGTTGTGAGGTGCCCTGATTGGCAGCCCCAGCAGACTCACGCAGGGGTGCATTGTCAGAAAGCACCAGTGGGACAGAGGCAGAGAAAGATGGGAGAGAGAGCGCGAGGGAGCACGACATGCAATGGGAGGTGGTGGCAAGAGTCTAGATGTGAGGCCATGCCCAGGCCAGCTGGGCTCCCGTGGAGGGCGTGGGGACCAGAGACCTGCTGCAGAGGCTCATGCGGCAGGCCTGGGACACTGCGTAGATGGGAGGAAGGTGAACACCTGGCAGGTATGAACCAAGAGGTGACCAACATGCAGGTAGAAAGTTGGGCTTGCTGGAGTCATCAGAGCCACTAAGTCTTCAAAGCACTAAGATTTATCCCTTCTCCCATTTCCATGCAGACTAGGAAGTAGGAGGCAGGAAGGTCATTGTCCTGAGACTTCCTGTCTCTGGAGGTCGGGCTCTCTGGGTCCCATTGTTCCCACACAAAGGGGCAGTGATAAGCTGGTTGTTTGCTGCTTCTGGTGCCAGCAGGAGAGGCTGCCTCCTTTCCTCACCCCCATCCATAGGGCACAGATGATGCGAGGCCTCTCAGGGCACCAGTGGCTGCAGAGGAGGGATGGGCACTTGCACCTCAATCACAAAAGAGGGATTGACGGACTGTGGGGCAGGCTGGGAGGCGAGGACACAGCCTGGCAGCCCCGGGCTGGCACAGGCTGCTCCTGGGCTTTGAGCAGCGCAGCTGCTTCTCTGCACTTCAGAGGCACGTGTTTTGCTTCCTTGAGCCCAGGAGCCCTGGGGTGGACATTATATTCTGTTTCTAGACCTCCCATTCTGTGCTTCTGTCTTTTGGCCACCTGGGGTGTATCTGCTCTTTACCTACCAAACCACCTTCCTCCTGTTTCTGGGGGAGATCAGGGCTCTGATGACCTGGTTCACACCAAGGCTAAAGCATCTAGCATTTTAAATGACAGTCTGAGGGGACAATGCTGGTCACAAAAGAGTGACATTTCTGCAAAGGGGGCAGGTGTATTTGTATCCCCCTTGCTCAGATGAGCCTCCACGTCCCTCCACGTCATAAATCCCCTGTACTGCCCACAGCGGACCCTGGCTTATTTCACCAGCAGAGTGGCTACTCCTGAATGTTTGCCAATGAAGCCATGAGCGAGAGAATAAAATAAACGCCAAGGTTACATGTTACACCTGCACATCAACTGCTTGTCCCTGGGATCACGAGGGCAGAGATTTTTGTCCATTTTGTTCTGTTTCTGCAGCACCTGCTGCAGAGCTTTTCACAGAATCGGCACCGTGAATTCCTTTCTGAATGAGTGACTGTGTCACTCAGGCATAGCCTGGCTGCTCCTCCCAGGAGGATGGAAGGATGGAAGTTGGACCGAGTGGCTTCTGGGGATCCCCTATAGTGCCTGGTATCCACCTTGTGTAAGTTTCTTCTACAGTCATTGAGAGAATCTCTTCCAGCTCTTGCCTTATGGCAAATCCACTTTCATAAGTCCAAGTAGTATTTGGATGGCTGTCATAGGCCCTGCTCCATTTGTTCCTCAGAATTACCTGCGTTGGAGACAGGACTAACCCCATTGCCCCCATCCTATCATGGGGAAGCTCAGGCTTGGGGACGCTGTCTTGCCCAAGGTCACACAGTGAGCGAGTCCAGAGGCCAAGCCAATGCTCTTTCTGCCCCCATCCCTGCCTGGTGGGGGCATCTGTGCATGGTGATCTTGACTTACCAGAGAGATCCTTGAGAATCTTACAAGTCAAAGCAGGGAAGATCTTTCTATCCGAAGAGACAGACATCCTCTTCTATTTAAATGTGTGGCTCTTGGGGCCTTTCCCCCACTTGCTTTAAAAAAAATTAGGTAAAATTCACATAACATAAAATTAACCCCTAAAAAGGCACATTTCAGTGACATCTGGTGCATGAGCTGTGTTGTGCTATATCACACTTATATGAAATTTCAAAACATTTTCCTCATCCCCAAAGAAAACCGCCTTACCCAGTGGTAGTCAGTCTTCCCTCCTCCCCTCGCCCCCAGGCCTGGCAACCACTTATCTCCTTCCAATCGCCATGGATTTGCCTATTCTGGGCATTTGACATCAATGGGGTCAGACAGCCTGTGGCCTTTTGTGCCTGCCTCCCTGCCTGCCTGCCTTCCTCCTTCCCTCTCTCCCTCCCTTCCTCTCTCTCTCTCTTTGCTCTGTCACCGAGGCTGGAGTGCAGTGGCATGATCTCAGCTCACTGCAACCTCCACCTCCCAGGTTCAAGCAATTCTCCTGCCTCAGCCTCCCAAGTAGCTATGACTACAGGTTCCTGCCACCACACTTGGCTAATTTTTGTTTTTCTGGTAGAGACGGGGTTTCGCCATGTTGGCCAGGCTGGTCTCGAACTCCTGATCTCAAGTGGTTCACCCTCCTCGGCCTCCCAAAGTGCTGGGATTACAGGAGTGAGCCGCTGTGTCCAGCTTGGCTTCTTTCACTTAGCGTCATGTTTTCTATGTGCAGTGTGTGTCAGCACTGTGTTTCTTTTTATGGCTGAATAATATTCGTTTGTTTGGAGAGACCACATTTTATTGATGGTGTCTAAAAGGTTGTGTGAAAAGGTTTGACTTTCCTGGGATACTGCCTTCTGTGCAGATGCGCTGAGACATGTCTAAGGAAGCCCACTTCTGCCTAAGGAAGCCCATTTCGTATCATATCCTTTGATGGCACTGAGATGTCTCTGAGGAGGGAAACTGAAGGTCAGAAATGGGTGAAGACCAGCAAGTCCAGTGAACCCAAACAAGATCCAGTCTACGAGGTTATGGGGACAGCAGTCGGAATGGAGATGGGAGACAGTTGTCTGCCCAGCCCTGCCCCAAGGTCACTGGCAGCCTGGCTGAGAACCAGCCTCGTGGGGCTTTGCTCCCTTCTCTGGGGAGAGGAAGTTAGGCCGTGGCTCCTCTCTGCTTTTCAAAACCTGAGGTTCCACCCTGTTCTTTCCACAGCACTGGTTCCTCCATGGTTAGTATCCAGGTTTGGTTAGTATCCAGGTTTGGGTTTTCCATTTGTTTCCGCCTCCACCTGCTGTGTGGAACTTTTTGATGCCCAATAGAACCTTCCTTAGGGGATAGATCACTGGACTCCACAGAAGCCACCTATGGGACCATGGGTTAGTGAACAGGGACTCCTGGGGCAACGACAGGAGTTAATAGCATCAGGTTCCTGGGTCGTGGTAAGTTTTTGGTAACTGTAGCTGTTACTACTATGATACTAATAACAATAATTATTAATGTTATAATTTAGGCCATTGGAAAAAGCAGTACAAAAATGTGACTGGTTTGTTCTTGTTTGCCAGGTGAATTTCCAGCTTCTCTGGGCGGAGTTGAGATGGGAACTATGGACCTGTCTTGTTTGGACTGAAGCAGCACCACGCAGCTGGCCACCTGTGGCCACCTGGCCATGGACCACAGCGTTCCCACCTCCACGTCAGCCAGACACAAAGAGGAGCTGGGCTTCTGCACGCCAGGTCGCAGCCCATATTTGACTCAATTCAAACCAGACATAGCCCTTTCTCAGGGCTCCCCTTCCCACATCCTGTTCCCAAGTGGCTTTGAAGATGGAGCCAAGTTCTTCTTAATGATATCACAGCAGGAGTTGATTGCTACCTTGAGTGGTTTGGCTGCAACAAGCTTCATAAATGAGTGTTTCTTGAACTTGAATGTGCTTACAGATCACCTGCCGATCTCGTCACAAGGTAGAGGCAGATTTGGCAGGTCTGGAGGGACGTCTGAGATTCTGTGATTCTAACAAGCTCCAAGCTCCCAGGGGAGGTCAAGGCTGCTGGTCCTCAGATCACCCTGGTGGTCGCAGGGCCCTACACACATTATCTCCCTGCTTGGGCTGTGTGTTGGCCAGCTCGGCCTTCATGGGGAGCTTCTAGAAAACCCCTATCTGGGCTTCTTTACTGTCCTGTGGTATAAAAACTGTTCCTTGATGACATTAGGAGAGGGCCACCCAGCAGCTGTGACCAGCCATCCAACAGGAGGAGGAGTCGTGGCCTTGCTGTGCTGGCAGGTGACCTGGGACAAAATCTGCCTCTGCAGTCTATCAAGCGTAGTGGTCTGAGCTGTGGGAGCCACTCCCGCCCTGTGGGCATAGCCCAGACTGCTGGGGGACTGAGCCCATCTGCGTGGGGCTCAGGACTGAGGAGCTCCTGGGGGCTCACTAGGAGAGTGGGGGGTTTGGGCCCACTTTACCCTGCTTTAGTCCCTGCTCTCAGCCATATGTAACCAGTTAGTGTGACTTGGGGTGTCATGTTACTGCCACATAGGCTTCACCATGCTGCAGGGAACAGGAAAGGGGACTAATTCCCACCCCCAGGTCACCTGGCCCAGGTCCTGAATCATCTTTTTCCCCAGCCAGTGCCGCAGTATCTACTGAAGAGGAGTCACTGTAGAGATGATGGAGGGCATGAAGCCTTCTGGAATATTCTAAAAGCAGAAGAGCATGCGTAATCTAATCCTGAGAGACTGTGGGGATGAATGATCTGCTTTCCATTGGCCATGCAGTGCCGGAGGTCCACTCCCTGCCACCCCACTCTCGGTACCGTCTGCAGTCATGGGGCCTTGTAATTTATGAGGCTCGCGTTGCCTGTAGGATATGGGGTGGAGAGCCAGGAATCATATATTTTGTCCTTTCCCCTTCTTTCAAGGGTAACAGAGCATTCCCTCCATTCCATAGTCAAGGAATGAAACCTACGTCCCTGTTTGGATTGCATGAGTTTCAAACACACCTTTCCAGGATTGAGATGTGATGAAACCTCCAATGGAATTTTTAAATCATGAGTGAGGGTTAATTTATGAGCAGTTGAAATAATCAGTTTACAGCATCTATAAAAGCTGCTACATTTCAAACTCAGGGTAGAGGTGCCAGGGCCACAGGAAAGCCATGAGAGAGCTACCTGGACAGTGGGGAATGTGTGAGGGCTTAGGGAGATGGCCCCAAGAGATGCTGGTCCCACAGGTACCTCTTTGGTTGATGGGAAATAGAAAAGGAGGGGCCAGTTGGGTGCAGTGGCTCACTCCTGTAATCCCAGAACTTTGGGAGACTAAGGCGGGCAAATCATGAGGTCAAGAAGATCGAGACCATCTTGGCCAACAATGGTGAAACCCCATCTCTACTAAAAATACAAAATTTAGCATGGTGGTGCATGCCTGTAGTCCCAGCTACTCGGGAGGTTGAGGCAGGAGAATCACTTGAACCTGGGAGGCAGAGGTTGCAATGAGCTGAGATTGTGCCACTGCACTCCAGCCTGGTGACAGAGCGAGACTCCTTCTCAAAAAAAAAAAAAAAAAAAAGGGAAAGAGGGACCAGGGTGAGGCAGCCAGTGGTAATTAAGTGAAAGTCTTTTCACCAGAGCAGGGGCAGGGTGAGGATGGTCTGAAGAGGGGAAGATGCCGCCTCTGAGAAGAAACTAGCTAATACCAAGAATCTCCCTTGAGCCAGGTGTGGTGGCTCATGCCTGTAATCCCAGTGCTTTGGGAGGCTGAGAAGGGAAGATTAGTTGAAGCCAGGAGTTAGAGACCAGCCTAGTCAACACAGAGAAACCCTCGTCTCTACAAAAGTTACAAAAATTAAATGGGCATGGTGGCACATGCCTGTAGTTCCAGCTACTCAGGAGGCTGAGGTGGAAGGAAGGTTTGAGCTCAGGAGTTCAAGGCGGCAGTGACCTATGATTGTGCCATTCCACTGTACTCCAGTCTGGGTGACAAAGTGAGACCTTGTTTCAAAAAAAAAGAATCTTTCTTGAAATGAGTGCTTGACATGTGTGTGTGTTACTCAATCTTCACAAAGATCTCACATGCAAGATGTCATTATGCCCATTTTACAGATGCAAAAACTGAGGCTCCTTGACAGCTGCAGTCCTTTAAAGTCATGGTGCAGCCACCCAGTGATGGAATGCATCTTTGGCAGTCTGTTTCGCCAAGCCTTCCAAGTGACTGCGAACACTGGAGTGACGACCTCATGGCTGGGGTTGTACAGTGGTGGCCATGTTTCAAAAGGAAAACTGCTGTTAAAACTGAGACATGCCATTGTGAAAGCTTGATAGAGAAAAATAGCAACTGATGGCCTTCTAGAAGCATCCTGTGGACTCTTCAGGCAACTGATTTCTGAGCATGGACTAAGGCCAGAAGGGCTTTATAACTCCACGGAATCTGCATGTTTAGACAGTGTATATCAGCTTTTATTGAGAGGCAACAGCTTTTGTATTTGCTAATGTTCCCATAAGGTAAGATCTTCACCTTTAAAGATTTTTATTGATTCAGGGCTTTCGGAAATGCCTTGTTTTGATCTGTTGCTGTGCAGAAGCTGAGCTAGTACATAAATATGGGTGGTGTTTATTGAGTATTTACTATGTGCTGGATATTGAATGTGCATTATGTGTATTACCTCATGTGATCCTTACAACATGCCTATGAGGCAGGTATTATTGTTATTCTTATTTTATAGATGGGAACATTGAGGCCCAGAAAGATTCAGTAACTTTCTCTTTGTCACAGAGCAGGGGAGGGTTGGAGCCAGGAAATGAGCCCAGGTTGTTTTTTTAAAAAAACTTTCATTATAGAAAAATTTAAACATATATAAAAGTGGAAAAAAATTGTATAATAAACCCCCATGCATCCATCACCCACTTTGAACAAGGATCAACATTCTGCCATTCTTGTTTTATTTTTCTTCCTCACATTTGTTGTTTTCTGGAGTATTTGAATCCTGGATATCACATCATTTCACCTGTAACTACTTTCCTAAGCCTATGTAACGGATAAGGACTTTTTTTTTTTTAATATTAGTATAATACTATTATCATACCCCCAAAATTATTCCTTTATATCCTCTAATACTTGGTCCATGTCCAGTTTCCCTAACTGCCTCAAACATATTCTTCTGTAGTTGTAATGTCTGAATCAGGGTGCAACCACCCAATAGTGCGTTTGGTTGTTGTGTTTCGTTTCTTCAAATCTGTAAGTTTCCCACTTCTTTCCCTTTGCCATTTATTTGTAAAAAGTTCCATATTCTCGATTTTGCTAATTATATCTCTATGGTTTCGTTTAACACATTCCTCTGTCCCCTATACTTCCTTTAAACTGTGTGTTAGAGCTAGAAGTGGATTTGATTCAGGTTGAATTTTCTGGAAATAATGTTTTCTGGATAATACTCTTCCTGCCTGTTGCACAGGCTCTCTGGTGACTCCGTTTTTGATGACGTGAAGATTGTCCATTGGGCCAGGTGATGTCAGCCTGATCAATGCATCACACAACTCTGCTGGAGTCTTCCACCTGCCTTAGCAGCCATTAGTGTCTGTTATCAAGGTGCATTATAACATCACAGACAGCAAAATGGTGGGCATCTCATCCCATCCTTCTGATCTGTATTCATTAGCTGACATTCTTCTCTAAAGAGTTTCCTACATCAATGACTTGTTAACCTAGGCAGTCCAATGCTAGACTGCTCTCAGAATCTATGCATCTCATACTTTCATGTGAGCATAAATCACACTCGTCAAAATGCAGATTCTGACTCAGTAGGTCTGGGGTGGGAGCTGACAGACTGTATTATTGATAAGCTCCCAGGTGCTACAGACGCTGCTGCTCTGCAGACCACCCTCTGAAAGGAGCCTGGATCACCTGTTTTGCCAGTTAAACTTTTCAGACTGGTGCTCTCCTCTACAGAATTCTTTATGAATGGCCAGCTATCTCTGAATGGGCAGCTATTCTAATGCTAACCGGTAGTTTGACAAGGTTAGTGATTTAAACCTAAGCATCAGGGTGTATTATTCAGACTACAAAATGTTATTGTAGCTTAGAATTTTCTGAGAAAATTTGACACGTCACATAATATAATATTGAAGGTACAATTTTTATTCTTGTCTTGTGTCTCACATTTTGTCAAAAGTGAAATACTTTTCTAAGGGAAGGCCTGGTGACATGCCAACCACCACTTAGCATCTTCTGGTGCTAAGTTTATAGACAGCTGTGGTTCTGCCTGCCCTGAAAGGCCTTTTTCTTTTGTTGGCAGAAACTTGGCATTGCTTTGGAGGACTATCTCTCCAAAGTCTTTTGCTCTGTCTTCATCAAAGCATGGGCCAATCAGACCCTCTCTCTCCATGAATTTAAATCTTGAGTAGAGCAATGTCAGGCCTGAAGATTCCTTTCAACAACAGTGCTGAGGAGAGATTGTCTTCTATGTCCTTCCTCTTAGGTTCCAGGAGCTCCCCTAGTCACCTGTCTTCTAGCCCTGACTTTCCAGTCTCTTTTTAAATATGTGAAGCATCTCATAAGTTCCAGATGAGTTGTTTTTCTGCTTAAGTTATCCAGAGTTGCTTTCTGTGCTCATAACCAAGAAACCCTAACTGGTAGAGCCTCCATCCTAGAGACTCAAAATGGTGTGACTTACCTGCTATTGCTGTGACAGTGAAGAGTGAGCAGGTTGACAAGGAAGCACTTCAGTCATTTGTCTTAGTGATGCCAGCATCACCAATTACCCCTTAATAGCGGTTACATATCAGAGTACCCTGAAAGCAGGAGTAAAGATAATGAATTTGCAATGAGAGAACCCCTTGGAATGAGGCTTCTTCCTCTTGACTTTTCCAGTGAATTTGGTTTTATGGGAAGCACATTTTTTCCCACTGGTCAGAAGAGCATGTAGTTTTACAGGCTAATCTTGCCCTTATGGAATAGAGGAAGGGGAGCAATAAGCTACCAGCATCAATGATTGGGTTCTGTCATGAGGCCCCAGGTCCCTCCTTTCTACCACAGCCTCCTCAAGCCCTGGGGCTGCAGCTTTATCTAAGGAGTAATGACTGTGATATCAAGGAAGCCCCTGAGTCATCAGAAAAGTTATGTTCAGTATGTTCTGCTTAAGAACAGAGGGAAGAGTTTTTGGCTACAGAAGGAAGAAGGATATATATCCTCAACCATTCCTAATGAAATAAATTAGTCAATAAACAGAAATAAAATCACAACAAAAACAAATGTAAGTAGTGACTACACAAGGAATTACCTTTGTATCTAGAAAAGTCATGACCAGGCTGGGCGTGGTGGCTCATGCCTATAATCTCAGCACTTTGGGAGGCCAAGGCAGGAGGAAGGTTAGAACCCAGGAGTTTGAGACCAGCCTACGCAACATAGGGAGACCTAGTCTCTAGAAAAAAATACAAAAAAGTCAGCCAGGCATGGTGGCACACACCTACAGTCCCAGCTACTTGGGAGGTGAAGGTGCGAAGATTGCTTGAGCCTTGGAGATTCAGGCTACAGTGAGCTAGGATTGCACCACTGCACTCCAGCCTGGGTGACAGAGTGAGACCCTGCGGGGGGGAGGGGAAAGAAAGAAAGAAAGAAAAGAAAAGTCATGACCTTGGAAAGAACCAGAAAATTCTGATGCAGTACATCTCCTAAGTTCAAACTGCGCTCTCCAGTGAAAGAAGGAATTAATGAAACTTGGAGGATTCTTACTAATGTTATTTAGTCTAGAGAAAAACATAATCTCTAGCAGAGAAAACAAGAGTAAGCAGTTCCATGAAAAGTTCAGGGGAAAGATCCCTTGAGTTTGGAAGGCCCTAAATGTCACCTGGAAACGTTAGTGGAGAAAGGAGGGGTTGCCAAGGCTTGCCATTGTTCAGGAAGCCAAAACACACAGAAGTGTGATATAGCAATGGCTGGATGGAATGAACCTTAATTTCTGACATTTAGTGGGATCCCAAGAGAGAGAGCAAAGCTCAAACTTCCAAGAGAAGTCTACTGGCCAAGCTCCTACCCCTGACCTTCCCCTTCCCCATTTCCTTGTCCCCCGACTATGGAAGGGTGGAGAGTTAGTAAAATCTATCTCCATACTGTAGCCCAGATGACATTGAGCCCCAGGTAAAGTGAAAAGGGTGTCAAGGAAAATCCCCCCACTATTTCAGAATAAATAGGTGTTGAGCTGGATGTAGTGGCTCATGCCTGTAATCCCAACTATTTGGGAGGCTGAGATGGGTGGATGGCTTGAGGCTAGGGGTTCAAGACCAACCTGGGCAACATAAGGAGACCCTGTCTCTTAAAAATAACAGCAACAACAGAGTAGATAGAGGTGTACAGAGCTGTGCCCGTTAAACTTGAACAACACGATAAGACATGGCATGGCAAATATTTAAACACACTACAGAACACAATAGCCACAGATGAAAGAAAGGAAATATTGGTGAAAAAAAAATCAACGAAGGCCTGTACTGGACAAAAACATATTCTTTAAGAACTACCTATGAATATTTGGTATAATAAAGAACTTAATAAGACTATGAAAGATTTAATTCATAAATTAGAAGTAAGGAATAATAAGACCAGGCACAGTGGCTAATGCCTGTAATCCCAGCACTCTGGGAGGCTGAGGCAGGCAGATCACTTGAGATCAGGAGTTTGAGACCAGCCTGGCCAACATGGTGAAACCCCATCTCTATTAAAAATACAAAAAAATTAGCCATGGTAGTGTGAGCCTATAGTCCCAGCTACTTGGGAGGCTGAGGTGGTAGAATTGCTTGAACCTGGAAGGTGGAGGTTGCAGTGAGCTGAGATCGCACCACTGCACCAGTCTGGGGGACAGAACAAGACTCAGTCTCAGAAAAAAAAAAAAAAAAAAGAAAGGAATAATAAAGATACCACTGAACAATCAAATTATTGCCATGGAAGAAGTGCTGAAATTATTCATGGCAAACACACAAGAAAAAGGCAAAGATTACAGTAGTCTAGAGGAGATGCTAGTTATGGAGGACAAAGATGATCCAATATAATTATAATTGATGTCTTTGAATTAGGTACCCAACAAAAAAATAGGGAAAAATACATTCAGAGATGTAGGTCATCAGAAATAAATTGCAAATTTTTAGATCAAAGGGCATCAAGGGGAAAAAATGATATGTAATGACTGGCATTAAGCTGTATCCTGGTTAAGATATTGAACTTGGAGGATAAACAAAGACCTCTTCAGACTTGCAGGCTGCCTGCAAGGGAAAAAAAGTCAGATGTCCCAGACTTATTAAGAGAAGACAATAGAGTAATGTCTAGAGTGTACTGAAGGAAAGAAAGCAAAATCCAAAAATATTAAACAAATACAACCTGTCATTCAAGCAAAAGACTAGCAGGCAGACACTGATACAGGAAAGAGTTCAGGGACTATAATACCCATATATTCTTCTGGGAAAAAGCCCAGCCAACCAAAAAGATGGATTAAAATGAGGAACTTGGGCCAGACACGGTGGCTCATGCCGGTAATCCCAGCACTTTGGGAGGCCAAGGTGGGTGGATCACTTGAGGTCAGGAGTTTGAGACCAGCCTGGCCAACATAGTGAAACCCTGTCTTTCCTAAAAACACAAAAATTAGCCGGGCATGGTGGCGCATGCCTGTAATCTCAACTACTTGGGAGGCTGAGGCAGGAGACTCACTTGAACCCAGGAGGCAGAGGTTGCAGTGAGCAGAGATCATGCCACTGCACTCCAGCCTGGGTGACAGAACAAGACTCTGTCTAAATAAATAAATAAATAAATAAATAAATAAAATGAGGAACTTGGAAATGCAACACACTTAACAAAAACCAGGTAGTGGGGAAAAGGAGAAGGGAGAAGATGATGGCAAATTTCCTCTTTCTTTTTTTAAGAAGAATAAATCAAAATTAAAACAAAAATTTGAAAAAAAGCTAATGACTCCAATGCCTTCATGATTTTTAAGTACTATTTTCTGAACCTTGGGAGAATTTATAAGTATGAAGAGTCATCTCTCAGTATTTGTGGGGAATTGGTTCCAGGACCCCTTTGGATTTATATCAAGGCCCTGATATAAAATGGCATAGTATTTGCATATAACCTATGCACATTCTTTAAATTGTCTCTAGATTATTTGTAATACCTAATCTAATGCCGACATCACTTCATTTGCATAGATTCAACATAGTACTCAACACATGACAAATTTAAGTTTTGCTTTGCAAAACTTTTTTTTTCCTTTGAGACAGGGTCTCATTCTGTCCACCAGGCTGGAGTGCCGTGGCATGAGGCAACCTCTGCCTCCTGGACTCAGGTGATCTTTCTAACTCAGCACCCTCCCAACTCCTAGTAGCTGGTTACAGGCACATGTCACCACACCTGGCTAATTTTTGTATTATTTGTAGAGATGGGGTTTTGCCATGTTGCCCGGGCTGGTCTTGAACTCCTGGGCTTGAGTAATCCACCCATCTCAGCCTCCCAAAGTGTTGGGATTACAGGCGTGAGCTACCGCACCAGGCCTGCTTTTGAAACTATGTGGAATTTTCTTTTTCTGAATAATTTTGATCCACGATTCATTGAATCCACAGATGCAGAACCCATGGACCCAGAAGGCCAACCTTATTTGTTTTGGAAATAACAATTTATTTTAAGTTCAGAAATCCCTTCAGCTTTTTTATCTTCCATAAAATTTAAGTTAATTTAAATTTTATAAAGAATTTAAATTCTTTTATTCTAATATGGCTTTATGATATGGTACTCGTCTGTTAATCATTTAATTTATATTTAGAGCTTTCTGTGTGCCAGACACTGTTCTGGGGACTAGGACACTGCAGAGAGAAAAACAAGAACCAAAATGTTATAAAATTATTTCTACACACTCTTTATCCTTAGAGAAATTCAGGATTATGTTCACAAGATACTAATCTTACGATTTCTGGATTGTAGGATTTGGTGTGCGTCTTTGAACATTTTATGTTGATTAAACTTTTGAAACAAAGTACTTGTATAACGCTTTTTTAACTTTTTAATTTATTTATTTTTTCTTTTTGATTTTTTTTGAGACAGGGTCTCACTCTGTTACCCAGGCTGGAGTGCAGTGGTGCCATCTCAGCTCACTGCAACCTCTGCCTCCTGGGTTCAAGCAGTTCTCCTGCCTCAGCCTCCTGAGTAGCTGGGACTATAGGCGCATGCCACCATGCCTGGCTAATTTTTGTGTTTTTAGTAGAGATGTGGTTTTACCACGTTGGCCAGGCTGGGTTTTGAATTCCTGACCTAGGTGATCTGTCCCCATTGGCCTCCCAAAGTGCTGGGATTACAGGCATGAGCCACTGTGCCTGGCATCAATTGAATTTATTTTTAATTGACACATAATAATTGTACATATTTAGGGGTAAGAGTGATATTTCCTTTTAAAATTAATTTAATATAACACTTTTCAATGAAAAGTTATGTGTTTTAAAACTTGAGTGCTTTAATGAATTGAAAATTGGAGAATTATTCCTTCCCTTTATTAATTTTGCCGTTTTTTCCATTTGTAACAATGCTGAGGCCGGGCATGCTGGCTTACTCCTGTAATCCCAGCACTTTGGGAGGCCGAGGTGGGCAGATCACGAGGTCAAGAGATTGAGACCATCCTGGCCAAAATGGTGAAACTCCATCTCTACTAAAAATACAAAAAATTAGCTGGGCATGGTGGCGCACGCCTGTAGTCCCAGCTACACAGGAGGCTGAGGCAGGAGAATCACTTTAACCCGGGAGGCAGAGGTTGCAGTGAGCTGAGATCGTGCCACTGCACTCCAGCCTGGCAACAGAGCAAGACTCTGTCTCAAAAAAAAAACACAAAAAAATAAAAAAAAAACAAAAAAACAGAAAAACAATACTGAACATTTTTCCGTGTCTTTTCTCACTAGGAATATATTCATCTTTGTTGACAGGTCTGTTATATAATTTTCTATTCCATATGCATTTATATGTGCTCTTTCTACCTTTGCTATCTTTGACATGTTTTCTCTTGGCCACATATGTTATTCCCAGTCTTGTTTGTGTATGTGTTTTTATTATTAAAATAATCTTTTCTTCTTGCTAAGAAATACATGATCACTGCAGAAAAATCAAATCATATAAGTAAATGGAAAAAACAGAATTTTACAAAGCACACAATTCCACCTATTCAGAAACAACTTCCATTAACATCTTGGAGTTTATATTTCCAGAGGCTTTTCTGTATAATTACCATTTGGGATTTTTTCTTTTTAACAAAAATGTCACCATACCACACTCTTTTGCAATATGCTTTTCTTCACTTAGTTTGCTGTGAACATCTTTCCATGTCATTACACTTTTTTTGAAAGTTTAATGGTGTATACTATTTTATTGTTCGGCTCTTTATTTTTAGTTAATTCACTGTTGGTCATTTAGATGGTTTCCTGTCTTTCACTGTTATAATGTATAATGCAGTAAATGTGCTTTATAAATAAGTTGTGTTGCACACCCATACTCCTTTCCATAGGACAAATCCTAGATGTAAAGTTGCTGGGGCAAAAGTAAAACACATTTCAAAATGATGCTTGACATATGTTGTAAACCGCCATGTAGAATGGCTGAGCAAATTTCACTTCCATCAGAGATACATGAAAGTGTCTGTCCTTGCAACCTGCATCTTTTCCATCTCTTAAGCCTTCCTGTAGGTGAAAAATTATGTCTAAAAGTTGCTTTAATGTGAAATTCTTTGATTACTAGGGAGGTTGATTTCAAACAAATACTTACTGGTCATTTCTATTTCTACTCAAAGAACTGCTTCTTCTTGCATTTTGCAACTTAAAAAGACTGGGCATCTATTTCTTCTTGCTTGGAATAGTTATGTAGTAAAGATAGTGATTTTCCTGGTTTGACATTTTATTTGAATTGTGATCTCCTTTGTGCAGAAGTTTTATTTATTTTTTTTTTCTGCAGCCGTATTTGTTCAAATTTTCCTAAACAACATTAAGGAAGTATACACCACAACATACAAAAGTTTCTATTTAATCACAGTGAAAACAGAAAAACGTTCAAGCCCTTGACTTCGTTTCCACAAAGGCCCCCATTTGACTCTCAGGCACTGCTCTTTCTGTTGAGGTTTTGGATCACTCTGGTTCCATTCCAGTTTACTTTCATCTTTCCAGCACCAGGGTATTCATGAGTTGCCACGATCCATTCCTCTTGTCTGGGGCACCTATGACTCAGCAGGCCCTGTGTTTAGAGATCACACAGGGTCTTCAGGGTGCCAGGCTTTTAAGCCAGGCTGGTGGAGCTGTCCCCAGGCACCATCACGAGTCCTCCTGGATGGGCAGCCCTTACTGGAGGTGGGTGCCTGCTGATGTTTCAGCAGTCGGGGCATGCGACCTGGGTCTGGGCTCTGGTGCTGGGAAGCGTGAGGCATGAGGCAATGCTCTGGTTCTCAGGACTGGGGTGTCAGTTGAGAGCCCTGGGCCCGAGGCCTGTGCTGGGGCCCCACCTTTGACAGTGAAGGTTAAAGAAGCTTGATCATGAGAAACGTCAACATCCTGAGTCCAGAGACCAGTGGCTGGCCAGAGTCCAGGGGCTGCCAGGACGGATGCTGGAGGCTAAACACAAGAGCCGCCTGTCCCTGCAGGCTTCCCCATTCTTCTTCACCCATCCCAGGTTTGAGGCAATCTCCTCCCACCTGGGACCACCAGCATTTTACCTGCTGCTCTTTGGTGTGCATTGCCATGTGTTACAGTTACTGATAAACAGGTGTCATCTCCCTTCTGGCCTGCAAACCCACTGAGGGCCAGTCTCATCTTTGAATCCTTCGAGCACCCAATGCAGCACCTGCAGAAGGAGGGTCTTGCAGGACGTATGCGACCACACTGATGGAATGGTTACTGGATTCGCAGCAATAGTTGCTCTTGCTCCTCCTCTTTCTCCCCCTCTTCATTCGTATTTGTATTGTCTTTTTTTTTTTTTTTTTTGAGACAGAGTCTTGCTCTGTTGCCCAGGTAGGAGTGCAGTGGCGCGATCTCTGCTCACTGCAACCTCTGCCTCTGGGTTCAAGCCATTCCCTTGTCTCAGCCTCTTGAGTAGCTGGGACTACAGGCTCACGTACCACCACGCCCAGCTAATTTGTGCATTTTTAGTAGAAACAGGGTTTCACCATGTTGGTCACGCTGTTCTGGAACTCCTGACCTCGTGATCTGCCCGCCTCTGTCTCCCAAAGTGTTGGGATTACAGGTGTGAGCCACTGTGCCCAGGCTTTCTTTTTTTCTTTCCTTCTCTTTCTTTCTTTCTTTCTTTCTTTCTTTCTTTCTTTCTTTCTTTCTTTCTTTCTTTCTTTCTTTCTTTCTTTCTTTCTTTCTCTTTCCTTCCTTCCTTCCTTCCTTCCTTCCTTCCTTCCTTCCTTCCTTCCTTCCTTTCTTTCTTTCCCTCCTTCCTTCCTTCCTTCCTTCCTTCCTTCCTTCCTTCCTTTTCAGATGGAGTCTTACTCTATCTCCCAGGCTGGAGTACAGTGGCACAATCTCAGTTCACTGCAGCCTCCACTTCTCAGGTTCAAGTGATTCTCCTGCCTCAGCCTCCTAAGTACCTGGGACTACAGGCACGTGCCACCACACCCCGCTAATTTTTGTATTTTTAGTAGAGATGGGCTTTTGCCAAGTTGGCCATGCTGGTCTCGAATTCCTGACCTCAGCTGATCCGCCCACCTCGGCCTCCCAAAGTGCTGAGATTACAGGCATGAGCCACCCCACCCGGCCTTCTTCTTCTTCATTCACACATTCCCTCAAAGTAAGTTGTATTGATCTGGTAGTTCCTCTGATTTGGAAATTGCAATTTACCAGGTTCATTGAAGAAATAGGGAAATAGCATTTTCCCAGTCGTTCATCTTTGCTCTCTGTTTGCAGCTCTTGAAAGACAGCTGTTGAAAATAAACCTGGACTGTTTCTCTTCCTGCACATGAGCTCTGCTTGTCCTGTACCCTGGCACAGATCTATAAGTGCAGATGTCAGGCTGTATTCAAAACCCAGTTCAAACAATCAGTGCCCAGGCTGAGGGAGGCTGGCCCTCACCCTTCAGTGGGCCCCTCTGGGTCCCCTGCCCACGGTCCTGTTGCCAGTGCCAGCATGTAAAAAATTCCATGTGTGCAAGCTCTGACTTGGGAGAAGAAAGCCAGAATATGGCTAGGTGTTTCTAAGCCCCCCAAGCTCCACACTGTAAACACAAGATGCCCTGGCCATGAGAAAGAAACAGAGTAACATTTGTTATTCTTTAAAATGTGCCTTTTAAGCATATTTGGCAAGTCATTACATAGAAAAGTAACGTGTGCTCCAGTGAAGGAGGGCTTGAGTGAATAAAGCTGACTGTTCACTGTCTGACCCGGTTTTGTTTGACTTGAACAACAGTCACAGGACGAGTGCATACTTGATATTTCTTCTAAAGCAGAGTGTCTTATGCGTTGCCAATCTCTTCTCCAGGATGGGAAGCTGGGAGAAACCTCTGTGCCTTCAACGGCAGCAACAGTAACTTTTAAACAAGGCACCCAGCATGGAACCACTTAAAATGAAAAAACCGGAGGATTCAAACTTTGCTCCTTTGTTCCCGAACCAAACTGGGAATACAGATGCCTGGCTTCTGGTTTGAGTGTGGCCAGGTTGCAGCTGTGTTACTGTAGACAAGCTGCTTGGCCTCTCTGTGCCGTACAAAGCAGATGGTCAGATTGACATTCATGAAAACCTTGAGGTCAGGGGCAGGCAAACTATGTATGACCCACGGGCCAAATCCATCCCACCACCTGCTTTGGTACAGGCTGTGTGAGGTAAGAAAGCTTTGCACCTTTACAAATCATTGAAAACAAATCAGAAGATGGCTAACATAGGAAATTCACTTTATGCTAAGGGAAATAAGGCAGACACAAAAGGATAAATAGTGTATGATTCCACTTATATGAAGTACCTAGGGTGATTAGATTCATAGAGGCAGAGTAGGATGGTGGTTTCAGTAGATGGGGTGGAGGAAGGGGGAGTTAGTATTTAATGTGTATGGAGTTTCAGTTTGAGAAGATGAAACATTTGTGGAGATGGGTGATGGGTGATGGTTGCAAAACAATGTGAATGTACTTACCACCATCGAATGGTAGCTTGAAGGTGGTTAAAATGATAACAATGTACATTCTTTCCATTTCACCACAGTAAAAATATGATATGAAATCAAATTTCAGAGTCCAAAAATCAAGTTTCATTGGGATACAGCCATGCCCATGACATACACACATATGATCTAGGCTGCTTTTGCTACAAGGGCAGAGGAGAGTATTTGCAACAGAGACTGTATGGCCTGTGAAGCCCAAAGAATTTTTAATGGTCTTTTGCAAGAAAACACTTGCCAAGCCCTGGGTTTATAGTCATAAGATGCACTACATTATGTGAGGGGACAACATTACCCAGAGCGGTAATTCAGAAACGGTTTCCCATATGGTTTGGGGCAGAGTTAGACTCCCAATGTCACTATCTCCCCTCCCTCCCCTCCCCTCCCCTCCCCTCCCCTCTCCTTTCCTCTTCCCTCCGGTCCTCTTTTTATTCTTGTTTTCCAGGCCGGAGGACTATGTGGC
>NW_016805362.1:991570-1022898 GCF_001698545.2 Rhinopithecus bieti
CCTCCCTCCCTCCCTTCCTTCCTTCCTTCCTTCCTTCCTTCCTTCCTTCCTTCCTTCCTTGTCTCACTCTGTCACCCAAGCTGGAGTACAGTGGCACGATCTTGGCTCACTGCAACCTCCACCTCCCAGGTTCAAGCAATTCTCCTGTCTCAGCCTCCTGAGTAGCTGGGATTACAGTCATGCACCACCACACCTGGCTGATTTTTGCATTTGTAGTGGAGACGGGGTTTCACCATGTTAGCCAGGCTGGTCTCAAACTCCTCATCTCAGGTGATCCATCCACCTTGGCCTCCCAAAATGCTGGATTACCACTGTACCTGGCCTATTGCCATCTCTTTAAAGAGATGCTACGTACTGCATGGCCTTGTGCCTCAGTTTCCCCATCTGTAAATAGGGCTAATACCCTACCTCATAGGATTAAAGAGTGGATCTGTGCAGTTTGGGATCATGAAAAAGTGCTGGAGATGGATGGTGGCAATGATTGCACAATAATGTGAATGATCTTAATGAACAAACAGTACACTTAAAAATGACCAATATGGGCCAGGTGTGCTGGCTCACACCTGTAATTCCAGCACTTTAGGAGGTTGAAGCAGGTAGATCCCTTGAGGTAAAGAGTTCGAGACCAGCCTGGCAAACATGGTGAAACCCTGACTCTACTAAAAATACAAAAATTAGCCGGGCGTGGTGCTGGGCACCTGTAATCTCAGCAACTTGGGAGGCTAAGGCAGGAGAATTGCATGAACCTGGAAGGCGGAGGTTGCAGTGAGCTGAGATGATGCCACTGTACTCCAGCCTGGGCAATGGAGCCAGATTCTGTCTCAAAAAAAAAAAAAAAAAAAAAAAAAAAGACCAATATGGTACACTTTATGTTATATTCCTTTGACCACAGAATTTAAAAAGACTGGATGTGTGTATGGTGCCTAGAACTGCATCTGGCATGCAGCAAGCATTCAATAAATGCAAGTCGTCTCCATAATGAAGACTGGGAACCAGATGGTAGTGCTGAGCTAAGTAATGTTCGTGCTGTGTGAGGTTGTGTATACTTGGATTCCACTGGGTATGTGCGCTGTCAGTCCCTACTTTATGACACGCACATCAATTGCTGAAAGCAGAGTCTGTCTGCCTGTGTATTCTAGCGCAGGGATTTTGTGTAATCATGAGGAGGGGAAATTGGGTGGGCACCGGGGTTTTCCTCCGCACTGAAAGGAGCCATTGATGAAAGGAATATGCTTGAATTCTTCTTCCTTGATGATACCCAGGTGGATAAAATAGGACTTGCAGCTCCCCCAGTCCCACTCCCACAGTGAAAACCAGTTAGAAACAACCAGCCCCAGAGGGCACTAAATGATGAGCTGGGACTAGGGGGTGACTGGCAAGGTCCTTGCTTGATCTCTTCTAATACTATGAGCAAATAGTTTCCTTTAGAGATGATTAAGAACATTACTGTTGCATAATTAATTGCCTTAAAACCAACCGTTCCACTTCATTGATTTGCTATTTTTAGCAAGATTTTCCACAGTCTCTGTTTTGTTTCCAAAATAATTGAGTTACAGCTAAATTAATAAGAAGTGATCATTTCATTGCTTTAAAAGGCTTACGTCTTCTCAGGAAGCACGCAGCCCTCAACCCAGTCCTTTGTAGCAGAGTCGGGACTAGCAGGGCGGGCAGTAGAGTTATGTAAGACTTCTCTTCAAGTAAAACTCTATCTCTGAGTTTTAAAAACGTTGTAAAGAAATGTTGATGGGGAAAGCCAGTTGAAGTCCCAGCCTGGATATATCATTCTCCAAAGAAAAGAGCCCCAGTGCCTGGAAACTGACAGAAACGAAAGGCAGGGCTGTGAGGAGAGCACCACAATTTAAGCAGGCTTTGCTAAAAATCACAGTGCATGCTGCAAAGCGGCCGCTCACATTTCAGTCTCAGAGTTTTGCTATAGTCTGTAATTCTCTGTTTGAAGAGTCGGGCCGTAACTTAATTCTGTAAATCAGAGCGTTCCTCAAAAAGAAACTTGGGGGGGCTCTGCTGAGCCTTTTCTTGGCAGCCTGGCTTGGAAGTGGTGAGTGCCTTTTCCCCTCGTCAAAGCCATAAAGACTAAGCTGAGAGATGAGAAATTTTAGCCTATGTAAAAGAAATTCAGTCCGTATGTGGTTGCCTGACAAGACCCAGGGTGCGCTGGAGATTTAAAAATGTGATGATCACACTTTGTTTGGGACGTGAAAGCAGGAAAGTGGAGGGGAACTGGATAATTATTTAGCAAGCGAAGGCATGTGCAAAGCACGGATCTGAAAGACATTCTGTAAACACATTTTTACAAGCAGCATACTGAACTGACTCATTTGGGGTGGGGGGACTTGGCTGTAAGAGATTCTGTTATAGATAATACCTCTTCTACCGCAGCATGCTGGCTACCCACAATTGGCAGGGCAAGCAGAAGGATTGAGAGGCACTCAGATGGGTCTTGGGATAAAATGGATAACGTGGTCAAAACTGGAGAGACTGACTGGTGGCTCAAGAGCATTAAGACAGGTAGAAGCAGGCAGAGTGAGGGGAAGGAGGGCTTGGTGTCACACAGGCAGTGGTGTGCTGACAAATGTTTAACAACTGGTTTTCTAAGAAATGTTTCAAAAAGCCCTGATTTGTAGTGTTTGCCAATTTCCATGGTGTAAATACTCCCAAAATGGCTAATTTCAGCTATCCATGTGTCCTCCCTAAACATGGCCTTGGCAAGAGGTGTACACAGTAGGCTCCTGCGAACCAGGAGAGCTGGCTCCAGCTCAGAGATGAGATAAATAGTGATTTTCCAGGATTTAAGGGAGAAACAAAATGCTTTGGAAAAGGACCTGAATGGGGAAACGTATCAGGTGTAAATTAGGCTGAGTTATTTAGCAGGGGGGTGGGGTGCCACCCATCATTCTTCACTGGTGGTGTGACTGGAGGTAAGACATTTCATTCAGCAGGGATGTTTGGGGGTCTTTTTGAGAGTTCTTGCATCTTGACGGGGAAAGTTAGGTCATTGTCAGTTCCTCCCAATGGTAAGCAACGTGACAGACATTGAGAACAATGACATTCAGCAAATGTGTACCTGAGAGCCATGGTATCCCATCCACTGTGCCAGGAACGGCATCTGTCTCTAAATAACAGAGTCTCTAGGAACAGACATATAAACAAGTAATTAGGCTGCGTGCGGTGGCTCACGCCTGTAATCCCAGCACTTTGGGAGGCCAAGGTGGGAACATCACTTGAGGTCAGGAGTTTGAGACCAGCCTGGCCAACACGGTGAAACCCTACCTTCACTAAAAATACAAAAATTAGCCAGGCATGGTGGTGTGCACCTGTAATCCCAGCTACTTGGGAGACTGAGGCTGGAGAATCGCTTGCACCTGGGAAGCGGAGGTTGCAGTGAGCTGAGATCACCCCATTGCACTCTGCACTCCAGCCTAGGCAAGAGAGTGAGACTCTGTCTCTAAATAAACAAAAAAGTAATTATACTATGATAGAGACATGAATGGGAGAAGTTTATTCTGACCGGGATGTACCAACAGTCAGGATGAACCAGTGATCTCTGAAACCAACACGCCAAAAGAAGACGAGGGAGCTGAAAGTACGTTGTTGGTATCACTGAAACTAGGATGCTAACCACCATTCCTGGTGTAAGAATCTACATGGTGGCCTGGCGCAGTGGCTCATGTCTGTAATCCCAGCACTTTGGGACGCTGAGGCGAGCGGAGCACCTGAGGTTAGGAGTTCAAGAGCAGCCTGGCCAACATGGTGAAACCCTGTCTCTACAAAAATACAAAAATTAGCTGGGGACAATGGTGGGTGCCTGTAATTCCAGCTACTTGGGAGGCTGAGGCGGGAGAATCACTTGAACCCAGGAGGCAGAGGTTGCAGTGAGCTAAGATCGAGATTGCAGCATTGCACTCTAGTCTAGGTGACAGAGTGAGACTCCATCTCAAAAAAAGAAAAGAAAAGAAAAGAAAAGAAAAGAAAAGAAAAGAAAAGAGTCTACATGTTGACAACTTGTTCAGTGCAAGAGAATCCAGGCCTGAAGGAGACACATTGTTAGTCATCACACGCTATTGTGTGGCATAGGGCCATCTCAGAGAGGTTTTTTAAGCTCTCTGAAGTTCGCTGCCATCCTTTGTAAATTAGGATCTTTCAGAACCTTGGTGGGGCTTAGAGGCCACCTCCTCAGAGCTCTTTTCTGCAGTGTCATGGAGACAACAGCTGGGAGCTTAGCTCCCCAAGTGGGACGCAGAGCCTGGGACCAAAACCAGTGTGAACCTGAAGCAATGTTCTGCTAATAGGCAGTGTGACTTTGGGTCACTCAGCCTGTTCAGGTTCACCAGCTTCATATGTCAAATAAATATGTTGGATTTGATGATCTCTAAGCATCTCCTCTATTAAATAATAATATCCAGGGTACCCACAACCCTTGCTTGTTGGGCCAGATCTGGTTTATACCTGCTATTCTGTTATGATTTTTTTTTTTTTTTTTTTTTTTTTTGAGACAGTCTCACTTTGTTGCCCAGGCTGGAGTGCAGTGGCATGATCTTGGCTCACTGCAACCTCTGCGTCCCTGGTTCAAGCGATTCTCCTGCCTCAACCTCCTAAGTAGCTGGGGTTACAGGCACACACTACCATGTCTGGCTAATTTTTTATATTTTTAGTGGAGACAGGGTTTCATCATGTTGGCCAGGCTGGTCTCAAACTCCTGACTGCAGGTGATCCACCTGCCTCGGCCTCCCAAAGTGCTGGGATTACAGACGTGAGTCACTGTGCCTGGCCCTGGCATCATTATTGTAGCCCCCTATTCACTATCAAAAGTGTCCCTGTTGGCAATCATGTATATAGTCACCTTCAACAACTAACATGTTTAAAGTACTTCCTCCTTGTCAGTTACAGTGCTTTATCAATATGATTTTATTTAATCACTTCAGCTTATGAAGACATGTGTTTAGACAACTTCAGGCCCCACAGACAGAGCTGATACTCACACCCAGATTCTAGATCTGTCTGAAGCCAACGTCTGAATCCCTCTTAGCCACTATGCTTTGCCCCCTCTGTGTTGTTTGGTCACTCTACAAATATTTATAGAGTGTCTGCTATTCTATTCTAGTCCTGTGGTTCAGAAGAGGTTTCCATAAACAAGTTAAAAAAACTCTGTCTATGAAGCTGGCTATTGCTAAGAAGCAAAAAGCATTATTAATTAGGTTCATGCCCACGCACACCCTGGAAGGCTTTCATGCATGTGTGGAGCATACGAGGCACATGAGGCATCAAGAGACACTCGCAGCAAATGAGCTTTGCCTTTTCAACTCGATGCATTGGGGAGGCCCAAATAATCTGAAACATTAGCTTAAGTAAAGCACAAATTAAGTAGGTGTGTTGGGTGCAGGGCATGTTTCAGCTTGATAATTGTGCTTTATTCTGCACAGATGTGGGTCAGATTCCCAGAGATGCCCAATACTGATGCCAAAGAAAGTCGGGAGACTCGCGAGGGACTTAAAGAGTCAGCACAGCTTTTCCAGGTACAACTGATTTGCTCCACACAGGGACTCTGAGATAAAGAAACCAAACAAAGATCCAGTAGGAGGGTGTGAGTGAATGGTGGGAGAGGTAGGTTCTGTGTTCACCTGCGGTCATTTAAGCAGAGTTCCCTGTGTGCTGGGTGCTGTTCTAGTTACTGATTTTGAGTGATATTTATACAAGCCTATTTTCTCATGACTCCTGATCATTGTGCTTTATTCTACTATTGCAGCTTCATAGATGCCTCCTGGAATCCCTACTGCTATAGGCCATGGCTGACGGTTTTGTTTGTTTGTTTTTAGAGATGGAGTCTCACTCTGTCAGCAGGCTGGAGTGCAATGGCGTGATCTCGGCTCACTGCAACCTCCATCTCCCAGGTTCAAGGGATTCTCCTGCCTCAGTCTCCTGACTAGCTGAGATTACAGGCACGCGCTACCACACCCAGCTAATTTTTGTATTTTTAGTAGAGAAGGGGTTTCACCATGTTGGCCAGGATGGTCTCGATCTTCTGACCTTGTGATGGGCCCGCCTCGGCCTCCCAAAGTGCTGGGATTACAGGCATGAGCCACCATGCCTGGCCAACTCTTTTTTTTTTTTTTTTTAAGATGGAATTTCACTCTTGTTGCCCAGGTTGGAGTGCAATGGTGCAGTCTCAGCTCACAGCAACCTCTGTCTCCTGGGTTCAAGCGATTCTCCTGCCTCAGCCTCCAGAGTTGCTGGGATTATAGGCATGTGCCACCATGTGTGGCTAGTTTTTGTATTTTTAGTAGAGGCGGGGTTTAACCATGTTGGCCAGGCTGGGCTCAAACTCCTGACCTCAGGTGATCCACCTACTTGGCCTCCCAAAGTGCTGGTTTTACAGACATGAGCCACTGTGCCCGGCCCATGGCTGACTCCTAATCAGCTTCCCTCAGCTAAGGGTTCCCTCTGTCTATTTCAAGGCTGGGTAGACTCCAGGCTGCTAGATTGGACGTGCTCATTATATTAACGGCGTCTGTTTCCTCTGACCAGCACCATGATACCACAAGGAAAGCAGGCAGACAATGTTGGCTTGGTGCACAGATGGGACCACCAGGGCCGGGAGGGTGATGCTTATTAGGGTTTAGCTGAAGCTCAAGTGCCATCAGTTCCAAACACCTGTGCTTTCCACAGCATGCTGAGACCTGAGGGCTGAGTGCAGCTCTTTGGAACTTAGGAAGAAAGAAGTGGGAGCAAGGTGGGCAAAGGGGCTGGGTGCAGAGATCCATCTCATGGCTTCTGGTCCACTCCATCGCAAAACCAGCTTCATCATAGAGCTGTCTTATCTCTGCCACCACACATACCTAGCTAAGAGATACTTCTTCTTTTTTTTGATGGCAAAGGCAGATGCCTTAGCTTAAGTTTTCTGGCATCCCTGGCAGCTGATTGAGACACCTCTGAGCTCTACTGCAGCTCCTGCTAAAGCCACTTGCTTGGGTTTGCAGGGTACAGCTATGCAGCTGCTCATGGGTCTGGGCAGGCTTCTCCAACCTCAGAAGTTCTGCAGGTCTTTGCAGGCTCCCTCCCCAGCTTCCCTCGGGTGCTATCCTTGGGGAAGGGGCTATAATCATTGTCTGGGCTTGGCAAGGAGTAGTCCATGTTCTGTGGACCCACACTGTAAAAAGCATGGCCCTGCATCACCTGGGAACCGGTAGACATACAGAATCTCAGGTCCCACACCAGAACTACTGAGTCAGCTTCCGCATTTCCACAAGGTCCCCAAGTGCTCCGTGCACGCACTGAAGTATGAATGGAGTCCTGCTTTGGGATGTGGCTGCCCACCTGCAGAAGATTAGGGACCAAGACCAAGAAGGATGAGGCCCCTCATCTACTCTCTACTTCCATTACTTTACATTTGTTTCTGCTTTTGCTGCAATTAATAATTGTCTTATTTGTTTGTTTATTGTCTATCTCCCCCAGAATATAAATCATATGGGGGCAAAGATATTTTCTCAGTCAGTGCTGAATTATTAGTGTCTTGCCCATAGCTCTGCACAAGGTAGGCATTCAAAAAATATTAGTAGGTTGGCTGGTGGGTTGGATAAATGTGTGAATGAAGGAATGAAGATAGAGAAAGGGGAAGAAGGAGGGACATAGGTAGGCGCTTTGGCTGACAAGTTGGCTGCCCTCTTGTTCAGGTCCTTAGAGACAACTCTTGTCATTCTCACTCCCCTGTGAATGTGTTAGCCCAGGTGCAAGGCTGCCATCAGTAGCAATGTGACTGGGTGGGATACAGAGTTGTTGCAAGAAATCTCCAGTCGCCAGCACTGTGATTAAAGAATGTGATTGTCACATTTATTTCAGTAGGGAAACTCCTCTGTAAATGGAATCTGATGCAGAAACCCGATCTAGGGGTTTTGTATCCGGGGTATTCATTGCTCTCGGGTTCCAGATCAGGGGACACTGACATGCCCAGCTCAGGCCTCCCAACCACAGGTGCCCTCAAGGGGATAGAGTCTTCCTCCTGGGCCACTCTAGGCACTTGCTCTGGCATCCCTTTCCCTCCATCCTTCTTGTTCTGTGCTCACCTTTTTTAGATTGCACGCACAAAAGCCCTTCTGTGTCTCCTCTTTCGTGATGGGGCTTGATGGTTCATCAGAGTAATGCCAAAGCCAGTCATGTTCCTGCAACAGGGCCAGCGTGATAGTACTGGGCACAGCACCCTGAGTCCTCCCCGGAGCCCAGCAACCTTCCCCAGCCCACACAAGACTTTTTATCCTGCTAAACAGATAACAGCAGAAGGATCCCTAGAGCAACAGTGTGGCTTGGGGACCAGAGCCGCCTCCCTAAGGCCAACCCCTCTCCAGCTGCCTCCTTGTTGCTCCTGAAGAATTACTCAATGACAGACCTTGGTCAATAAATCCCTCCTACCCAATTTCACAGATGGAAAAACTGAAGCCAGAGAGGAGCAGTGACCTGCCTTTGGCCCCCCAGTGGCTGAGCTGGGGTGACGTTGCATCCCCTGGGAGATCCATAGCTCTTCCCCTAACCCCTTCTCCAGCCTGGCCCTCTCTTTCGGCAAAAGAAAAATGCCAAGCAATGGTGAGTTACTAAACTGATAATTTAGTTTGGTAACTTGGCCTAGGGGCCAAGTTACAGAAGGATGACTTGTTTTTCTCTGTGGTCAAGTGTCCTTTTACTGACAACTCTTCAGTAGTGCAAAATTCAGACTGATCTTTGTATGATATTTGGTGGCTGGGTCGCCATCACCAGTGTAGGGTGGCATGCAATCAAAACACAGCAGGAGGCAGCTTTGGCCCTTGAATCATTTGTTCATAAAAGATTACTTTTTCAGTAGCTGCAGAATCAAAATTGTGAGTTTTTACTGATACAATGGATCACATGATTCACTTTTTTTTTTTTTTTTTTTTTAGGCAGAGTTTTGCTCTTGTCACCTAGGCTGGAGTGCAATGCCACAATCTCAGCTCACTGCAACCTCTGCCTCCTGGGTTCAGGCGATTCTCCTGCCTCAGCCTCCTGAGTAGCTGGGATTACAGGCGCCCACCACCACACCCGGCTAGTTTTGTATTATTAGTAGAGACAGGGTTTCACCATGTTGGCCAGGCTGGTCTCATACTCCTGACCTCAGGTGATCCACCCGCCTCAGCCTCCCAAAGTGCTGGGATTACAGGCATGAGCCACTGCACCCGGCCACACACGGTTCACGTTTGCAGGAAGTGACCCATTCTTGAAGGGCACTGTTGTCTTCTATGGCCTTCCTCACACTTGTCATTGCTAGTTCAACACCGGTGTCCCAGTGACTGACCTGTCTCCACACTCCAAGACTCACATTTGCTGCTGTCCCTGGGTCTGGCACACCAGGTACTTGACAGATGTTGGCTGAATGAATGAATAAACAAATCTACAATTCTGTGGAACCCGTCTGGAGTTTCTTGGTTATTTATTGCAGGGTTTGTCCACACAATGTCTTCTTATCAAATGCTCCAATTACCTCCCAGACATGCCTTGATGTGGAGACCAACTCTTTTTTTGTTTCATTCCAGCTTGGTTGTAAACTGGTTTTGGGAACATGTTGCACAAGAAAGTAGAACAATATGCAGAGAGCAGACTGCTGCACTAGTGGAGACGCACGGGGGCTGTGGCCCTCCAGGGCTGCTACGCTTTGCCCTCATGTCTTCTGAAATTGCCTTGTGGGTGAGAAATCACTTTCTGGAAATCTGGTGTGGTTTTCACCTTCCTCATTGGGGAGGCATTTAAAGCTATTTCTGACGTCCACACCCATCCTCCCAGCTTGCTCAAGGAATTGATAGAAGTGGCCTCCTAAGTATATAAGGGGCTCCTCAGGGGTCCAGCTCAGAGATCCATGCTGGGCGAAAGATGTGATATCTGCAGTCTATGTATGTGAAATCGGAGAGGGATGGGTGAAAAACAAAGTTTTTTTTTAAAAAAAGTTTTTTAAAAAAAGAGGAGTTAAAAAAAGAGCAAGTACATTCCCCTCTCTTCCATGTGCACTTTCTATCTACATAGTTTTTTTTTACTTTTTATTTTTTGAGATGGAGTTTCACTCTGTTACCCAGGCTGGAGCGCAGTGGCACAATCTTGGCTCATTGCAGCTTCTGCCTCCCAGGTTCAAGCAATTCTCGTGCCTCAGCCTCCCGAGTAGCTGGGACTACAGGCATGTGCCACCACACCTGGCTAATTTTTGTATTTTTAGTAAAGATGGGTTTCATCATGTTGGCCAGGCTGGTCTTAAACTCCTGACCTCAGGTGATCTGCCTGCCTCCACCTCCCAAAGTGCTGGGATTACAGGCGTGAGCCACCGTGCCCAGCCTATCTATGTAGTCTTAACTTACCACACATGAATTAAGCCCTAGGATGAAGTTCCACTTTATTTAGTTCACAGCATTGTCACTTCTTGTGGAAAACAAGTGTTGAACGATGTGTTTGGAGCTTGGAATTGAAAGGTGCGGAGAGGAAGTAGGTTTCCTAGTCTCAACTCACCAGGAGACTTGAAGTAGGAGTTTGCAGTTAAAGAAGACTTCCTGTTTGCATGAGGAACATCCTACCTAGACTCAAAAGAAGGAAAGAAAAAGGTGGTAGACCAGGTCAATGGACTTCGAAACACCAGGCCTCCACTCCTGTCATCATTGCTCACACAGGGAGTGAAAGAGGAGAGGTTTCTCCTGTATCCATAGCTTTGTGCCCTCAGGTTGTTGGTCTCCCTGCCAGTTGTGATGTGACTGCTTCTCCACTCGATTTGTTGTGACTCCTCAGCCCATGAACTGGGGTCTTTAGCACCATAATAATGTCACCAAATTTGGGTTTCATTCTCTATTTCCCTAACGGTGACCACCTGCAGTGGGTTAAAAGGTGGCTGCAAAGTTTCTGCCACCTCTCCCATCAAGAGGTGAAGATTCTTTCCACTCCTCTTGCATCTTGGCTGGCATATGACTTGGTTTGCTCAATAGAATGTGACAAAAGTGATGCTGTGTAACTTCCAAAGTCAGGGCTTAAGAGATTTGCAACTTTTGCTTTCCCTTGCTTGGAAAACTCCTGCTTGGAATTTAGCACTATGCTGTGATAAGCTCCAGCCTAGTAGAGAGCCCATATGGAAGGAAATTGAGGTGCTTCTATCGACAGCTCACCTGAGCCCCTGACTGACAGCCAGCAGGAACTTCCAGGTAGGTGAGTGAATGAGAGAGGGCTGACTCAGCCCAGTTAAGCTTCTGGATGACAGTGACCCCTGATGACATCACAATAGATCAGAAGAACCACCCAGCTGAGCCCAGTCAACCCACAGAATTGCAAGTAATGATAAATGATTGTTGTTTTAAGCTACTATATTTTAGTATCATTTGTTATGCAACAATGCACAAATGAAACTTATAGTGGGGTTTGTTAAGATTTCTGAAGGCAGAAAATGTCTTTTCCTAATTTCTTACAAAGTACAGTGTTTGGCTAGGGTGTAAATTTCCAGTGAAAACTGGATCTGGGTGATGATTTTTTCAATATTAGAACCAAAGGGGCCCTTGCAAAGGACCTTACCCACTCACTTTTTACTCTTAGGTGGGTGACCTTCCTTGTCAGCTGGAAAGCCTTGTCCTAATTCTGGCATCAAGAAGCCTCTCCTTCCCTGGATGATCTTCTCAAACTATTTTCGTCATGTGGATTGCATGTTTTTACTTATCTTTCCTGCCTCTACCTCCAACCTGCCAGCAACATTTGGATGCTTTTTAAAGTAAAATCTTGGTCTCTATGGACAAAATGCCAAAGACTGTCTTTACTAATCTTTCACATGAGTGAAAGTCAAGGAAGGCTTGGAGTACCCAGGACTTCAGAGTGCCGCCCACTGCTGGATTCCCTGTGGCTGCTCCAAGCCTCACCTCGGGGAACCCACTTTAGCAGCACCCCAGGCATCTTTGCCAATTCCAGGGATGCCAGAGAGGCTTCAGAACTAAGTGGATGTGAATCCACTTTTATTTCAAACAGTCTTCCATGAGTGGGGCAAGTGAGAGTCACTGAGGGCAGAATGAAAGCCTCTTGGGAGGGGACCAGGTGGGCATGGGACGCTCACCCTCCTGCAGTCCCTGGATGCACCTTGCTGTGGTGTCTGTTGACAGCCTCAAGATGCCAGACACTGCCAAACCATGATTCAACTTGTGGTCCTGCCTGAGGTCAGATTCCCCATGAACTAGACTCTGGGGTCAAGATTTGTACACAGGAAGCTTCCTGGGGCACTGGCCTTGGGATCCCCAGCCATGGAGGAGTGAAGGAGGTGGAACTTGGTGCCAGTGAACCTGCCTCAGTCAAGGCAAAGGCACCTGGGGCTACTGTGGTCTTGTAGAGTTGTCTCCCATTGGGTGAGGGGCCAGGCCCTTCTGTGCTCCTGCCCCACCTCACCCCAACAACTAGGTGACCAGCCATCCCTCACTTCAACAACTAGGGTGACCACCCATCCCAGGACTAGGGGGGCTCCTGGGATGTGGGCCTTTCAGTGTCAAACCTGAGACAGTCCCTGCAAACTGGGATGCATTGGTCACCCTACAACCAGTTGGGGAGGGAGGGGCATCTCTTCCATACAGGGCAATTCCCCACAAGAGACTGGGCAGAGAGTCACTGCCAACTCTCACAGCAGCAGCTTAGCCCCGAGGGAGGATCTGGGTGCCTCTGCAGCATCCACCACAGCAATATGTTCGTTTCCTCTGAGTGTTCTGGCTGTGTTCACATGAGAGCTGTGACAGGCCCAGCCCTCTTTCAGGGTGTTGGGGGCATGGTGGCCCCTTCCGCCTGAGGTGTTGGGAGTAGGGATTGGGGTCTAAGGTTAGTACTGAAGGTGAAAACCTTGTTTAGTCAGAATTCCCCTTGGAACTCTCTGGAGAGATGCTTGGAGACTGTGTGCTATTTCCCATGAGCCCTGCACCGCCAGTTTTTCCTCTGGGGCTGGAGCTGCACTCTAGTTTTCTGAGCACCCACGCAGCGGTTGGTTTGTCTGTGGGAGCCAGGTTGTCACCTCGGTGCTGGAGGGGCTGACACCATCGCAGACACTCAGATGTCTGACGAAGGGGACAGGGATTCCTGACTTTGGAGTTCTATCACTGCTGCTGGACAAGCCCATGACCTAGGATGGCCATTCAGACGCCCTCCCCTGCTCTCCCTCCTCCTCTCTCTTCCTCTCCCTTCTCCTCTTTCTCTCTTCCTCCCTCCTTTTCTCTTTCTCCTTTTCCAAGCACAAAACCCTGAACTCGAGGTTAATGCAACCCACTGAATGGTAGAAAGACCTTCCAGCAATGAATCAGACCCAGGCTCTAGGTCCCTTTCTGTTACCTGCTAGAAAAGGCCTTGGCCAAATCCCCAAGACATCTCTGGGTGTCTGTTTCCCAAAACCTGGCCTCTGTGTCCCCTGGACTGTAAGATGCTTGAAGGCAGCCACTGTCTCACTAGCCGTTATGTGGCCAATGAGCAGCCAGAGCAGGACCCAGTTCCAAATGCACTACCAGTTAATGAATACATCAATTAATTAATGAATTAACGAATTGATGAAGCCTTAGAGGGCTTCATGGGGCCCCTGTGGGAAAGCACTTCGTGGACTGAAAGCGCGTGAATAATGCCCTTCATGATGGCACAGATGAATGGAGGAGTTGATGAAGCCCCTGGTACCTTCTGCCAGCCTCAGCTTGAGAAGGAGTGAAGCCCAGAACCGAATTTTCTCTTGCTCTGTCTGCATGCCCCACGGGGGGACAGGCATGGGATGTGGCAGATGTTTGCCTGTATAAGGTGCCTCAGAGTCACAGTTAAGAGGTAATCCCTTCTTAAATGTCTCGGGTCGCCTCTCACCTGGCTCACCTAACCTCACCTGCTCTCGGCTGGGCTGCAGCTGGCAGGCGCTGGTGACTGCCTCCGGGATCAGTTGAAGATGATCGTGTACCTGGCTTGCACCATGGGCCTCCTGGGTTCTGCTGGCGACTGTACTAGAAGGATCTGCTGCTTGGACTGTCCCTCCCCCACATCCTAACAGAACATTCCTCGGAGCAGAACTTTTACACACAGGCTCATAGGAGGGGATCCATAAATGAGGTTTATTAACCAGCTGAACGGTGAGTCGTCAGGACCAGGGCTGTGACGCTAGGAAGAGTCGGTTGAACACCACCACATTTGTTTATTTTTTTAAAGTTTCTGAGCGAATGTATATTTCGGCATGTTTAGAGATTGGCAGCCCTGGAAAATGAAGTTTATTTATCCTCCAGATACACATTACATAAACAGCTGCAACCGCCTTCCTGCCCCATGTGGCGGTGGCTCTCAGCTCTGACCTGCGGGGCTGTGCTCTGAGCCCAAAGGTGGCCCCATTTAATTACATACTCTTCCCTTAGTGGGGCCTGGGCTGAGCCTGTGGGAGGTGAACAGCCTCCTTCTGGGACCAGAGTAAGGTAGAGACCAAGCCTCGATTGCAAGTGGTGGTGGCTTCCGGAATCTTCTCTGGTGGCCTCAACTCACGTCCAGGTTTTCATTTATGTATTCGTGTAATAAATGGTTATTGGTCTTTTCCAGGCCCCGGGTTACCCTGTGGTGATGCCAGGATAATCAGACCAGCCTCTGGAGACCCTCCCCATCAGGGTGAGAGTCTAGGGGGGCGGTGTCCTGCGGGGGAGGATGACTTCCCTTGGGGACATGTTTCAACCCAAAACGATCCTGCCTGTCTCTTCCGTTCCCCCTGCAGCAACAGCTGTCCCTCATCCTCCCAGCTCTGTTCCCATCTGTGCCTGGGGAAGTGAGCTTAAGGATTTTTCCGGAAATGAGGAGAGGTCAGGATGTTGAAGTGTTTGGAAGGCATCCGACAGAACGATGGCTGAGGCCCTCGCTCTCCACTGAACTCTGCTTGTGGCTGGGGACTGCTCTGTGTCTGCACGTGTTCGCATTTATTAAATGTGGAGGTGCAAAAAAACAAAACAAAACAAAACAAAACAAAAAAACAGTGAGATTCCTGGACTGCTGATGGAATCTATCAGATCTCTCTTCCTCCTCATTGTAAGGCAGGCCCCCACATAGTAAATGCGCACGGGTGGTAAGCTGCCAATACCTAGGGGCTTGTATGTCATGCAGACCCCAAAGAATTATGGCCCCTGGAAGGCTAACTTGGCAAGAGTGCTTGGATATTATTGTTGTTCTTTCTAGGAAAAGCAGTTCATGTTTACAAGAAGGATTGTTATTGGACCAAGATAGGCAGGGGATGCAATTTCTTGTCTGAAAATCACTCTTCTTCTGAACCTTTCAGCCACTGAGTCAGCGCCTTCCTTTCTCTCTGACAGAGTTGAGTCTTCTGTCTGCATTTCCTCATAGACGAGCCCTGTTTCCAGCCAGCTGAGCAGTACAGTCCATTCCCATCTTTAATCACCTACCTTGCCGATGGGTGCAACACGTGAGGGCAGCCTCTCCCAGAGCAGGTGGGACTTGAAGGATGGCCAGGATGTGGATTTGGATTGGTTGGGGAAAGGGAGCGGGCACCGCAGGCTGGGGGCTAGGCTGAGTACAGGTGTGGAAGGGAAGCTGAGCATGAGATAGGAGGGGCAGTCAGGAAGGAGGCCGGGGGGAGGCCTGCTTTCTCAAGCTCTCATCACACATTCACTTGCTGTACCAGTCCATACCCACAGGGACCCAGACAGCATCTGAGATTTGACCTGCACATTGCCAGCTGCTACTGTAGATTAAGGGCACCAGAGGTCAGGCCTTGCGCTAAGTGCTTCTCCAGCATTACCTGTGTTTTGGGTTCAGTTGTGACCGTCGTCCTCCCCTGCCAAAAAAATATACATGGGATCATTCTAACTCCCCATATCTAAGGATGTAACCTTATTTAGAAATAAGATCTCTGGGCCGAGTGCGGTGGCTCATGCCTGTAATCCCAGCACTTTGGGAGGCCCAGGTGGGCGGATCACAAGGTCAGGAGTTCGAGATCAGCCTGACCAACATGGCGAAACCCCGTCTGGCCAGGGAACGCCAGGGAGGGCCGCATCCACCAGGGCTGCAGGAGGAGAGAAAGGATTCTTTGCCAAGGCTTCAGAGGGAGCACAGCCCCACAGACAACTCGATTCGAGGCTTCTAGCCTCCAGAACGGTGAGACAATAAATCCCTGTGGTTTTAAGCCACCAGGTTTGTGTCCTTTTGGGAAATGGACGCGCCTTGTTTTACCCTATAGCATCGTTCCCCCAGCTGCAGGAGGTAGAATAATGCCCCCTCCAAAGACATCCATGCCTTCTACCCCAGAATTGGGTAAAAGGGACTTAGCAGATGGAATTGAAATTATTTTAAAATAGGGAGATGATCAAGGTGGGCCCAGTCTAATCACATAAGCCCTTATATGCAGAGAACATTCTCTGAGTAGAGGAAGAAGAGATGGGGTAGAGGGAGGAGAGAGATTGAGAGAGTGAGAGGGATATGATGTGTCCTTACTGGCTCTGAAAATGGTGAGGGGGAGCTGAGCAAGCCCCCCAGCCCACCGCTGACAGCGAGGAAGGAAACAAGAGCTGAGCTCACTGCACAGGACCTTAATCCTGGCAACATTGCGAATGACTTTGGAGGCGGAGTGTTCCCCACAGCCTCCAGTGAGGAACGATGCTCTGTCGACACCCTGATTTCAGCCTAGTCCATCCAGACCTCTGACCTACAGAGCTGCGAGATAATACATTTGTGTTATTCTTTAAGCCCTTAAATGTGGGGTAATTTCTTATAGCAGTGATAGGGAACAAATATGCCACCTATAAAACAGATGCAGCAACTGAGACCCGGGCACCGAGGTTTGGCAACCTTGCCATGTTCTGAGAACTGGGCAGGGGAGAAGCTGCTGTGGGAATCCAGGTTTGAGGGAAACCAACATCCATGTGGCTTACTTGTCTGAAGCTGAAGGAATTTGTGGCAAATGTGGATGATGGGTAAACTGAGTCCAAATAGGAGAGTGACATGACAGGGAGCTGGCAGAGGGGAAAGGAGGGATGCCAGGGAGATCTGTGATCTCTCAGTTGGCACAGGGGTGGTGCCCACGGCAGACATCTGATACTGAGGAATTGCTGGTTATGAGAAACCATGGGAAACCCATCAGGCTTGAGGAGGTAGCAGGCTCTGATGGGCACGGTGGCTCAAGCCTGTAATCCTAGCATTTTGAGAGGCTAAGGTGGGTGGATCACTTGAGGTCAGGAGTTCAAGACCAGCCTGGCCAACATGGCAAAACCCCATCTCTACTAAAATTACAAAAATTAGCCAGGCGTGGTGGCAAGCGCTGTAATCCCAGCAACTTGGGAGGTTGAGGCAGGAGAATCGCTGGAACCCTGGAGGCGGAGGCTGCAGTTACCCAAGATGGCACCACTGCAAACCAACCTGGGTGACAGAGTGAGACTCTATCAAGAAAGAAAGAAAAGAAAGAGGCTGGGCACGGTGGCTCACGCCTGTAATCCCAGCACTTTGGGAGGCCGAGGCGGGTGGATCATGAGGTCAGGAGATCGAGACCATCCTGGCTAACACGGTGAAACCCCGTCTCTACTAAAATGCAAAAAATTAGCTGGGCGTGGTGGCGGGCGCCTGTAGTCCCAGCTGCTTGGGAGGCTGAGGCAGGAGAATGGCGTAAACCCGGGAGGTGGAGCTTGCAGTGAGCTGAGACCGCGCCACTGCACTGCAGCCTGGGCGACTGAGCGAGACTCCGCCTCAAAAAAAAAAAAGAAAGAAAGAAAGAAAAGAAAGAAAAAGAAAGGAAGGAAGGGAAAGAGAGAAAAGAAAGAAAGAAAAGAAAGAGGAAGGAAGAGAAAGAAAGAAGAAAAAGAAACAGAAACAAAGGAAAGAAAGAGAAAGACAGAAAGAGAAAGAAAGAAGGAAAACAGGCAAACAGGCTCTGAGAATCAGCGGGGCAGAGAAGCAGAGCAGGCGCTGGAAACAGCCAGGAAAGTGAATGGTGTGGGCACCTCTGTAGCAGGAGGTTAGTCGGCTCCATTTTAGATAAGGGGCTCTATTTCACCCACCAGCTCCCACCGGATGGCAGAGCAGGGGAAGAAACACAGTGGTCGTCTCAGGCTTTGCTGGCTGTGTCTCCTAGATCCTCACCCAGCCCTGGGCTGGAAGGCTGATGTCACATCATTCCTTGGTGACACGGTTTCTGGGCTCTGGAAAGTGGATGGTGGCTCTGTCTGGCTCTGTCTAGCTCCAGGCACCCCTGTTTGGCGGCATAAATGACACTCCACATGTAGCAAGACTCGGCCCAGGGAAGTGACCACAGCTGCACATGTCATATACACTTGACATCCCAGCAGTGTTATACATCATTCCCAATAGTGCAGAGTAAACACCAGGGGTTATTACTTCATTTAGGAGGAAACGCAGACTTAGAACAGATGATTATAGTTATCACCAAATATTCAATAGCTCTGTCAATACAGAAATTGATCACTACGAAACAGGCCCAAGCTGCCAAACAGTGGCTCTGGAAACCAACCCCAAGGAAAACATTACAGAATTTCTGGTCAGGCACGACTCCCAGTACTAAAAGGGGCTTTTGGGCATAGACAGAGGCGGGAAGGAGAAGGGTGTTAGTTCTCAGTGATTTCCGGGAAGAGTGATTGCTTCCCTTGGACTTGCCCAGACTAGTCAACCTGTGGGTGTGGCTTCTACCCAGCACAGCATTGTAATATGCAATACAAAATACCTGGTTACATCTGGATTTCAGATACACAATGACTATCTTCATAGATGTAAGTCCCATGCAATATTTGTTCATGCAACAGTGGGGATCTATTTACACTAAAAAAGAAGTTATTTGTTGTTTATCTGAAATTCAAATTTAACTGGGTGTCCTGTATTTTTATCGGCTCAATTTGGCAGTGCTCTGAAGTTGTGTCTTATCTGATTCGGAGGAGATGAGGGTAACAATTATCTTAATTCCTGCTTGAAGCACATAGAGGAGTTTTACAAAGAAAACGAATGGATCCTTTCCTTGTATACAGAGGATTTCTTTAAATAGAAATTTAAAGCAAAAGATAACTCATTTGGATAAGGTGAAGAATTTGCTGACCGTCATGATGAGTCAACACTGGAATGAATTTCTACGTGATGCTAAGAAGAACTTTAGAAGAATGTGAGCAAATCCCCTGCCCAGAACAGCCTAAGCTGTTACTGAAATCAATACTATTATGGGTGAATTTTGAAGATGGTTACTGCTAATATTCACAGCCTACAAATAAGGCCACAGAAGCTCATAAAAGCTGAGTAACTTACCCAAGGTCACACAGCAAAGAGAAGTAGCAAGTAAGAAGGTCGGGGTAAGACAGGGTTAGACAGAGCTACAGAGGGAGGTCTGGGTGCCTCTGGTCTGGAAATAATAGTACCAGCTGACAAGTATTGATCATTCACCATGCACCCAGCACTTCACCTGAAGTATTCCATTCACTCTACGCAGATTGTGTGACGCGGGTATTAGCATGATTTCATTTTACAGAAGAGAACGTGGTAAGGAGGGGCAGATGTAAGGCCCAGAGCAGGCAGCTGGACTCCAGGTCCCATGATCTCAGCCACTATAGGACACCAGAGGGTGCAGCCTGCTGTCCACAGGCCCATTAGAAAAGGAGTCAACATCTGAAAACTGGGACAATTGTCATCTGGATGGGACGGCCAACTTCTCTGGGAAGATCAGAAGAATCAGCCCCTTTAGTCTCTGTTCCCGTTCATCAGCTGAAGTCACTACCCCATCATCCTTGCGGGGATGCTGGCAGCATAAGTGAAAGCACAGGCTCCAGGGTCAGCCCTCCTTCCCGACTGTGTAACCTTGGATGAGCTCTCAGTGTTTCCATAGCACGATTTATAAAATGGGGGTCACAGCAGTGCTACCTCACAGGGTCCTGGTGATTGAAATGTGATCACCCATTAAAGGCCATAATCCCTGTTGTATGGAACATGGTATATACCCAATAAATGTCAGCCTCCAAGCATCCACTCTGTGCTAAGAAGGCTGTTGCCACGGTTCCTGCAAATGTGGAGACTTCAAAGCTTCAACTGACCTGATGAAAGGGCAGGACGGGCTCCCCACCTCTGGTAGGGCGACTGGCAGGAGAGAGACCAGAGGCAGAGGCCACCCAAAACCCAGCAGGTACCTCTCCAGGGCAGCTGTGGTGAGACTAGGAAGGATGGCGGTGTGGTGGCTTTCAAGAGAGAACAGCTCGACCGGGTGCAGTAGTGCAGGCCTGTCATTCCAGCACTGTAGGAGGCTGAGGCGGGTGGATCACGAGGTCAGGAGTTCGAGACCAGCCTGGCCAACATGGTGAAACCCCGTCTCTACTAAAAATACAAAAATTAGCCGCGCATGGTGGCACATGCCTATAATCCCAGCTACTCTGGAGGCTGAGGCAGGAGAATCGCTTGAACTCGGGAGGTACAGGTTAAAAAAAAGAAAGAGGACAGCCCACAGCTGGGACTGCCGGTCCTTGGTGAGAGGGGAGGCCCAGAGAACACCAGGGCCAGAAGGCCCAACAGGGGGCCGGAGGTGGGAGCTGGTTTCCGGGCGAGGGTGCAGAGGTGGTTCTCCACCTTGTTGATCCACAGGCTGGAAATGTGGGGCCGCCTCCCGGGGGCGAAGCCACGCAGCGGATGGAGAAGTAGCCGGAGGTAGCCGCACGCCAGACCCAGGCGTAGGCGGCTACAGCACCACATCCCTGCAAGGTCCCGCGCCCCAGCCTTCAGGGGAACAGACATTTCGTCCGTCTGTGCTTGGGCAAGCACCTGGGCTCCTGCTGCCGATTCGCCTCGACCTGGGTCGCTCATCATCTGCACAGCCGGAACGACTTCAGGGCTGGGTCCAGCGCTGGCGGGGCCGCCCCTCCTCCCGGCCCGGCCGCCCCCTACCTTGATGCCAGCCCGGTTACCCACGCCCCGGGCGGCGCTTGCCCGCCCTTTACGGACTCGGTGCTCGCGGCCACACGGGGGCGCTGGCGCCCGCCGCGCTCCTCCCTGCGCAGAACCCGGAGAACAAAGGGCGCCCCGAGACGTCGGCCTCCCTCACCTGGAGCCACCTGCTTCCCTGGCGCTGGCCGCGCAGCGCCAGGCCAGCATCCCGGCTCCGCGAAGGAGTTAATTTTTGTTCAGCCCTGCTCTTAGAAATCTGTTAAAGAAATCGCTCCCCCCTTGATGGCCTTTCTCCCCAGCTTGAGGACAAAATACGAGAGCTCTGGGACTCTAAAAGGGTTACTAGGTTTGTGGTTTTACGATGTGTGGGGCTCCGTATTCTCCACTCCCCCCCACCCCCCGAGTTTACCAGGATCCTGGCAGCATCATTTTCTCCCCTTTGGTTTTGAAAGTGGAACTTTTTTTTTTTTTTTTTTTTTGAGACAGAGTCTTGCTCTGTAGGTCAGGCTGGAGTGCAGTGGCGCCATCTCGGCACACTGCAACCTCCTTGTCCTGGGTTCAAGCAATTCCCCTGCCTCAGCCTCCCCAGTAGCTGGGATTACAGGCATGTGCCACCACGCCCGGCTAATTCTTGTATTTTTAGTAGAGCTGGGGTGTCGCCATGGTGGCCAGGCTGGTCTCGAACTCCTGACCTCAGGTAATCCGCCCTCCTTGGCTTCTCAAAGTGCTGGGATTACAGGCGTGAGCCACTGCGCCTGGCGAAAGTTAACTGCTTTTCACATTTGGAAGAAGTAGACACACACCCTCGGGAAAGAGTGTAGCAAACCAAAGGCAGAAATCAAGAGCAAAGAGAAAGAAACGCACCGTGGAAATGAGGTCATTGCAGGGAAAGGTAATTTCCCCACACGGCTCAATCAGCCTTATCCTAAACTGGCTTTTATTCCCCACCTTCCAAAGAGACAACGCTGACTGTGTGCACAAACCTATGTACATGTGCCTCTTTGCACTTATGCGGATGCTTTAGGAAATCCTGGAGGAGGCTGAATTGCAGTCATCAATCAACAAGCATCTATCAAGAGCCTGTAAGGTCCATAAACGGCTCCCACTAGCCAGGTAGTGCCAGATCCTGGGAATCTAGAGACGGGAGATGCAACCCGGGCCTTTCTGAGTGTTAGCATTTAGTGGTCCCCAAATAACCGCTTTCCAGCAAAATTGTTGTCCAAGGTAAGTTTCTGCTGGGCTTTCCCTATGGACATGGCTATCTTGGTTCAGCAAAGCCTTTCTTCCCTCTGGGCTTGAGGCTCAAAGCACACAGCAGTGAATTTCTGAGGATCGGAGGGAGCGGGAATCCTCAAAGGGAGGAATTTAGGGGTCATAGAAACTCCCTCTGAGACCAGGGGCTGCTTCCAGGGGGCCCCAGGATCAGAAGGTGATGGTGCAGACTAAAATCTTTTATCTTTATCTCTATGTATTTATTTATTTTGTGAGATGGAGTCTTGCTCTGTGTCCCAGGCTGGAGGGCAGTGGCGCTATCTCGGCTCACTGCAGCCCCTACCTCCTCGGTTCAAGCGATTCTCCTACCTCAGCCTCCCGAGTAGCTGGGATTACAGGCACGTGCCACCATGCCCAGATAAGTTTTGTATTTTTTAGTAGAGACGGGGTTTCACCATGTTGGCCAGGCTGGTCTCAGACTCCTGACCTCAGGTGATCCGCCCTCCTCGGCCTCCCAAAGTGCTGAGATTACAGGTGTTTGCCACCATGCCTGGCTAAAATCGTTTTCACTGTCAACAGTAAGACCTATCCTGTGTATCTCCTGCACTGTTCTTCATCTAAGGAGTAGAATTCTTGTCCCTACCTCCACCCTGGTAAGGCAAGATGCCCATTTAGGGCATGGGGAGCAGTCCAGGGATGGTGAGCATGGGGACCTGGAGAAGGAGGGCAGGAGCAGTTCCTGGGGACTCCTCTGACTAAGGAGGTCTTCTTGGAGGAGGAAGCAGAAAGCAGGGTGTGCTCTCCAGCACAGCCCAATAAATCGTCTGCCATGGTGAAAATACCCTATAATACTGCACTCTCCAATGTAGTGGCCTGGCCCCATGTGACTGGTGAGCACTTGAATTGTGGCTAGTGCTACTGAGGAGCTGAAGCTGAAGTCTTATTTAATTTTAATTGATTTAACTTTAAATAATCATGTTGGGTGGTGGTTAACATTATCAGACAGCACAGCTCCAGGCAGCGATAAGGGTGTGGATGGGGTGGGAGCAGAAGGGATATTGTTGCTAATCTCATCCTCATTTACCCCACCCTGGCTAAAATCACTTGTTTAGTTTCTGTCCAGTGAGCTGGGAAACCTTGTTGTGGTGGAGGTGGTCGTGATGTGTGGAGGGTGGGTCACAGTCAAGAAATGACATGCCATAAATTGCCCTTAAACAGCAATGGGCCAGGGATTAGAGGACTTTTCCGGTAGATACTCGTTACCACTAGACAGGGGTCAACAGCAGGGTTCCTAGACTATGGTTTCAGAATGCTTTGAAGAGGATGTTCACTTCCTATAACACCAGGGCGGCCTTCAGTGATGGCTAGACAAGTTTTCAGGTCCAGGTGGAGGCGGGGAATGTTCAGAGATAGGCTGGAAATCATAGACAAATTTATTTTCAAGATAGAAGGCGGACACTTCAGTTATGCAAAAGAAGATGAGGCCAAGGTTAGGGGGTGGGATGGGGCTTGTTCAGTAACTCTCCTAGACTTGCATAGTTAGCCCTTGACCACATTGGGGTAAAAACCCAGGTCTTGGGGGCCCTGACTCAGTGCTGTTTCTATGGCACCACATTACTTGTCAAAAATACCTTGATACCTTGGACATTGTAGATGTTTCATACAGCTGGCTTGGCCAACCAGCTAATTGACCTATCGGTTTTTCATAGATTCAGATTGGCAGAAGCCAAAGGTAGGAATGTGTTTGTGGCCACAGGGGTGACACAAGGAATAGTACTGGGGTCAGAGTCCATAATGCCCTCCACTGGAGTTCCCCCAGGTTTTCATTGTGAAATTGTTCAGAAGTTGGGTGAATAGTGCAATAAGCAATGTATACTGTCAACTGTATAGTGTCAAGAGTTAACATTTTGCATGTTTGCTTTATCTGTGTGTGTTTGTGCTTTTTTTTCCTGAGCCACTTGAAAGTCAGTTGTAAGCATCAAGACATTTAATCCTTTAAACTTTGGCATGGATCTTACAAGAATACAGAAAATTTCCTACAGAGCCAAGCTGTCATAATCTTATGTAAGTGAATTCACAACAATCTCTCATATTCAGTCTCTAATGTTAATATGATCTCCTATCTGGACCATATTAAAATTTCCCCAATTATCCTCCGCCCACTTTTATAGTGATTTCTGCTTTTGTTTAATTTTTTAAAAAAACACAGAAAGCATTCAAGGTTCCCAAATTGCCCTTCTGTTACATTTTGAGCAAACCCGATTACTCATTTGTAAATTGCAAATGTGTTGCAGAATTTTATTTATTTATTTATTTATTTATTTATTTTTTGAGACGGAGTCTTGCTCTGTCGCCCAGGCTGGAGTACGGTGGCCAGATCTCAGCTCACTGCAAGCTCCGCCTCCCGGGTTCACGCCATTCTCCTGCCTCAGCCTCCCGAGTAGCTGGGACTACAGGCGCCCGCCTCGTCGTCCGGCTAGTTTTTTGTATTCTTTAGTAGAGACGGGCTTTCACCGTATTAGCCAGGGTGGTCTCGATCTCCTGACCTTGTGATCCGCCCGTCTCGGCCTCCCAAAGTGCTAGGATTACAGACTTGAGCCACCGCGCCCGGCCCGAATTTTAAGCCTTAATTTCTGAAATGCAAGTCTTAGTAATACTTAAAAAATTTTGATTTCCATTTGTTATTGACAATAATCATTCTGTGAACCACAAATTGCTCCTTTATTCCTCCCCTATTTTGAAGACTATACAGATTCAGCAGATGAAACTATAGGTGTGTGAAAGAGGTGTATAACAAGTGTATGCACCTAAACTGGAAGGCACTTTGAAATATTAACAACAATAATAACCCTTACAGAAATCCTTCTTGAAGCACTTGAAGGAGGAGAAGTGAGCTGAACTCATGGTGCATGGGTAATTGTTTTCTGGAAATAGTAACAGTTTCAGAGGCAATGAATGCTACTTGAAATATCTCAGTTTTAGCCAGGCGTGGTGCCTCACGTCTGTAATCCCAGCACTTTGGGAGGCCACGGCCGTTGGATCACTTGAGGCCAGGAGTTCGAGACCAGCCTGGCCAACATGATGAAAACCCGTCTCTACTAAAAATACAAAAATTAGCCAGGTGTGGTGGCGGGAACCTGTAGTCGTAGCTACTTGGGAGGCTGAGGCAGGAGAATCGCTTGAACCTGGAAGGTGGAGGTTGCAGTGAGCTGAGATTGCGCCACTGCACTCCAGCCTGGGCAACGCCTGGGCAACAGAATGAGATTCTGTCTCAAAAAAAAAAAAAAAAAAAAAAAAAAATAGGAAAGAAAGAAAGAAATATCTCAGTTCTACAAGGTGTGGAATCACCTAGAAAGCCTAATTGCCTGGCATTGGATGGGTGAGACTCACCTGCCATGGCGGACTTGCACTAGTGGCCATTGTAACCCCAGCTGGGTCAGGAACACAGACTTTTCTGGGTTTTGCTGCCATTAACCAGAGGGGTGGCTTTGAGCCCATCACGTCCCCTCTGTGTGCCCTGCTTTCTTCCCCTGTAAAATCCAGGGGTCACAGTTGATGCGCTGTCTTAGGTTTGACACGCACTTCCTCACCTTTGGGCCTGGTCTCCTTCGGAAGAACAACCTGTGCCACTCAAGCCACTCAGAAATTCAGGAAATGGTTAGAGCAGAGCAACCTTTATTCAGATGTCCCTTGTGGTTTTCAAGAAGCTCTTTCCTTGGGGACAGAGGTGTCCTTGCTCTCTCTTAGCTATTTAATAGGGTCAAAGAGGATTCAATGAATTGGGATGTGACAAGCACTTAGGCATTTTTATTTGGATGGTCCTCATGGTATTGGGAAACTCTTTGGCACATGCGAAGGTTATGTGTTTTCTATGATTATTCTTAGCCATATACAGTAGTTCACCCTTATATGTAGTTCTCCTAGTAGGAAAAGTGTCTTCTGCCTGGCACTGTCCTTGCCTCCCCCTGGACCGCTGCTGGGGAGTAGTGGACACTGATGGGCATTGTGACGCCTCCTGTTTGGATGTTTTTTTCCTATGCTTACACACTATGAGCAAGTTTAATTTATAAATTAGGGACAGTAAAGTATTAACAATAGGCCAGGCGTGGTGGCTCACACCTGTAACCCCAGCACTTTGGGAGGCTGAGGCGGGTGGATCACTTGAGGTCAGGAGTTTGAGACCAGCCTGGCCATCATGGCGAAACCCTGTCTCTACTAAAAATACAAAAATTAGCCAGGCGTGGTGGCGGACATCTGTAATCCCAGGTACTTGGGGGGCTGAGACAGGAGAATCTCTTGAACTCAGGAGGCGGAGGTTACAATGAGCTGAGATGGCACCACTGCGCTTCAGCCTGGGTGACAGGGCAAGACTCTGTCTCAAAAAAAAAAGTATTAATAATAATAAACTAATAAAAAATAGGACAATTCTAATAAAAGTTACATGAATGTGGTCTCTCAATTAAAATACCTTATTGTAGTATGCTCACCTATTTTCAGACCGCGGCTGAGGCTGACCTCAGGTAACTGAGGGTAACTGAAACCACGGCAAAGGAAACTGCATATCAGGGTGGACTACTGTGTATGGCTAGTAATCCTCAAGAGCCTTGCTCATGTGTCAAAGTTTCTCAAAACCATGAGGATCATCTGAATAAAAAGTCTAAGTGAGGCCAGGTCTGGTGGCTCATGCCTGTAATCTCAGTGCTTTGGGAGGCTAAGGAGGGAGGATCACTTGAGGCCAGGAGTTTGAGACCATCCTAGGCAACATAATGAGACCCCTGCCTCTACAAAAAATACAAAAATTAGCTGGGCATTGTGGTGCATGCCTGTAGTCTCAGCTACTCAGGAGGCTGAGGTGGGAGGATTGCGTGAGCCCAGGAGGTTGAGGCTGCAGTGAGCTGTGATTGTGCCACTGCCCTCCAGTCTGTGTGACAGAGAAAGATCCTGTCTCAAAAAACCAAACCAAACAAAAACAAAAACAATTAAGTGCCGGGCGTGGTAGCTCATGCCTGTAATCCCAGCACTATGGGAGGTGGGTGGATCACTTGGTGAAACGCCATCTCCACTAAAAATATAAAAAAATTAGCCGGGCGTGGTGGCAGGTGCTTGTAATCCCAGGTATTCGGGAGGCTGAGGCAGGAGAATCACTTGAACCCAGGAGGACTGCAGAGGTTGTAGTGAGCCCAGATTGTGCCACTGCACTCTGGATGACAGAGCAAGACTCCATCTCAAAAAAACAAAAAACAAAAACAAAACTAAACGAAGTGCTTGTCATGTATACACATGTAACAAACCTGCACGTTGTGCACAGGTACCCTAGAACTTAAAGTATAATTAAAAACAAAAACCAAAAAACTAAGTGCTTGTCACGTCCTAACTCATTTAATCCTCTTAGTGATCCTATTAAAGATCTAGGAGATAAGAACCATTATTTTCCCCATTTTATAGCTGAGAAAATGGAAAACTCACAGAACTCAAGCAACTGATCTGAGGTTACACAGCGTTTTTTTTTTTTTTGAGACGGAGTTTCTCTCTTGTTACCCAGGCTGGAGTACAATGGGTGATCTCGGCTCACAGCAACCTCTGCCTCCCGGGTTCTAGTGATTCTCCCGCCTCAGCCTCTTGAGTAGCTGGGATAACAGGCATGCACCACCATACCCAGCTAATTTTATATTTTTAGTAGAGAAGGGGTTTCTCCATGTTGGTCTGGCTGGTCTTGAACTCTTGACCTCAGGTGATCCACTTGGCTTGGCCTCCCAAAGTGCTGGGATTACAGGTGTGAGCCTCCATGCCCGGCCTTTTGTTTTGTTTTGTTTTGTTTTTTGAGAGGGAGTCTTGCTCTGTCACCTAGGCTGGAGTGCAGGGGGGTGATCTCAGCTCACTGCAATCTCTGCCTCCCGGGTTCAAGGGATTACAGGCATGCACCACCACAAGTAGCCAATTTTTGTGTTTTTAGTAGAGATGGCATTTAGCCATGTTGGTCAGCCTGGTCTCAACTTCCTGGCTTCCAGTGATCCGCTTGCCTCGGCCTCCCAAAGTGCTGGGATTACAGGTGTGAGCCACCGCGCCCGGCCACAGGTCACGCAGCTATTGAGTGAAGAAAGCTGCATCCAGCCTCTCAGCTTAAGAAAGCCATTCCCCTTTGCCTCAAAGAGAGGCTATACTTCCAGAAGGACTTTGTCTCCGGGGAAGCCTCGACTTTGGAATTCAGGCCCAGTTCTAAGTTTAAAATAATTGATGCTGTTCAGTAGTGGGATCAATGATTTTGCTTCACTTAAATGCCACAAGCTCCCTGAAGATGGGCTGGAGCTGTCAGGGGATCCAGCCTCTCCCCTTACCCAGAAGTAAATACTCTTACCATAGTCCTCTGACTATTCTATATCCTTCCATTTGAGTGCTTCTTTCATGCTGCAGGCATTATTGAGACGTAGCTTACAGAATGAAATTCCTGGTGTTGCAGGGAGCTCGGATCCAGCCGGGAAGGTTCACGAGCACTTCATGTCAGCAGCCTTTATTTTCATCTAACGTTTCCTTAGAGTGAAGGAACAGCCACCCATTACAACACAAATTATTAAAAGAAGAATTCCAAATCTTCAAAGGAGAGAGGCCCGTGGCAGTGAGTGTTCCCACCCCCTTCTCCTTTCTCTTCCCATCACCAATGGGCTAGCAGCACAATTTGTTTCTTGAAACTTTTGGGGGCATCAGAGTTCTGGTGTCCTCATTTTTCTTCCCTCCCATTGATGTATCATTACTAGAGTGAAAAAAGGAGGGCGTCTCGAGGGCTTTTGAAAAAAAAAAAGGGTGACTACTCAAGACATTTTGTAAAGGGGGGAAAATTGCGAAGAAAAGAGACCTCGGTAGGGGGTGGAGGGACTGTGAATGTGTCCTTGTCTGGCGGTTCTTTCAGCTGAAACCTGGTGCTGGCGTTCGCAGTACAGTTCAAACTGTCACCTTTAGTTCTTACTGGCTTTTCTGCCCTTGCCCCAGAACCTCAACAGATTGGGGCTTATTTACCTATTCACAGTCCGCCGTGGAAGCTCATTAATAGGCTTTATTAGCAACACCATTCATGGGAGGCCATTGACTAAAGGGGTTCCAGCCACTTGAAGAGGGAAGAGAAAAGAAAAAAAACTGTAAAGAGATTATTTTCTCATTCAGAAGCCTCACTGGTGTGAAGGTTTTCCTGGATGCTCTGAGGTCACTTGAAGACTAAATATGGGGACAGAATTATTTTTTAAAATAATTCTAAACATGCTTTTTTTTTTCCCCCTCAAAACCAAAGAGTTTGCTATTGTGGACTTGTGGGTTTCAGTCCCTTAGAAATGAGCACTCTTTAGGGAATAAGGAGCTTTTGACAGATTGGTATCTTTTCATCTCTATAAAAAATACATTCTGCAAACTGTGCCTGGACATTAAAGTAGGTGTTCTTATTTGTCATTTTCAGCGGAAAGCTTCCTTTCCATTCAACGTGCATAAAGCTATTGATGAATGGAGGATAGGGACAGAGGCTTCCTGCACCATTAATTTATGTGAGAATGTGTTAACAGCATTTTCAATGGCTGATGGATGCGGTGCAGGATGGGAAAGGAATCCGTCCTGAGACACTCGAGTTTCCCATTGGTGGGGAATATAAAGATGTAAGTGGCAGCCTGCGAGCAGGCAGACACGTTCAGCTGCATCCCTTTTCTGAGAACTTGAAACATACTGCTATCAGAAGAACCCAGGTGGGAGGGAATGGCTAAGCGTCACCTGGGCTGAGGTGTCTGTTAATGTACAGGCTCTGGGCTAATCCAGGTTAGAGGACTTGACCAAAAACATACCCTCCCACCAAGCATATAGAGGGATAATTTTGCTTAAGAACCAGTTTTTATTTTGTTGCTATCAAATTTCCAAAATATAATGTTATAGCCTTTTGCCTGAGACAGTTAAATGGATTTCTTACTTGTGTGGCTTTTAAGTAACTTGTATAAACGTTTTCTGTGCTATACTGTGAATAAAAATCACTTTCTAATCATGTGGCACCCTGAAAATATTTTGTAAATGTTATGAAGTGTGCAATGTTAGTGACACAGGTGCAAATACGTTTCTAAGTGCAGGAAAAGTCTGTTTTCCAAGTCAGGTTTATTCTCAATGCTTCATCTATCTTTAGGCCTCAAAAGGATTCTAAAGCATTTCTGGGTTTAGTGACCTTTTCTAAAGAAAAATAATTAAGGTTTTAATCTATATGGTCTTGAACTTAAGCACGACTGCTCAGGAGCTGGATAAGGAGGGAGAAAAAGCATATTTAAAATAAATTATTCTGAAGACATGGCTTAGTGAAAAGGTGAATGGAAATAGGAACTTTAACCAGTTACAGCTTGGCGTGCAGTTGAAGAATCAGATTTTGCATTTATGATTTTGAATCTAAGATTCAGAGGGAGGAATTACTTTGTTCAAGGTCCAGCTATTTATGGTAGAGTCTTTAGACTCCTTTGAATTTCGTTTTATTAATCCAAACATATATTACTAAATACTTTTTTTTGGATGCAATTTTTGACTTTTTCTGAGAGAGCCACATTCAAGGTCAGGCTCTCCCAGTAGTAGCCAGCTGTGTGATCCTAGGCAAATTACTTAACCTCTCTGATCCTTAGTTTCCTTATCAGAAACTGGGAATAGTACTCCGCAGGGTGGTTGGGGAGACGAAATAGAATCACCTATGTAGTGTGACCCTCACATAGTAGGGCCTCCATTAATATTCAGTTTTTTCCTCTCATTTCTATTGTTTAGAAGGACAGAAAAATGCAATGTCCTGCGAACATTTCCAAGTTGCTTTCTCTCCTCCAAAAGCTTCAGTTGCCTGACAACCCTCCCCGCAGTACCAAGAAGGCGCATTTTAAAGTCTCTTTACGGGGAGGGCAGGGTTAGAGCCTTCGGTCACTTGTTTTCTAACTTGACATAAAACAACGTAACGCAGCCGCTCAGCGAGCCGTTGGCGAGCCTCGCTCGCCCGGGGAGGAGGGAGAAGGTGGCGTGGGGCGCGGGACCAGGCCTTATTCGGAGGCTGTCGCTGCATCCCTACGGTCGGATCGCGGCCGGGCCCTAGCCTCCCCGGCCGGTGTCTCCGGCTGCTCGGAGGCGTCGGGAGCCGCGCGGGGCTCGGGGCGGCCCGGGCGCGCGGCGCTGATTGGCAGAGAGGGCGCCGCCGTCCAGGAAACGGCTCGGGTTTCAGCGGGGGCGTGACCCGCCGCGAGGAGGCGGAGGCG
>NW_016805362.1:1023183-1066590 GCF_001698545.2 Rhinopithecus bieti
TGCGGCGTACCTGGCCCGGCGCGGCGACTGCTCTCCGGGCTGGCGGGGGCCGGCCGCGAGCCCCGGGGGCCCCGAGGCCGCAGCTTGCCTGCGCGCTCTGAGCCTTCGCAACTCGCGAGCAAAGTTTGGTGGAGGCGACGCCAAGCCTGAGTCCTTTCTTCCTCTCGTTCCCCAAATCCGAGGGCAGCCCGCGGGCGTCATGCCCGCGCTCCTCCGCAGCCTGGGGTGCGCGTGAAGCCCGGGAGCCTTGGCGCCGGCGAAGACCCAAGGACCACTCTTCTGCGTTTTGGAGTTGCTCCCCCCAACCCCGGGCTCGTCGCTTTCTCCATCCCGACCCACGCGGGGCGCAGGGATAACACAGATCGCGGAGGAGCGTTGCCATTCAAGGTAATCGCCGCGCAAGACGCCTCGGGGAGCTTCCCCAGTCGGGGACGTGGACGCCAGGGGAGCCCGGGACGCCGGGTGCACCGTCCTCTGGGCAGGGGGCGCGGAAGGACTGGCATTGTGGAGGGCGCTCCGTGTCCTCCCTCTGTGGCTGCATAGGTGATGGGGGAGGTGGGTGCGTGCTGACGGCCGGTGTTCGGGAAGTTCTGCCTCTGCCACCCCCATCCAGATGCTGACATCTGCCTCTGGCGTTGACGCCCCCCTCCCTGTCAAACCCTGGCGGGCGCATTCCCGCTGACTGGGCGCGTTTCTCCGACCCCAGAGCAGACGGGCGAAGGTTCGCCTGCCCGTGGCACAGCCCCGCAGGCCGGGTCCCAGGGGGCATCTCCGAGGTGCTCCATCCGTGGGTCCTGGGAACTTCCGTCCCATCCAGGCCCCGCGGAGGCCCGTTTTTCGGGAGGGGGCCGCTGGGGTGGGGCCGGTGACATCCCGTAGGGGTGACGATGGTCAGGGGTGGCACTGTTGGGGAGGCGACGGCTTCAGTGCCCGGTTTTCGGTGCCGGGGCGCCCCTCGCCCACAGCCGCCGTCGGCGCTGGAGGGAGCGCAGCGCGCCTGGGGCTAGGGGGCGAACTGGACCGACTTTTTCTAGTTCGCCTGCCTGCTCTGCCGCAGCGGCTGGGAGATGTCGAAAGCGCAGGCGAGTTCTAACTTGCGCGCTCATTCTTGCTCATTCTTTCGGCGACGGGGCCGCGCTGGGGAAATCAGCCGAGGGCCCTGCGTGGCGCTGGCTCCGACCCTCGCGGACCGCGAACCTGGCGCAGGAGGCCGGCCCGGGGGCCACCAGCCTCCGTCGCTCTCCTCGCACCCCACTCCCTTGCAAATCGTTCTCCAGACCCTCCTTTTCGCCCAATTCAATAAAACCTACCCTTAAAGGCAAACCTGCTTTCAAACTCAGGGCACCCATTATGTGTTTGGTGTGAAACGCTATCAACATTTAAAACTCCATTGTCTCCCTGGTCCCAAATCCCTGTAAATCTTCCACTGGGCTCGACTCATTTTCATCTGAAAAGCCTGTTTAGTTTGAATAGAAAAGCAATCAGGCGCCCCTCTCCCTTTCCCTGGAATGTCAATTAAAATGCAGATTTCTCTGAGCTCTTTAGCGCCCCGAGAAGGGGGAGAAAAACAGGATATTTCAGGCAAACAAATGAAAGAAGTGCTGCCCTGAAAGGGGTGGTGGTGAGGAGCACCCCCAAGCTGCTCGCAAGTTCTGATTGGACGCAAGCATTAAACTGGGAGGGCATTGTGGTCCTGAGTCAGTGTGTGTGTTTTGAGATTTCAATTTGTTGAGGAATTTCCCCCCAGACTTGACCCCTTGACAGCTCCCGCTCCTACTGAGTGCTGGGGAGAAGTAGGGAGGCCTTAAGCGAAGAGATGGGTCTGCACTTTGGAGGAGCCGGGCACTGTTGACTTTCCTGATGTGAAATCTACCTAGGAACAAAACGCCAGGTGCTGCCGGTGGCCGAGCCAGCAGTGTGTCGACAGATCACCCCTTAGGTGGAAGCCCAAAGCGGAGGGCATTGTATTGATCTGCCTTCTTGGAGGGCCGGGGTTTTGGGAATGTCATGGTAAATTGAAGAGCCCAGCACAAGCCTGGCATGGGGACCACTCCGCAGCCAAGCCCTTCCTCCTTGTCACTTTGCCTGTCTTAGGGGGCAGGCCTGTGCCGAGGTGAAAATGGACTGCGGTGGGGGGGTGGGGGGGACGGGCGGCCGAGAAGAGCCATCCATCAGAGGGAGGGTGACAACTCCTCCCGCGTGCAGGCTGAGAAGAGAGTTCCCTTTCAAGGGGAAAAATAAACACGCTGGGGCTTTCACTGGGGCTCAGACTCCAGGAAGGATTATGGTATTGAAGGCAGGAAGCTGGGATTGTGGCCGCCAGCGGCATGCTGGGCCTGTGTTCCCAACACCGAGCCTGGGGACCTAATTATCCTGCCTAGGAGGTCGCACCATACTTTTGTCCACTTGGGTGAGGAACTGTGCAGACCTGTCGCCTTAGGTCCCCGCCTTCCAGAGTTTTGGGGAGGGGGCTGCTGTGGGGCTTGGACCTGGAAATGGCTGAAATGCAAATTTCTAGTGCAAGCTAGCAGGATGATGGAATGGCTTGAGATTCAGTGGAGAGCCCTGTCCACCTTTCTCTGCCTGGAGCCAAGGAGGCTCCTCTGGTTAGGGACAGGTAGGGGAGCAGGCTGGGGAAGGAGCCTGGAGCGAAACCTCTGCGAGGACTTAGGATTGTTCCTAAAGTCGTGTTAGAGGTAGAAAATTCCCCTGCGTTCTGGAAATGCTTAGTAAATCAATGAGAATGTTTGTGTACTTTCCTCCCACATATATGTAGAAATAGATCTGAAATTATCTTTTGAGGCTCTTGATTAAGAGGAAAGAAAGGAGGAAAAATCTTTCAAGCTATCTGAAAACACATGCACACACACACACCATGCACACACACACACCGTGGACACACACAACTGCACACATACTTTTCTTGTTTTTGCTGCGAATCATACCGTTTCACCTGTGCTGTCTTTGAAGCTGAGGTTTTCTTTATTCCTCCTTTGGAAATGATGTGGTATATTCTTTTCCCTCATCCATTTTATCCTCAGTCAAAGCTAAAAGAGCAGTTTTATGATAAGATTTGGGGAGGCTCCAGCAGTGTTGAAATCCTATGTCATAACTTGAAACATCGAGTGGGTACATAAAAAATGTAGAGTTTAGAAATTTTTGTATTAAAGGCCTCCCTCCACCTCCAATCTTAGAAAATGTGGTTCATTCCTGTGGTTCACAGAATCTGAAGCCTGAGATTGATGTGCCCTTTCTTGTGATTGTTTTAATGATTCTCTAAAGTTTGTGCATTTTGACTCTACCCTTAGTCTCAGAGGGTAGTGAGTGAATTTAAAGTTGCTTGGAATGTATTAAGCTTTCTTGGAAAATTCTCTTTCCCTTGGATCAAATGGGTGAATAGAATAGTAAGCTGAGTGTCCTCTTCTAACTTATACTCTGAAAATTTAGCCAATAGGTTTGCATATTGAAAGTTATTGGTCCAATCACATACCATGACTAAAATTTACATAATTTACATCATCATTATTAATACATTCCTGCATAATTCATCAGAATTTGCATCTGCTCAGTTTCCTAACCCTTCTACAGAAGTTGAAGACGTTTAGCAGCCCTGGACTGCCATTTAGTCACAGGGAAAGGGAATTCAGGCTTCGAAGTCCTTTTTGGATCAGCTGCATTGAATGCGCTGCAGTTGTGTTCACTCTTCGTAAGTGGCTGCTTGGCGGAAGACGGAAATACCCTTCTCCATTTGAAAATGAATCCTGACAAGTGTAAACTGGTGGGAATTTTCTGTAGCCTTCCTGGGATTCTTTTGATTTTGCTGGTCTCCTTTCTTCCCAAGAGCTACAGTGAGGGTGGGACAGACCGCTCAGCTCCAGCCCAGCAGAAATGCGGAGCTGTGAGCAGACGCCTCCAACAGTTTAGCTTTCTAAAGCCCAGTTGGACTAAGAGGAGGGAATGAGGTTGGTTCTGCCAACCCGAGCACTTTTAACTTGCTTTTGTAGTTGCCCTTGAAACTAAGGTCATGTTGCTTCTGCTCATTGAGGGCGGTGGAGGCGATAGTGGATAGTAGAAGAGAGCACACGTTGCCTCACTGAAGTGGCTGCACGTATCTGAGTCCTGTAGCTACTGTTTTATCTCTGTTTCTTAAAAATATGCTTTAAAAAAGATTAGCCTAACACATTTCTGTGGACCGGTCTGGTGGAATCACCTGGGACTCTGAGGTGAGGATGGAAGGATTTAGCAGATAATGAAAAAGAACTCTGTTTGCACACATTTGAGAGGCTGAAAAATGGTTTTATCCCACTTGGGCTGGAGTGATTTGGCACTGGGGAAGATTCCCTGACTCGCCAATCTCTTTCCTTTAGTGACTGCAGCAGCAGCGGCAGCGGAGGCAGCGGCGGCAGCGCCTCGGTCCCTGAGCCCACCGCAGGCTGAAGGCATTGCGCGCAGTCCATGCCCGTAGAGGAAGTGTGCAGATGGGATTAACGTCCACATGGAGATATGGAAGAGGACCGGGGATTGGTACCGTAACCATGGTCAGCTGGGGTCGTTTCATCTGCCTGGTCGTGGTCACCATGGCAACCTTGTCCCTGGCCCGGCCCTCCTTCAGTTTAGTTGAGGATACCACATTAGAGCCAGAAGGTAAGTCATTTAATTTCACTTTTCAAGTTTGTTTTGGGATTTGTCTGGGGACAGATTGTTAAGGCCTGTTTTAGAAGCAGCTACCCTTGCATTGTAAATGAGGCTTCTAAGAGCACCTGACCGTGGTCTCTTGGTTCCCCGCAAGGCAGAGCTGATGAGGGAAGGTCCTTTGCTGCAACACTGCAGGCAGAATGGTATAGTTTGGTGGTTTCTTGCTGTGTGTGTTTCTCTGTGCTGGGTGAGGGAGGCAGCTGGAGTTCACCTTTATCCAGTGCCTGAGAGAGCTGTGGAAGGGACGAACCTTGGGAGGATGAATGTCATCTCTAGTCTCCCCCAGCAGCATTCCTACTCCTTACAATGTAAAGAATTGCTATTTTCTGACAAAAGGAACCACTAAAAGAAATTGCCAACGTCTGAAATGCTGATGTCTTATTTTAATTGTTTAAGGAGAAAAGAAGGTTCTGAAGTTTAGTGTAGAGAGAGAGGCTTGACATCTCAGAATTTTTTTTTTAGCCATTGTAATTCCTAATACTTAAGCAATGCATCATCACAAAGTGGCAGATTCTATTTTAGGTGAACTTGAAAGTGAATGTGCCAGGGGATCTCCTCCAGCTGAGAACCTCCAAGTATCACAGGGCATGCATTGGTGTCACAGCTTTGGAAATTTAATTTTCAAGGTGTAAGTCCAGTTGTGAGGACTACATGAGGCTGAATTATTCAGCTTAGCAGATTTGGAACTTCTCTCCCAGCCCTTTGGAGATAACGTGAGCCAAGCCTCTACTTGGTGCTGCATTGAAATCTGTCATCAGTAGGGAATATTGGTAGCTGAGTTATTTTTTGAGTGGTAATCCGAGAATAAAACGGCAGATCCCAGCACTCATCGCCACTTAATGAACCTGTTCGTGGAGAGCCCACCTGGTGCCTGCCTGGCTTTAGGAACCCGCAGCAGTCCGAATGGTGTCTGGGATAAGCTGAGCTGCTCTGGGAATACATCCCGTGCGTGGGGTGAATATACAGCACACTTACCCAGTGGGGTGGGCTGGGAGAGGACAGAGAGCCCAGCCTCCTTAGCCGGATCAGGACAATTTAGGAAGGAGGGTTGTGTCCATCTGAGATGAGAGTTCTGAGAGACATGGGCTCCCCAGGAAGACCCCGGGCATGTGTCATTAAAGGATGAGGACCGAAGCACTTATCACCTGAAGCAATCGTGTGAGACTGGGGAACTCTCTGTTACACAGAGGGATGGCAGCTCTATAATTAACGGGTGTGGTGACATCTCCCAATCTGGTAGGAGTTTGTGTCTGAGGCTTGTATAGCTACAGCTACCGGCCAGTTACGGAACTGCCTCTTGGTAACTTATGTTGGGACACCAGAATGAATGTAATTTTCTGTGGTGATGCATTTTTACAGGGCTTTCATGTAAGAGGGAAAAAGTTCCTGGTTTCTGAAAGTCATGCCTGTACTTCTTTAATTTACTAATAATTAAAATGGATGTTTCTGTAATTGCTGGTTTTCCCTTAAGTTCGTGGCTCAGCAAAAACTGAGGAAGCTTGAGCTGGGATTTCCTACAGTGTGGGCTTTAGGAGCAACCCAGGTTAGGGAAAAGCTGTCATTTTTCATTTGCTTTTTCAGAGCAGCATTATTGTGAGTGTATTTCAACATAAAGTGTAAAATGGTCCCGGAGGATTTGTTTTACTATATTCAATTCTTGAAGGAAGTTTAAAATTGTGTATACATGCAGGGAGGGACAGGCGAGGCAGAGGGAAGAAATAGTGGAAAGGGACGAAGTTCCCCAAAAGAGTCTTTGTGTAAGAATTTAAATCCAACAATGTGGGTATTGTTGGAAGCAGGCCTGCTCAACCGGGGATCTGTCGATGCACTTATGGATCAGGAAGGAGGTCCATGAAGTTCTGGAAGTTTTAGGTAATATTTTGTTAATGTCCTTTTGTGCATTTTTATGGGTTCATAGTTTCCATGAGCTATGAGTTCATTTGCATCGAGAATTATGAGATGGAAAAGAAAAGATGTCTTAGAAGAAGGTGCAAAACCTGACAAAGAGGAGGCTTTGGAAAAGCATACAAGTCCCGGGCCTCAGTTTCCCATTCTGTCATCTGAGGGCTTGAAAAGATGATTTTTAGGGTCTCTTCATTAATAGTCATTGAATATTAATGTCCTCAGAAGGCTTCTGACTCTTCCACCAAAAGGTTGTTAGGAGATTTCCATTTGACCTGAACTTAAAGAGCGATTAGCACAGGGGCTGGCATCCAGTAAGCATCGGGTGCATGGCCTTGTCACCATTGTCGCCAGTGAGCTGGGAACATGGGTCTTCCCAGTCCCGTGGGCTGGCTGTGCCAGGTGCCACAATGTCAAAAAACATCTAGGCTTTTGGAGACAGTTGAGAAGAAAGTTGTTTTTGGATGGAGGGGCCTTGGTGTTTCCAGGAAGCTGTGTCTGCTTTCGTAGGATCCCCACTTCCCTTCATCTGTTAGTCTAATACTGGCCACTGATTTGAGCCCTAAGAGCAGTTCTTCTGTTGCAGGAGTTCTGCTTTGGTGTCAGAGGTGATTAGGAAGGTCATTGAATTACAGATGAGAAAGGAGTTTTTAACAACGGAAAATGGGCTCAGGTTTAGGCTCTGCGCTGGCGAATTGCAGAGAGAGAGAGAGAGAGAGAGAGTGTGTGTGTGCGTGTGCGTGCGTGTGCGCCTGTGCCCCTGTCCATCAGTTCTCCATGGTTAGAACAACTGTAGCTTGGTTAGCAGTAAGTTCCACCTTGACCTTCAGCGCACCAAGGTCTTATCTTGTAAGACTTCTTGGTTTGCTAATTTATTTGGAAGCTCAGTTTAGATAATGTCTATTGAATAGGAGAAAAATGTGACTGAGAAGTTCCAGGAAGAAGCCTGGGCCCTAACACTAGAGGGTCCTTTTCTTTTGGCCCCTCAGGGAAAGGATATGGTTAGCCATCTTGGCTTTGTACAATGTCATGTCCTATCATATCATATGTCATATATATCATATATCATATATATCATTTGTCTTTTGGACCCTTTCTGAAGTAGTAGCAGTGGAGTTGGGTCCACTCAGTTGACTTAAGAAAATAATCTGTAGAAGATTTTGGTTTTTAATATTTCAGATTAAATGTGAGTTTTCCAATTGGTCATTCATTGTTGATTTCCTTTTGGTCATTCCTTGTTATAGGGGACCAGCAGAGGAGTGAAAACATGGTTATTGACTCGAAGGGGGGCAGTCCTCAAGGCCAAGTACTATTCTGTTGATTAACATTATAAATATTTGAAGTATAGTCAAGCTTGATTACCCTGAGAGGGGGCAACTCTTACTTTCAAGTTCTTCCTGACATTGTCACCTACTCTGGTTAATTAAGTCATTGTTGACATTAATGGCATCTTTGTTTACACCAACCCAGTAGGAGCTAAAATGAAAGGGCTTTTCAACCCTAAACCCTTAATTACTTTCCCGCCCTCCACAGAGTGTGACTCTGAAAAGTGACAACCTGAAAAAAATGTAGTTTGTGTAGCAATTTTTTGTCAATCTTCTGAGAGGTGATGCCCTCCTGGACCAGCGTGAGTTGGTCCAGAGTTCAGTAGCAGAAGCACTGAGGACAGGATCTGCACAGAGACCTCCCTAAGTCAGATTTTTCCAGTATGGTTTAAGTCCTTTGTTAGAAGTATTGTAAATGCCATAATATTAGCCATACGCATTTAATTGCAAGTTAAAAGAAAGGAAGAAAGAATATATCCGCATACCAAGAGTGAATGATTTAAAATAATCTTCTGTTTCGTATTATCTGCATCTTTGTTTTTCAATATGAGTGTTAATATTTAAGAGTTGACTGTAACTTGATAGTTAGTTTTGGAACAAGGACTTATTCTTGGTCAATTAAACCAAATGCAGGCTTATGCAGTTAAATACACAATGAAGTACCCATTCTTTATTAGTATATAAAGTGTTTCACAATTCATAGACCAAGAGCCATGTTTAATATTACTTATAGAGCAGAAATCTGGCAAGCCTAGAGAGCTGGTACTTGTATCATTTTTATACTGGCTCGCTCTGATTCAACTTTGGGGTATATGTGTGCATTTCTGTCTGTTTATTTCAACCAGTTAAAAGAGCGCTTGTACTATGCCAATGGCCCCGCATCGAGCCATAAGTAAAGACTTTGTTCCTTTCAAGTCTTTTTGACCCAGTTGAGGGTGAGAATTCACAAAACCACAGCAATCCAATATGAGATGTTTTTAATATCAGACTTAACAAGTAATTACATGGCTATGAAACAACTGGGGTCGTGTTTAAACTGGAAGTGTTTTGTTTAATGTTCGTAGTTTCAATAAAATGTATCCACTAGTCTTCTAGTTTGCAGACTGTTGTTTAGGTGTTTGTTTAGCCAGGGTAATTGTTAAAAACTCCCTCTAATCTAGTTTACTCTTATATTTCCATTGAAGCTAATTTTAGTCATTAAAGGAAAACATGGGAAATTGATTTTTGGGTACCTGCCTGTTAAGCTGGGTAGGAAATATAGCTGGTGTGCTACTCTCCACTGTACTGGTCTGATTCTTAGCAGGGGAGCTGGGGGAGATCTCTCTGGGTAGTTCAGAAATTATTTTTTTGGAAGTTTTTTGGGCTATTCCACAGATAATTCTGTTCCAGTGGGTTTTATGCAATTGTGCAAAATGCTTATGGTCTCTATTATTTTTTTTTTTTTCCTTGAGAGATGATTTTAGCCTTTGGTTTTTTGTTTGTTTTTGTTTTTTGAGACAGAGTCTTGATCTGCCACCCAGGCTGGAGTGCAGTGGTGCAATTGTACCCTCACTGTATCCTCAAACTTGGCTTACTGTACCCTTGAACTCCTGGGCTCAAGGGGTCCTCCATCCTCTTGAGTAGCTGGGACTACAGGCCTGGCTAATTTTTAAGAATAGTTTGTAGATACGGGGGTCTCACCATATTGCTCAGGCTGGTCCCCAACTCCTGGCATCAAGTGATCCTCCAGCCTTGGCCTCCCAAAGTGCTGTGATTACAAGTGTGAGCCGCCCGCCACGCCTGTTCTAGCCTTAAGTTTTGCATTTTTTTTCATCTTTTTTGCTGTATCCCATATGAGATTTAGAGATGGCTCTTCTTTTTTAGCTTTCCTAGCATTGAAATGCTTGGTGTTGCTAACTATACCCCATCTTTACCACACCATCTTCCTCCCTGACTTGCCTTCTTAGTGTAGTTCGGCCAAGAACTTGAGGCCAAGTTTTTTTTTTTAATTTTTTAAATTTTATTTTAGGTTTGGGGGTACATGTGACGGTTTGTTATATAGGTAAACTTGTGTCATGGGGGTTTGTTGTACAGATTGTTTCATCACCCAGGTATTAAGCCTAGTGCCCAATAGCTGTTTTTTCTGCTCCTCTCTCTCCTCCCACCCACCCTCCACCCTCAAGTAGACCTCAGTGTCTGTTGTTCTTTTCTTTGTGTTCATGAGTTTTCCTCATTTAGCTCCCACTTATAAATGAGAATATGCAGCATTTGGTTTTCTGTTCCTGTGTTAGTTTGCTAAGGACAGTGGCCTCCAGCTCCATCCATGTTCTTGCAAAAGACATGATCTTGTCCTTTTTTATGGCTGCATAGTATTCTATGGTGTATATATACTACATTTTATTTATCCAATCTGTTATTGATGAGCATTTAGGTAGGTTCCATGTCTTTGCTATTGTGAATAGTGCTGCAATGAACATCTGTGTGCATGTGTCTTCATGGTAGAATGATTTATATTCCTTTGGGTATATACCCAGTAACGGGATTGCTGGGTCAAATGATAGTTCTGCTTTTAGCTCTTTGAGTAATCACCACATGGCTTTCCACAATTATTGGGCTAATTTACACTGCCACTAATAGTATATAAGTGTTTTCTTTTCTCCACAACTTCACCAGCATCTATTATTTTTTGACGTTTTATTAATAGCCATTCTGACTTGTGTGAGATGGTATCTCATCGTGGTTTTGATTGCATTTCTCTAGTGATGTTGAGCTTTTGTTTTTTTCATATGCTTGTGGAATGCATATATGTCTTCTTTTGAAAAGTGTCTGTTCATGTCCTTTGCCCACTTTTTATGTGGTTGTTTTTCTTTTGTAAATTTAAGTTCCTTATAGATGCTGGACATTAGATCTTTGTTAGATGCATAGTTTACAAATATCCCATTACATAGGTTGTCTATTTACTCTGTTGATAGTTTCTTTTGCTGTGCAGAAGCTTTTAAGTTTAAGTAGATGCCATTTGTCAATTTTTGCTTTTGTTGTGATTGCTTTTGATGTCTTTGTCATGAAATCTTTGCCCATTCCTGTGTCCAGGATGGTATATTGCCTAGGTTGTCTTCCAGGGTTTTATAGTTTTGGGTTTTACATTTAAGTCTTTCTTCCATCTTGAGGTGATTTTTTTGTATATAGTATAAGAAAGGGGTCAGCTTCAATCTTCTGCATATGGCTAGCCAGTTAACTCAGCACCATTTATTGAATAGGGAGTCTTTTCCCCATTGCTTGTTTTCATCAGTTTTGTTGAAGATCAGATGGTCGTAGGTGTGCAGCCTTATTTCTGAGCTCTCTATTCTGTTCCATTGGTCTACATGCCTATTTTTATACCAGTACCATGCTGTTTTGGTTACTGTAGCCCAACAGTATAGTTTGAAGTCGGGTAATGTGATGCCCCCAGCTTTGTTATTTTGTTTAGGATTGCCTTGGCTGTTCAGAGGCTAAGTTCTTTTAAAAAGAGGTCTGATTGAACAAGATGCTGGACAGGTTATTGTGGTGATCCTTCATGTCTTGAAGATGTCTCCTTCTGTAATAGACAAAAGTCACACTTTTTACAAGTTTCTCTTTCCTTGCCGTGATTTGTGTGTGGTGGCTGACTTCTGTTTATATAACTTCAAGCTCTTACCATTTAAATGTTCATACAAAAGTATGAATTGTTGACAAGCCACGGTCATCCTTGAAGAGTGTGTGTCAAATAAAATAGGCATGCTTTAGATTTTCAGTAATTTTGGTTTGGGAAACTTGTACTGTGCCAGAGCTTTCAGATGCTGAATGTGTCATTTACTCCACTTTGGAATACCGTAAGTAATTCTGCGCCATTGTGGACTTTGGCCACATCATGCCACTCTTAAAAACTTCTGATTGCTTTTTTTTTTTCGAGACGGAGTCTTGCTCTGTCACCCAGTCTGGAGTGCAGTGGCGTGATCTTGGCTCACCACAAGCTCCATCTCCAGGATTCACGCCATTCTCCTGCCTCAAGTAACTGGGACTACAGGCGCCCGCCACCACGCCCGGCTAATTTTTTGTATTTTTAGTGGAGACGAGGTTTCACAGTGTTAGTCAGGATGGTCTCGATCTCCTGACCTCATGATATGCCGGCGTGAGCCACCACGCCTGGCCAAAAACTTCTGATTCTTTTTGACAGTACCAAGTCAGAGAGCTAAGCTGTGGTATATTCTTTCCTTTAACCACTTGTCTAAGTAAAGAATGGTAAATTCCAATTCATTTCAGAATAGAATGCACACAGAGAATTTCAGGTTATGCTGAATGTGTTTTATGAGGGGGCTAAAAATAGCTTATGAGGAAAATGCTGATAGATTCAGGAATGAGAACAAGGGACGCATTTATTTGTATGATTTATGTAGCACCTTTCTTGGAGACAACTCAATTCTGAGCTCTAACGTTAATAAACTCTATATAAATTGTCGTGATTATTTTTGAACGCTTGAGCTCCTATATTACTATATGTGACCCATTTGTATACCTGACAGTTTACTGTTAAATTTTCCATACTGACCAGTTGTAATATTTTAAAGGTATCCAGACATTGAAAAGGCCAGCTGTGTGTATCTATGGTGTGTGTATGTGCTTGGGGGGATGTACTATAAAATGAATGTCAAGATCATTGCAATGGTTGAGTTTAGTGTTTAAACTCTTTGAACACCCTTAAAGTTCAGATTGTCAGTTGATAGTGGGATTGTCCCCAAAGATGTGTGGCTGCCTTAAGGAGCCTTCTTGTCCTGCTAAGCCTCCTGGATTTCCACCAATGCATGTTGCATTTCTACCTGGCTGTAATAGATGCACAAATGAATATATATCGTGGACATTTATAAATGTTTCAAATTTAAAACCAGTCGAATTTTTAAAAGAATAAGAATCTTCTCTGCATTTAATCTAAATTCTGTATCTGCCATTCTTAAAAATAGAATTGAATAAAATCGTTTTGGATGGCGTGTGGTATGCTTTCTGGAGACAGAAACTAACAGAGGAAACTTGACCTTGGGAGGTAGGTTTGAATCTCTCCACTATCTACTGATGCTGTGATTTCAGAAACGTTAGATAAACTCTCTGAGCCTCAAAGATAGTATCTATCTTGAAGGGTGCATGTGCAGATTAAATGCAAATGAAATGTAAAGCCCCTACTGAATTTCCTGGCCCAGAGTAGGTATTCATTAAATGCTGATTTCTTCCCTGTCAAAGTAAATCTAAAACTAATATTTCCTGGACCGATAAGATGTTTACAGTGTATAGTGATAATTGTCTGATGAGAGGCGTTTGCATTAATTAAAATGTAAAACTGGCTCTAGGCCCTGGATTTGTCCAGCCCTTTTTGTTATCTTGGGCTTTTTGCAAGGCCCATGGATTTTAGCAATGGGAACATCCTGCTGCTTGCAGTCCAAATGGTTCAAGGTTGACATTTTTTTCCCCTCTGTTGAAAAAAGTCAGTTGCAGCTCTGTAATAATAACAGCAGACACCTACTTCATGAAGAACAATGTGTTTTGGCAAAAGAGTTTTCTGTCTGAGTCTTCAAAATACCAAATACACTGTCACATTGCCATTAGGCCCCGTGAAGAACATTGGAGAGGGGTTATGGAATCAGTTGGGGTGGGGTGCGGGATGGAGAGGGGTTATGGGGTTGGTTGGCGTGGGGTGCAGTGTGGAGAGGGGTTATGGGATTGGTTGGGGTGGGGTATGGGATGGAGAGGGGTTATGGGATCGGTTGGGTTGGGGTGTGGGATGGAGAGTGGGTATGGAATCGGGGTGGGGTGCAGGGTGGAGAGGGGTTATGGGATCGGTTGGGGTGGGGTATGGGATAGAGAGGGGTTACGGGATCGGTTGGGGTGGGGTGCGGGATGGAGAGGGGTTATGGGATCGGTTGGGGTGGGGTGCGGGATGGAGAGGGGTTATGGGATCGGTTGGGGTGGGGTGCGGTGTGGAGAGGGGTTATGGGATCGGTTGGGGTGGGGTGCGGTGTGGTATGTTCTGCTTTTGGCCAGGCTGGAGAGGGGAGCACCATAACATGTTATGGTCATCCTTGCCATGTTTACCTGTAGTGACCTCTCCTGAACACTCCTAGATGAGATTTTCGTCGGCATGGAAGGGAGCTTAAGGAAATTGTGATGGGACCCAAAGTACTGAAGCGGAGAGGAGCCGAACAAGCATTTGCACTTGATACCCCTATGGAGGTTACTTGGTAGGACAGACTATGAAGTGGGGGCAGTATGGATGAGGTCGTGTTTGTTTAGCCCATTCCTTGAGATGATGATGATGGTGGTGATGATGATAACTGGCTACCATTTATTGAGTGCCTGTCATGGTTGGACTCTGTGCTAGGTACTTTAACATATATTATCTCCCATCTTAATAACCCAGAACATCTTGGGTATTCCTGTTCTCATCTTATGGACAAGGTAACTGAAATTCTTGGGGATCAAGTGACTCCTCCAGGACCTCATTGTTAGTGAGTGTGGGCCCAGGTCTTTGGGTGAATGTGTTGGTGTAAGAAAAATTTCCCTTCTCCTTCCTGAGCAGGAGGGTTTTTTTTTTTTTGTTTTTGCTGGAGAATGTGGTGACCCCTCATTCTTTCCTAAATCTGTCATTTGACTGTTAAACCTGTTAGGGACACCACTGGTTGATTCTGTTTCCTTCTCACACATCCATACCGAATTCTCCTAAAGTCATTTGAAGAAAATTCCAGGCAATAAAATGTTTAATAATTATACTTTGTGATTCTTCTAGAATGGCTTCTGGTGGCAGGTGGCTTATTGGAAAGAGGTGAACCCTGACTGCTGCCAAGCAGACCAATGGGAGACTGGGTCCCAGTTGATGGTCCAGGCTGCGCCACACCGTAGGAGTCCAGAACAAGAAGGGCTGGCCTCTGTTGCCCATTGACGCGTGACCCATCTCAGCAGAGCGGGCTGTCCCCAGTTATTCCTTGTCCTGGATGTCTCTGCTGGTTTGTCCTAGTGCCTGCTAACCCTCAGCTGTTGCCACTTTGATATTATGTCAAGCTTTTCTTCCCAGAATTTCTGATTTACGATTGGGTAGGAAGTCAAGGCCTACCTGCATAGACAGACCCCTGTACCCGGGACTCCCACAACCTGTGGTCATGGAAACAAGCACCAAAGCCTACCCCACCCTTCTAATGTCACTTTTCTGCAGAGATTAGGAGCAGAGACTAAGAAAGCCAAAAAAAAAAAAAAAAAAAAATTCCAAGAATGAAAAGGCCAAAAGCAGAAACACCTACTCTTCCTCCAGTCTTGGCCAGGAAGGGTGTCCTTAGGGGAATAAAAGAGGCCAGGAAATGGAGCCCATTTTTAAAGCTAGCAAAGATCAGTTTGGTATTAAAAATAAAAAGTGAACTCTAGTACCAGCTAATGTGGAGGTGAATCGAGGCTGGTTTAGCCAGCTGAACTTTGTTCTTGGCTACTTGTACAGCGATTGCAGAACACTCAGGGGTCCCAGGCATTTCAAAGTGGGAGTTGAGTTTTGGAGGAAAGTTGTAGAATTCCTTTTTTTTTCTTTTTCTTTTGTGAGACAGAGTCTCTTGCTGTGTCACCCAGGCTGGAGTGCAGTGGCGCGATCTTGGTTCACTGCAACCTCTGCTTCGTGGGTTCAAGCGATTCTCCTGCCCCAGCGTCTAGAGTAGCTGGGATTACAGATGTGCACCACCACACCTGGCTAATTGTATTTTTAGTAGAGACGCGGTTTCACCATGTTGGTCAGGCTGGTCTTGAACTCTTGACCTCAGGTGATCCACCCACCTCAGCCTCCCAAAGTGCTGGGATTACAGGTGTGAACCACCACGCCTGGCTGTAGAGTTCTTGACTAGGAGATGCTACAAATTTCCCTCTTAAATTTGCAACTCCCCATGCGATGACAACTTTCAGAGCTTGGCAGAGCCATGATTTTTAGATTGCAGGGTAATTGCTATGGTTTCTTTGAGTTTTTTCATCCATTTGTTCCCCAAATAATTTTTGAGACCTACTATGTGCCAGTTTCTGTGGGGATAGAATAGCAAGCAATAAACAGTTGAGTCGGGGAGACAGGCTTTTGTCAAATAATTGCAAAAATGAAGGGCTAGGGCCAGGCGCCGGTGGCTCATGCCTGTAATCCCAGCACTGTAGGGGGCCGAGGTGGGTGGATCATGAGGTCAGGAGTTCGAGACTAGCCTGGCCAACATGGTGAAACCTGGTCTTTACTAAAAATACAAAAACTAGCTGGGCGTGGTGGCAGACACCTGTAATCCCAGGTACTTGGGGGGCTGAGGCAGGAGAATCGTTTGAATCCGGGAGGCAGAGGTTGCAGTGAGCTGAGATCACGCCATTGCACTCTAGCCTGGGCGACAGGGTGAGACTCCGTCTCAAAAATAAATAAATAAAATAAAATAAAATAAATAAACAAAATAAAAAATGAAGGGCTAGGTCCAATCAAAGGCGAAGACCCTGTGAAGGAAAACCATGGGCCGGAGGCATGTGCCCCATGTTGAGTAGTTTCCAGGGACTGGGACTAGAAAGCTGCTGCTGCTGCTGCTTTTTTTCTTTTTTCTTTCTTCCTTTTTTTTTTTTAATACAGGGTCTCACTTTGTCACCCAGGCTGGAGTGCAGTGGCGCAATCACGGCTCATTGCATCCTGGACCTCCTGGGCTCAAGCGATCTTCCCACCTCAGCCTTCTGAGTAGCTGGGACTACAGGCACAGGCTGATTTTTCTTTTTTTTTTTTTTTTTTTCTTTTTTTGGTAGAGATGAGTTCTCACTTGTTGCCCAGCTTGGTCTCGAACTCCTGGGCTCAAGCAATCCTCCCACCTTGGCCTCCCAGAGCGCTGGGATCACATGTGTTAGCCACCACACCTGAGGCTGGGCTTCTCCATGAGGAGGTGGCACCCACCTGGATTCCCCAGCAAACCCACCTGCATTGCAAGGTTGACCCTTATCAGTACCAGCCACCTTGCCTGCTAGGTGCATTGCTAGGTTGACCCCTTGTCCAGTGAGGTGATTGTCCAGGGCCTAGCCTCTCTGCTGTCCCTTGCTGGCTTCACCTGTTGATGTTGATGGAGGCAGAGCAGAGGCTGCTGAGTGAATGTGTGCAGCTGGGCTCAGAGGCCTCCCTTCTCCCCTCCTACTAGGTGCTTGCCCTTGAAGGTGTGGCGAGTGAGGAGGCGGGTCAGGGGCATCCCGGCAGCCTCCACTTGAGTGGGTCATTTCAGCCTGCTTCCTATCTCTTTTCTGTTACTACCTCTAATTGGCAGAGTTTCTTGCCAGGCCAATGTGGAGGCAGAGAGATGGCCGGAGGGTGGCCAGGGGAGTCAGGTCAGGTGTGGGCAGGATGGCGAGTCTGCCTCCTCCCAGGTGCCTTGCCCAGGGGACGCCCTGTCCCAGGAAGCCTACGTTTGTGGGAGCCGTGCACAGCCCTTCTGAGATCTAAAGCTTCCCTCTGAATGCTGCTTTGGAGGGTTGTGAGAAGTAGTGGCTCTTCAAAGTTTGTTTGTTTGTTTTCTTGAAGCTTTTACCTCTATGCAAATATGTGGTTTGGAGCAAGGAAGAAAGGTTAACTGTGGTGGCGCCGGCGCTTAACGTGGAATGTCCTCAATTAATGTGGGTTTCAGTCCTCCGGCTCAGGATTCCCCAAGGGAGAGTTTTTCTTTCCTCTGCAAAACACAGGAGAAAAGTGATCCCTGTGGCTCCGACCTGCCTTCCTTGGGTCCTGCGGTGCAAAACCAGCTGGGATCGTGTCCCGTCCACCCGAAGGCAGCATGGGGAACCTCTCCACCAGGTCATTCCCATTCGGTTGCTTGCTGCCGGCTCCCCGGGCCACAGCTCTGTGCCTTCAGGCCTCCGCACGGATTTCGATGCTGGCCAGGCCTGAACTTGCTGAGCCTCAAGCAGCCCGATCAAACCCATTCAAATGAGGAAGACCATCTGTTTCCCAGTCTCCAGCTGCTGCCGCTTCATTTGCAAATGGCTGGGATGCTGCTGAGGGGATCAGGCCGGGGACACATCTGCAGCCTCTGAAGGAGTGTTGGAACCGAGATCCTGCTGAGCGAAGAAAGGCCCAGCCCTTTAAATCAACTTGCCGAACAGTACCCCCAGAAGGCCCCGAGTTGAGAAAGCAGGAGGCAGCCTTGCCCTCTTGAATAACTCTTAACCTTCCCTTTTCTTTTGTAGCCTTGGCCACTTTAAAAGTATTTCTTTATTCAGAAAGTGCTTAGTGTGGGAGGGCCTGCTTGGGGAAAATGTCAAACGGGATTTGGACATCGATCTGACCTTTCAGGGCCCATACAGGGCAAATGTATCCGCTGGAGTATGCACCATTTATTGAATGTTTACATCAATATCAGGGAGGTGAGCTTGTCCCAGCAGCAGCTTCTAGGAGCCACAGGTAGCAGTAAGTGTGGCAAGGTGACTGTCCCTGCAAACCTGCTCCTGGAATGCAGTCAGGCTTTAGGGTATGCTTTCTGGAATGCAGGCCAGCCGCCCCAGCTCCCCAGCTCGCAGTAACTGCAGGCCCTTAGCTCTGTGGACTGCCTGAGGCACAGCTGCGGGGACTCTTCCCCATCGGCTGGGGTAAGTTATCTGGCTCCTGAGCCCTGCTGGGGTTCTCATCTCAAGGGAGTTCTGTGGTGTGTTCCTGTGCCCCACACACAAATATCAGCTACTCTCAGATGTGTTGGATGGATGAATAGTAGAAGGTATTTTAAGAAGCCACAGGCCTCTTTGTAAATTAAACAGGCATCATACATGGGTGTTTATAATGATGAATCTCACAAAATCTTCAGATGTTTAGTTTCATTTAGGAACATTCCAGAAATCCTCACTTAGGTAACCTGTATATGATGAGACCTACTTGTTTACTTGAAAGAAAAGCTGTTTTGAAGTCAGAGGAATGCGAATGGAGGTGCTCACATGGTTGCAAAAAGCAATCTGCCGGCCAGTTAGTATCAGCTATGCCCAGTAAACAGGAACCCAGGAGTGCCCTCCTGGCCAGGGCTGAGTTGCAGGATGGGGCCCCCCCCCGCCAACCCCCCCCCCGCCAGGATGAGGAGTGCTCGCTCTCAGACGTGCCCCTCTCTTTAAGTATACAGAGGCCTGCCCAGGCAGCCTTTGATTGTGTCCTTGCGGTGACCTTGCCCTGCAGCAGGCAGCCCTGGAGATGTTTTTCTCTTCTCTAAAGCGTGACTCTGAGGCTCAGCGATGTGAGGCTGTCCAAGCCCACACGTTCACTACTGGCAGAGGCAGGTCTCAAACTCTCATCCCTGGACACAGGAGCTGAACTTCTTGCAGTGTGGGTCTTGGACCAGCAGGATCAGGCCTCACCTGTGGGAAATAAAGAATGGCAGTCCCCACCCCTAGGCCTACTGACCCAGAATATTTTGTTTTGTTTTGTTTTGTTTTTTTTCCTTTTGAGACAGAGTTTTGTTCTTGTTTCCTAGGCTGGAGTGCAATGGCACAATCTCGGCTCACTGCAACCTCTGCCTCTGAAGTTCGAGTGATTCTCTTGCCTCAGCCTCCCGAGTAGCTGGGATTATAGGCTCCCGCCACCAGGCCTGGCTAATTTTTGCATTTTTAGTAGAGACAGAGTTTCACCACGTTGGCCAGGTTGGTCTCTAACTCCTGGCCTCAAGTGACACACTCATCTCGGCCTCCCAAAGTGCTGGGATTACAGGTGTGAGCCACAGCGCCTGGCCAACTCAGAATCTTTGGAAGTGGGAGTGAGGAAGCTGTCTTAAATTGGCCACATGGTTTTATGCACAGTAAAGTCTGAGAAACATTGCGTTGATCCCTGCTCCAGTCCCTCTCCGTACATCTTTTGGATGGAGTGGGTTGGGGACGCAGATTGTCTTTGGCTGTGCATGTGGTAGAGGATGAACAGGAAGAGATGGGGAGCAGTGCAGTATGTTAATGGGAATCGGGATTTTCACAGAGGAGCTGTTGGAACTGAGCTGAATAGGAGCCTGCCAGGCAGCATAGCAGGCTGGGCTCGTAGGTAGAGGGAAGAGTACCCACGTGGACAGGCAAGCCAGAGTGTCAGAGAGAGGGGGATATGGGGCTTGGAGCAACCAAGCCTCAATGCATGTGATGTTCTTTGGGTTTTATTCTCTCTGACTTTGGAGTGGTCTGTGCCTTTTTAAAAAAGTAGAGATCATGTGCTTTTCAGAAGATTCCTCTGGGGGTCTGTAGTGGCTACAAGGGGCGCACCATGGGTGATGGGTTAGGCGCATTGCAGAGGTCTTGTGGAGGGCTGGAGGAGGCCTGTGGGATGCGGTTTTTTGCCCGAACTTTCTTTCAGAGCTAAGCTTTCTATCAGGGATAGGCTTAATAGGCGAAGGGTTGTCGGGACTGATCAGAGGAGGGGCCAGAGGAAAAGAGGGGCTTCAGGGCCGACTTGGAGCTTGGGTGGCAGTTCAGTGGTGTGACTCCCTTCATCGTGTAAGAGAAGAGGCTGGTGGAGGAGGAGGAGGTTGAAGGTCACTTGCTTGTTTTGGATACGACCTCTGCAGACATCCAGGTTATGTGTTTCCTCCCCCTGGGCAGGTGGAAATATGAACCTACAAGCAGGGACTTGAGTGGCATCTGCGGGGAGGAGGTGGGAAAAGCCACAGGTGCCCAGGAGACTGGAATGCAGGGAAAGGACCAGAAGAACCAGAGGTGGAATTCTGGGCATATCCGTGGATACAGGAGGGGTGGTAGGGAAGGAGAAGTTTCTTAGAAAGGCGAGAAGACCGCCTTGACATGTTCCTGTCCGTAGGAACACATGCACACGTGCACGCACCAGCAGGAAGCAGAATGCGAACTGAAGGTAATTAACCCCCAACTCTGGGTTAGGGATTGAGAAATAGAACAGGAGCCCTGCCCCCTCCTCTCTCACTTTCTGACCTTCCACACTGAGAAGACCTGGCTAGGCAGCTTTGCTTTTTTTCCTGCTTAGCGGAGGAGTGAGGATTTCAGCCGGAAGGTCTTTCTGATGGCGGATGTGTAAGTGCCAGGCATTGTACCGGGTGCCTTCTGTGTCCTATCTCATTTATTATTCTTCCTGCTCTGAGGACTTGCCTCAAGGTCACACGATTTGTAAATGGCAAAGTCTCAGTGTCAGTGACAGGTCTGTTTGGTCTCTCTCTTTCTATCTATCTATCTATCTATCTATCTATCTATATATATTTTATTTTATTTTATTTATTTATTTATTTTTTTGAGATGAAGTCTTGCTCTGTCATCTAGGCTGGAGTGCACTGGCGGGATCTTGGCTCACTGCGACTTCTGCCTCCTGGGTTCAAGTGATATTCTCCAGCCTCAGCCTCCCGAGTAGCTGGGACTATAGGTGCCTGCCACCGTGCCCAGATAATTTTGGTATTTTTTAGTAGAGATGGGGTTTCAGAACAATGTTGGCCAGGCCGGTCTCGAACTCCTGACCTCAAATGATCCACCTGCCTCAGCTTCCCAAAGTTCTGGGATTACAGGCATGAGCCACCATGCCCGGCCTTGGTCTGTACCTTTAACACCCCCAACCTTTTCTGAAGAGTCACCAGAGAAGGGACAAAAATGAGGCCATAGCTTTAATGCTAAGGGACCATGAGAGGCTTGGGGTATAGCTGTCTGTTAAGACAGGTGCTTTACTACTTTGTAAGATGAAGAGAGCTGCCTCTGCCTGAGCACTGTCATTAGGACTCAGGGGATGGAAGCGTTTTAGGACCAGAGGGTTCAGTTTCAGGACTGGAGATCACAATGCATTCATTTTACAGAGTGACATCTCTGTAGGGCCACTCTTCACCCTAAGATTGTGTCATCAAAGGCCAGGCACATCCTATTCACTCCTTCACCTCCTTGTGAGCCCCCCACATGCCTTTTGATGAAAGGGTTTTCCCTAGAACAGTGTGCTCCAGGAAGCCCTGAAGGGCTGAAGATGTCCCAGCTTTCTCTGCTGTGTCTAGCAAGTGTATTTTCAGAAGGTAGGAGGCTCAGGCTGAGCTGGCCAGGCAGCCAGGCACACAGACTCCTCATGGTACATCCAAGCTGGGACATGCAGGGCTTCAACATAACTTGTAGCACAAGTATCTATTTCCTGTGTGCTATATGATCTAATGGCTGGTCGTTTTGGGAAATGCTTTCTGAACAAAAGAGTCAATTTATTATTTATTTATTTATTTTTTGAGACGGCGTTTTGCTCTTATTGCCCAGGTTGGAGTGCAATGACGTGATCTCGGCTCACTGCAACCTCTGCCTCCCAGGTTCAAGTGGTTCTCCTGCCTCAGCCTCCTAAGTAGCTGGGATTACAGGCACCTGCCACCACACCTGGCTAATTTTGTATTTTTAGTAGAGACGGGGTTTCTCCATGTTGGTCAGGCTGGTCTCGAACTCCTGACCTCAGGTAATCCACCCTCCTTGGCCTCCCAAAGTGCTGGGATTACAGGCATGAGCCACCGCACCTGACCTTTTATTTTTTAAAATTATTTTTATTTTTATTTTTTTTGAGACGAAGTCTCGCTCTGTCACCCAGGCTTGGAGTGCAGTGGCGCGATCTCGGCTCACTGCAACCTCCACCTCCCAGATTCAAGTGATTCTCCTGAGTAGCTGGGATTACAGGCGCCTGCCACCATGCCCGGCTAATTTTTGTATTTTTAGTAGAGATGGGGTTTCACCATGTTGGCCAGTCTGGTCTTGAACTCCTGACCTCAGGAGTTCAAGACCACTGGGGCCTGCCAAAGTGCTGGGATTACAGGTGTGAGCCACCACGCTCGGCCAGGACTCAGTTTTGAAGTTCTTGCACAAGCAAAGCTGCCCATATCTGGGGAGTTTATGCACACAGTACTGATTCAATGCCTGCGTCTTAGTGGTCCGTTGGAAATTTTTCACTCATGAAATATGACTTTAATACACGTATTGGGACCAGGGAGAAAACCTTCCCTTTGTGCATCTCTTTTTGGAGAACACTATCATGAACAGCTGAAAACATCAGATCAAAAACGAGAGGGATACTGACAAAACAGGGAGTGCGGACTTCCGCTTTGGGGACATTGGGAGACACGGGTGACTCACTCTTCAGGGAGTACATTCTCAGACTCTTTACTCTGTGTGCATTTTTATTTTCTCATGGGCAACAACATAATTTCTTTCAAACGTGAAGAGCCATCCAGCATGTTTCTCAAAGGCAGACTTAAAGGATGTGAGGGGTGTGCCTAAATATATAATTTTTAATGGTTACCATATTGGAAACATTAGCCATGATCCCATCTGATCACCAGGAATGTGAGCCAGTCTGGAGTTTCTGGAGAAATCCAGCTACTGCTGCAGAGGCGGCTGTTAGCTGTTGTTAGCGACCAGGGAGAATCCCGACTCGTGTCTGCGAGACACCTGACAACTGGTTAGAAAGAGAGGACTGCACCCTTTCAGCCTGCCTGCTTATCTGTTATTTGTTGCTTTGGCTTCTTTTTGTTCTCCATTTTTATGTTGGCAGTATTTCTCGAGGTAGAGAACTTTCATCTTTATATTGTGTGGGGTATTTGTCTCTTCCTTGCCCCCTTAAAGAGCACGTAGTACCTATGCCTTATAAGGTCTCTGTTTGATGTGAGGAATTTGGTCTTCTTGCAAGTCAGTTCATGTAGAGGGGAGGCTTTGAGGATGTCTGGGCTGCAGCAGGCTGTCTTTGTTGCTGTGTGCACGGCCCTCATGGCAGGACATGCAAAGGTGATTGGTTCTGACTTCATTGGTGGGACTGCATTGCCTTTATTTTTTTATTTTAATTTTAATTTTTTTTTTTTTGAGATGGAGTCTAGTTCTCTCACCCAGGCTGGAGTGCAGTGGTCTGGGCTCACTGCAACCCCCGCCTCCTGGGTTCAAGCTATTCTCCTGCCTCAGCTTCCTGAGTAGCTGGGACTACAGGCACGGCACCATGCCTGGCTAATTTTTGTGTTTTGAGTAGAGACCGGGTTTCATCATGTTGGCCTGGCTGGTCTTGAACTCCTGACCTCAAGTGATCTGCCTGCTTGGGCCTCCCAAGGTGCTGGGATTACAGACATGAGCCACTGTGCCTGGTCTCCATTTCCTTTATTTCTTTCTGCTGATGAGTTCTGATGCCAGCAAGACCCAGATTGTGCCATAGGAAAGAGGGGGCTGGGCTCTTCCAGAATTCCTATCTTGCAGAAATCTCTCCTCTGTTCCTATGGACAGAGAATTGGGTATTGACCAGTTAAGACTTCTTACTGGGACAGGGCGTGACCACTATAGGACATCTTCCAGACTAAGAGGGCCGGTGGGGGCTACTGGAACAGGGAGGACAGTGGCGGCCACTTACTTGTCATGTGCTTTGTGTGCGGTGACTACATAGTGACATTTGTAGCCGGACTCTGTTTCCTCTGTAGAGACACTGGCAGCCCTACAGTCATGACATTAACCCTGTACAAGGTGGCAGGAGGTGTGGGAGGGCACCAGAAACCCAAGGCCGTTTTACTACCCTTCCCCCAGCGCTCCTGTTACAGTGCTTGTGGGAGTCCCAGCTGTGCTTCCAGGTAAGAAGGGGTTTCTTCCTGCAGCCCACAACACTGACAGGACATGCCTCCTCGTGGTGTGCTCCTAACCTGCCTCTTCTCTCTGCCCCCTCCCTCTTTCTCCTCTCCCCATCCCCTCTCTTTCTTCCTCTTCCCTTCCTCTTTTCCTCTCCCTCCCTCCGTTTCTCTCCCTTCCTTTTCCTTCTCTCCATCTCTCTTCTCCTTTTCCTCCCTCTCCTTCTCTTTCTTCCTTCTCTCTCTTCCAGAGGAGTCTGTTCAGGGATTTCTCGCTCTCTCCCTTTCTTCTTCTTCCTGGAGGAATGTGTTTAGGGATTGGACACCTCTGACTTTGGAGGAGGGAGAAACCTCAGCGGGATGTGTTCCAGGGCGACCCCACCACATCCTTGGAACTAGGATGATCTAGACGTTGGAAAAGACACCATCCGTGGGAAACCCGGGAAAAGGCTTAATGTGTGAAAAGTAATGGAGTGTGAGCTATGCCGTTGGTAGAAACTGCTTTTTTCTTCCGTAACAGTTTAAATCTGTCATCCGTTCTCCATGAAGTGATTGGACGGGGCAAGACTCAGGTTTCCCATCTGTTCTCTGTTTGCATTTGGGCGCCATTTCAAAAACCACACGGGAAAAGTTTATAGGCAAACATTATAAAAAGTGACAGTCTGAAGTGCTGCTATCGCTGGTTTGGCAACGTCAAGTGTTACCTGAAATAGCTTACCGTTTCCAAACCCTTTCGCTGTTTCAACTGTCTCAAGACAACCCTCCCGCTGAGATGGGTGAGAAGTCCAGCTGGATGTGTGCAGTGAAGTCACATAAGTCACAGCCTTTTTTGACTTTTACAAGATTTCCCCCTCCTGGGGCTATCCTCACATACAGTGAGGATTTTTTTCTCTCTGTTTACTTATAGAGCGGGAAATTCATGCAGCTTGTTGCTAGTGGCAATCTGTTTGATGTCACATGGAGAGGTCATGACCTCTACCATGATCTGCTGAGGGGCTCGGAGAGTCAGGCAGCTCCTGCCTCAGTTTCTTTCTCGCCCCAGTCAGAGGTCCTTTGAGTTCCCAAGGAATAACAGGATGGTTTTCTTAGGGAAGGAAGGAGGCCAGTTCAAGGCAGGAATTACTCACAGGCTATGTGCCGATGCCTATTGTCATTCATACTATTTATTTATTTGTTTGTTTGAGACAGAGTTTCACTCATGTCGCCCAGGCTGGAGTGCAATGGCACAGTCTCAGCTCACTGCAACCTCCACCTCCCGGGTTCGAGCGATTCTCCTGCCTCAGCCTCCTAAATAGCTGGGATTACAGGCACACGCCACCACGCCCAGCTAATTTTTTATGTTTAATAGAGATGGATTTCACCTTGTTGGTCAAGCTGGTCTCGAACTCCTGACCTCAGGTGATCCACCCGCTTTGGCTTCCCAAAGTGCTGAATTTACAGGCATGAGCCACCGTGCCTGGCCTATTTATTTATTTATTTTTAGAGACAGGTTCTCATCTCGCTGTGTCACCTAGGCAGGAATGTAGTGGTGTGATCATAGCTCAGTGCAGCCTCTGGGGCTCAAACGAGCCTCCTACCTCAGCCTCCTGAGTAGCTGGGACTACAGATTTTTTTTTTTTTTTCATTTTTTTGTAGAGAAAGGATCTTACCATGTTCCCTAGGCTGATCTTGAACTCCTGACCTCAAGTGATTCTCCCACCTCGACCTCCCAAAGTGCTGGGATTGTAGGCATGACCTACTGTGCCTGGCCATTTATTTTTTGATTAGCTGTACAAGTACCTGTCTCTCTCTTTTTTGAAGTATCAAAACTTTTTTTTTTTTTTTTTTTGAGATGGAGTTTTGCTCTTGTTGCCCAGACTGGAGTGCAATGGCGCGATCTCACCTCATCGCAACCTCCGCCTCCCAGGTTCAAGCGATTCTTCTGCCTTAGCCTCCCAAGTAACTGGGATTACAGGCATGCACCACCATACCTGGCTAATTTTGCATTTTTAGTAGAGACGGGGTTTCTCCGTGTTGACCAGGCTGGTCTTGAACTCCCGACCTCAGGTGATCTGCCACCTCGGCCTCCCAAAGTGCCTGGGATTCAAGAGTGAGGCCAGCATGCCCTGGGGCGGTTAATTTTTTTTTTTTTTTTTTGAGACGGAGTATTGCCTGTCGCCCAGGCTGGAGTGCAGTGGCTGGTCTTCAGCTCAACTGCAGCTCCGCCTCCCGAAGTTTACACCATTCTCACTGGCTCAGCCTCGGAGTAGTGGGACTACGGCGCCCGCCACCCTCGCCCAGCTTAGTTTTTTGTATTTTTTTTAGTGAAGCGGGTTTCCGTGTTGCCAGGATCGGGTCTCGATCTCATGACTCGTGACTCGGCCGTCTCGGCCTCCCCAAAGTGTGGGATTTACGGCTTGAAGCACCCGCCCGGCCGCCGGTTATTTTTTTAAACAGAAGCCGGCTTGTAGCCAGTGGCAGGGGCTCGCCCCTGTTACCTGCACTTTGGGAGGCCGAGGCGGATGGATTGCCTGGCTCAGAAGTTTGAGCCAGCCTGGCCAACACAGTAAAAACCCGTCTCTACTATACAAAAAAAAAAAAAAAAGATCAGCCAGGCGTGGTGGGGTGCACTTATAATCCCAGCTACTCCAGAGGCTGAGGCAGGAGAATCGCTTGAACCCAAGAGGCGGAGGTTGCAGTGAGCCGAGATCACACCATTGCACTCCAGCCTGGGTGAGAGAGTGAGACTCCATCTCAAAAAACAAGCTGCTTGCTAACATGCTGCTGGTACTTCCCAAGTATTTGAAACTTCTGGGAGAGATTCACATGGGTGCAATTGAGCCTTATGCAGCAGGGCTGCGGTAGCGTGGCCATGGCAGTAGAAATGAGTGTTGAGCTGTGTCCCAGGAAGGAGAGTTGGTGCCTTGTTTGTTTACCAATTTTAGGAAACAGTGACAAAGAATGTCCAACACTACTGTGAAGCTGGCTTGCTTCTTTTCAAATTTTAATTCATATTGTGAAAAATACATGGAAACATATTTTCTGTCTGTGGAAGCCTCTGAAAGAGCATTTGTGTGTAGCAAAGCAGCTTCTGGAACCTTCTCCCCACTGCGTTTTGGCAGGAGATGAGGGGGATGTTGGGCTGTGGATCCACCCCTGGTGGATTCTCACAGGAAAGGTGAAAAGTATGCCACAGCAATGGGAAAAAGTAAATCCAGGAAGTGTTCACATGACTATAAAAGGAGTTATGTACGTTTCCTGGGGGGATTCTTTGCTCTTTCACAGAGCAGGCTGTGCAGCCTGGTGGAGTCGGGGAGAGGTGGTCCATGCATGGGGGGTGACCAGAGTTAGGGAGGCCCCTTTGCGCGTGCAGGCACAGAGGGGATTCGCTGATTGTCCTGGCTCCGCACAGCCTGGGGCCAGGTCAGTACAACTGTGGGGAGGGACGTGGAGGGCTCGGGGAGTGCATGTTTGCAGGGAGTGGGCAGTGGCTCAGGTCACCTGCAGCATTCAGACCCAGAAGAGAAGCCAAGTCCTGAGGACGGCAATTGGACCCAAGGACACAGGCAGGGACAGAGCTCCTTCCACTGAGCCAGCTGTTAGGGGCTTGTGTTCTCGGCCCCCTGGCCGGGGTTGTCTTTGATATGTGCCGTGTATGCTGAGCCCTGCAGGCTGGGCTTGGGGGCCACTGGGTGGCCTGGGAGGCTACCAGTGTGGCATTTGGCCCCTCCCCAGCATATGGCCCCACCCCATCCCTGCCTCCCTTCTTACTTACATCCTCCTCTTTGTATTGCTTCTCCCCAACCTCTTTCTCTCTTTCTTTTGTGTTTATTCATTCATTCTCCCTAACATGTGCTTGCAGAGTCTTCTGGGATACCCAGGGATATCACTGGCATGTTTACTAAAGGCACTGCTGATCCCCAGATGGGCCCTTTGTGAAATGACCACTGAAGGAGTGGAGGGAGGAGTCCTTGCTTTCTCAGTTTACGAAGACAGCAGTTACTGGTTTGAGACTTTGAAGACAGGATGGCTTGAGTTTTATGGATAAACATCATTATCTCATTGGTGTATTTTAGGGGTGATATTTTCTATCCTTGAAACTTGGATATCTAGATGACAATTTTGATCTGGTTTTACTGGGATAAAAAGCAGTTTTAGTACATCAAGTCATCTTAACTGTCCATTGAGATGGGACTCCTGTAAAATCACTTTGTACCTGGAGATAGCAATCCAAGTGTTCCGGCTGGGCGCAGTGGCTCACGCCTGTAATCCCAGCACTTTGAGAGGCCAAGGCGGGCGGATCACAAGGTCGGGAGTTCGAGACCAGCATGGCCAATATGGTAAACCCTGTCTCTAATAAAAATACAAAGAAGTAGCTGGGTGTGGTGGTGCACGCCTGTAATCCCAGCTACTTGGGAGGCTGAGGCAGTAGAATCACTTGAACTTGGGAGGTGGAGGTTGTGGCGAGCCGAGATCATACCACTGGATTCCAGTGTGAGCGACAGAGCAAGACTCCGTCAAAGAAAGAGAGAGAGAGACCCAAATGTTCTGTGATTATCCTCTGAAAACCGTGGTGCTTAAAAAATTATGACAAGCATGTTCTGCCTTGAAGAATAACAGTGATAGTGGCAGTCCTTAGCCCAACACGTTGTAGTTGATAACCAGGTACGTCTTCGTTGGCTCATTGGAATCTTACCAATAATAAACCAGTATTTGGGTACTCTTACCCTGCAATAGATGGGGAATGCCAGGCCAAGAGGTTAAGTAGGAACAGAGAGGCGTGGGAACTCAGGGCTTCATCCTCTTCTCGTCCAGGGCAGCACCCTTCACCAGGCATCTCCTGTGTCCAGCTCCGAATAAGACATAGGTCCTTGCTGTCCCCTGTGCTTCCTTCTAGAACAGCAGGTGGTAGTCCAGCAGCTCAGATACCCTCAGTTTCAGCAAGATTTTGGGGTTTACTGATTTTAGGTGAAGGAAAGGGTTCTCAGTGAAAACACTTTCCTTTAAAAACAGGAAATCATACATCATAACTCCTCCTTTGCTGGGAGAGAGATTTTTTCTGCATCACAGTTGCAAATACCTTGCTTATCTCCCCCCCACCCCCCATGCAGTCTTAGAGCATTCCACTGCGTGACACAGGGACATGGTTGCACCTTATCTGAGGGTCAGGATGGAGCAGATTGGTGTGTGGGTCCCAGGTGCCTCCCCTATAAGGGAGGGAAGCTTTGTTGCTTCTGCTCAGTGGCTGCCCTGGTGACCAGTTCTGGCTGAGAGGAAAGTACATTCCATAACATTCCTGGTGACTTGCTTATCATGTGACATTGTCATAATAGACATTGATCATTTTATGACCCAGACTAATCCAATGTAAATTCATTTTAACATGGTGGGTGCTGTTTCAGCAATGAGTTGTTGGAGACCTGGGACTCAAAGGACATCTGGTCCTTGCCTTAGCCAGCTGTCAAAGGGGTTGGACCAACAGTGTTTGGGGCTCCTTCAGTTCTCATGTTGAGTGAATCTGTGACTCTAGGATGTTGGGAGTGGGAGATGGGCTGAGATTTGGGGCCAGACTGAATCCCTGCCCTCTTCTCCTTCTCATATTTCTCTTCTTTTCTTTTTTCTGTTTGGTCTCCATAGTTTAAAGTATTTCTATTAGTCACTCAATTCAGCTGCATTTTGACTTAAGCAGCCTTGAGAGACCTGCTCTAAGAGCCTTCAAACTAAGTTCCCAGCATCTTTTAAACTTTGCTTTGTCCTTCACTTCTCAGCTCAAATGCCTGTTCTTGAGAGAAGTCTCTCTGATCGTCTTATACAACAGGGATTGAAACACATTTTGTAAGGGCAAGACGGCAAACATTATAAGGCTTGCAGACCACAGGGTCTCTGTTGCAACGACTGAACTCTGCCCTTGTAACACACAAAAGCAGCGCCAGACAGTAAGGTATGGGCATGGCCGTGTTCCAATAAAGCTTTGTTTACAAAAACAAGCTGTGGCTGGCTTGGCCCGCGCCATCACCTGCCACCTCCCGCCAAGGGACCAGCCCTCCCCTGCCACTGCTGTGTGCACGTGCCCGTATCTTGCTGTGTCCTTCTTCCTAACACTTAAGCAAGAACACTGTATTTTTTATAGATTTTGTATCTGTTGTCTGTCATTCCCACCATAATGGACGATCCACAAGTGCAGGGTCATCTTGCTGCGGAGCTTCCAGAATAGCCTTGGTGTGTAGTAGGTGTGCAGTAAATAATTGTCGAGTGAGAAAACAGATTTAGAAACATAACCTGCCTGTCAGCGGGGCTTTCCTTGCTTGCTTTGGGGTGCGTTTGTCCATGTTACGTTTAGCTTCTATTTTCCTCCTTTTGTTGTGATTCTTTGTGGTCACGTGCTAGTTGGCATCTGGGGCTTGGCCTGCATGCCTTTGGTGGTGCCCCTTTGGGAAGCCCTGGGCCTCCCGTGTGCTGTCGATGGTGGTGGTGAGGGGATTTCTTGTCCTTGATGCATGTGGCCCTTTCACAGTGGGACTGAAACACAGATTGACTTGATTTCAGTCTCCTGTGGGAGGTTTGTGCTTCGGAGGGGTGTCGAGGCAGAACAGTTGCCTTTGATCCTGCCCTGATTTGGTGCTGTCTCAGTGCTGGGAAGCTTTGCATTTTCCAGGCCTGGAGCTCTGGGTCCCATTCACACTTCGCACTGGAGGGATGAAAGGCCCTCGCTCCAGCCGGCAGCTCCAGCTGCTGTTACTAATAAACGCCAATGGTTTCCCCTCAGCTCCAGTGGAGAGGTTGTGTGGGTTGGATCCTTGTGGGTTCCATCCTGTGCTGCATATCTGGGGACTGTGACCTGGTTCGACATGGCCATGTGTATGCCAAGCAGGATGGGGCTGGTGGTGGGAAGCACAGACAACCATGAGACCCACGGCTTTAGTTAGGGTCTTGGTGTCTCCTCGGGGAGATGGGATGCATTCATGAGAATGTGACGCATCGCATGAGCAGATGTACGGTGGCAGATGTACGGTGGAGGGGGAGGGAGCCACTGCACTTCCGCCCAGGGTGACTGATGCAAGGTGACCCCCAGCCCAGAGGGCCCTACTTGATTTGGGCCTTGGAGGGTGGATGACAGGGGAAGAGAGGGAGGAAGGACTGTCCCTACAGGAGAAGCCTGGGACGTGTGTGGCGGGAGTTGGTGAGCAGGGTGGGACGAAACTTTGTCGTGGGGAGTGGGGGGCACACAGCACCCAGCGGCTTCATTTCAGGACCCCTGGAAGTGCAGTGGAGACCGCCTTGCAGCTGTCTGGGTATTTTGCTCTTTTTGTTTTTGGTGTTAAGGCCTCCAGGCTTTTATCATTTTGAGGAAAACAGCAGGTCTCAGCTCACCCAGCACAGAATTAGTTAGGTCTCTAAACCCGCAAAGTACTGATCTGAACCTGAGAGCTCATGAAAACTCTGGGTGGCAAAAAATCTTGTAGGGGATCCCTTAGTTTTCCTTGAGTATGAGACATTTCATTTTAAGAAGCTTGGCCTTAGGGCAACGTACCAAGTCTAGCACAAGTAATGAAGAGTGTATGTGTGTGTGATGCACAGTCACGTTTAACGTACAAATGTGAAAAACTTGGCATTCTTACAAATAAAACATACCACAATGACAGATTTTTGCAGGTATTACGTTGCAAGCACACTTTGGCAATCAATTTAAACATTTTCTTGTGGAATATCCTTCCATGCTATGGTTTGGTTTGTTTCTAAAGCCCTGTAGGATGTGGAAACTAAGTCAGGACAGATTTGCTGGGGGTATCATACCTCTGGTTGCTGTTCCAGATACTTCCTGACTTCCTGGGGCTTGGGGAGAGGTGGATGCCTGCTGGGGCCATTTGCAAAGCAAGAACAGCTTCTCCTGGGAAAAAGCAGCCTCCACTGACCTTTGTTGGACGTTCTCTCCTCTCCCTCCTTCCCATCTGTCTCCATCTTCTCTCTCCCACCTTTCTGCAGAGCCACCAACCAAATACCAAATCTCTCAACCAGAAGTGTACGTGGCTGCACCAGGGGAGTCGCTAGAGGTGCGCTGCCTGTTGAAAGATGCCGCCGTGATCAGTTGGACTAAGGATGGGGTGCACTTGGGGCCCAACAATAGGACAGTGCTTATTGGGGAGTACTTGCAGATAAAGGGCGCCACGCCTAGAGACTCCGGCCTCTATGCTTGTACTGCCACTAGGACTGTAGACAGTGAAACTTGGTACTTCATGGTGAATGTCACAGGTGAGTTGGCCCGTGAGCACTACGCTCTCTCTTCTCCGTAGCCATTATGTGATTTACATTTTTTTGGCCAAGTGCAAAGGTAGCGAGATCTCTAATTGGATGCCAGGCACACAGCTTCATAGTTTTTGAAATTCTTCGTTGGGACCTGGTGCACCAGAAAGGCCAATCATTAAGAATGACAGAACTCTTGTGCACAAAGTAACATTTTTCTTAAGATAGTATGGTTTTATTTAAGGAAATACATGCTTTTTTCTTTCTTTTTTTGGTACCACTGACATCTTTGGCATTTAGAATATAGGACTGAAATTTGGATACTCAAGATTTCTGATTCGTTTATTAAAGTTTGAGTTTCTCTCCTTGATTTCATTCTGTGCAGTGAGCAGGACAGAACAGGCCCCCTTTGTGGCTGAGTTTAAAGTTCTGCTTTCAGAATGTTAGTTGACGATGAGAAGGGCCACACAGGTACTAAGTTTTGTCAGGGATCAATTTCTTTCTTGAAGGGGACCCGCATACTGAAAGGTTAGTGTTGGAAAAAGAGTCTTTGGGTACTACACAATCGGTAAATTTGTCAGGGGCTTGAATACTGTTTGAAGCTTGAAATCCAGTTCTCGTATATCCAATTTTATAACCTGTTTAAACAGCGTGAAAACAGAAAACATTGAGAATCATAACATAGACCAACTGTCATCATGGAGGGAAAATTTAAGCCATTAAAACTATCTTAACTAAACACAATCCCAGGCTCTTTGCGAGGGTTCCTGGCTTGTTGACTTTGCTATGGAGAAGGTCTCAGTTGTAGATAATTGCAACCTTTTTGCTTTGCAAAAAAACACATCCATGGAATATGTTCTTTTGCATGCAGATGCCATCTCATCCGGGGATGATGAGGATGACACCGATGGTGCGGAAGATTTTGTCAGTGAGAACGGTAACAAGAGTAAGTAACCGCCCGGCTCCGATGGTCCCCGAGAGAGGAGCGTGGAGGGAAGTCCTGCCTGTCACCTGTCTTCTTGTCGACTCTTCCGTGCCATGCTGTGTCCCGCGGCCCTTGCCTTTCCCCGCTGTGTCTACTTTCCTGACTTTCAAACCTGAGAATAAACCACCGTTGCTGCACACCTTCTCTATTTTTGTCCTTTCTTCTCGTGTCACTGGTCATTCGTTTTTCAAAGCAGTTACTACTTCTCTTTCCTTGATTTTTCCTTTTCCCTTTGGCTTCTCCCTATTCAGAGACATAAAAATAGTAGAACCACGTAACATCTTGGTTTTCCCTGCAATCATTGATCGTGCTTGGTTGAATCCAGTGGTGCGTGACTGGGGCGATGGCCTATTTTGGCTGTCCCGGCACAATGGGCAATATTTGGGTGTCACAACAGAGGGTGGGGGTGCTGGTGGCCTTTAGTTGGGGAGGGGCCAGGGATGCAGAGCACAGCCCCATAACAAAGAATTATCTGGTCCAAGATGTCAGTTGTCCCTAGGACAAGAAACCCCGGCCTCCTACAACACACACCTCATGCTGAGTGGAAATGAAGGGCGTGTGCCTTACTTTGCAGACCACAATTGAAAAGGGACCCAAAGGTGGTTTGCTTAATGAGGGCCGTGAACACCGAGCGCTAACACGAGAGAGGCCATGTACTTGCGAGGAAGAACACGGCATAGCCTCCTGGAGCTGGGCAACCTGTATTTGAATCTTTCTCCACAACTTCTGGGTTGCTCATTTCACTTCTGTGCCTTAGTTTCTTTAACTGTAAAGTGGGGAGTAATAATAATAATAATAATAATAATAATAATAATCATAATACCTTCTGGGATTGTTATGAGGATTACATGAGTTCCTAGTTGTATAGTGCTCAGAAGAGTCAGTGCTTGCAAATGTTTATTCAGTAAAGACAATAGAATATAGCATTACTAGCATTTTCCAATGACTTGGCTGGAATGTTCCCAAAGTGTTTGAACATAGGGTATTGGGGTTCTCTGCTTACATGGTACATTCTACATTTTTCTTAAAAGGATTTTAGTCAATTTAGTACATTTAAACAAGGCCTAAGTAATATATACCACACCCGGCTAGTTTATGTATTTTTTTTTCCCCCGAGATGCCATCTTGCTCTGTGACCCAGGCTGGAGTGCAGTGGCGTGATCTCAGCTCGCTGCAACCTCCATCTCCTGGGTTCAAGCAATTCTCCTGCCTTAGCCTCCTGAATAACTAGGACTACAGGGGCCTGCCACCACACCTGGCTAATTTTTGTATTTTTAGTAGAGATGGAGTTTCCCCATGTTGGTCAGGCTGGTCTTGAACTCTTGACCTCGTGATTCACCTGCCTTGGCCTCCAAAAGTGCTGGGATTACAGACGTGAGCCACCGTGCCTGGCCTAATTTATGTATTTTTAGTAGAGACAGAGTTCTGCCATGTTGGCCAGGCTGCTCTTGAACTCCTGACCTCAAGTGATCCACCCACCTTGGCCTCCTGAAGTGCTGGGATTACAGGTGTGAGCCACTGCACCTAGCAATACTTTATTTTTTAGAGCACTTTTAGGTTCACAGCAAAATAATGAGGAAGGAACAAAGATTTCCCGTATAATCTTCTCCAACACATGCATAGCCTGTCCTGTTATCAACATCCCCACCAGAATGGTACATCTGTTCTGGTTGATGAACCTGCACTGCCATCATTATCACCCAAAGTCTGTAGTTGACTTTAGGGTGTGTAATCACACAGTGTGTAGCCTTTACAGATTGACTTCTTTGACTTAGTAAGATGCATTTAAGTTTCCCTCATGTTTTTTCATGGCTTGATGGGTCATTTGTTTGTAGCACTGAGTATTCCATTGTTTGTAAGTATCAAAGTTTATCCATTTACCTGCTAAAGGATATCTCAGCCGGGCACTGTTGCTCATGCCTATCATCCCAGCACTTTGTGAGGCTGAGCAGGTGGATCACTTGAGAACAAGAGTTCGAGACCAGCCTGGCCAACATGGCGAAATCCCTGTCTCTGCTAAAAATACATAAGTTAGCCAGGTATAGTGGCTCACGCCTGTAATCCCAGCTACTCAGGAGGCTGAGGCATGAGAATCACTTGAACCCAGGAGGCGGAGGTTGCAGTGAGTCGAGATCATGCCGCTGCATTCCCGCCTGAGTGACAGAGTGAGACTCCATCTCAAAAAAAAAAAAAAAAAAAAAATCTGTTGCTTCCAAGTTTTGACAGTTGCAAATGAAGCTGCTATAGACGTCTTTGTGCAGGTTTTTGTGTGGACATAGTTTTCAGTTACTTTGGGTAAATGTTAAGGAGTGTGATTGCTGGATTATGTGGGAAGAGTGTGTTTAGATTTGTAGGAAACCACCAAGCTGCCTTCCAAAGTGGCTGCACCGTTTTGCATTCCCACCAGCAAGGAATGAGAGTTCCTGTTGCTCCACATCATTCGATCTGCCCAGTGTTCTGGATTTTGGCCATTCTGATAGGTGTGTAATGGTATTTTGTTGTTTTAATTTAAATTTCTCTGATGACAGATGATGCAAAGCATCTTTTAATATGATTAATTGCCATCCATATATCTTCTTTGGTGAGAGGTCTGTTAAGGCCGTTGGCCCATTTTTTAATTAGGTTGTTTGTTTTCTTACTGTCGAGTTATAAGAGTTCTTTGTATATCTTGGATAACAGTCCTTTATTACATCTCTTTTGCAAATAGTTTCTCCCCCAACCTGTGGCTTGCCTTTTCATTCTCTTGACAGTGTCTCTTGCAGAGCAGAAATTTTTAAGTTTCATGTAGTCCAGTTTTTTCTTTTATGGATGGTGCCTTTGGTATTATATCTAAAATGTCATCATCCAACCCAAAATCATCCAGATTTTCTCCTATGTTACCTCCTAGGATTATTATAGTTTTGTATTTTGTATTTATGTGTGTAATCTATTTTAAGTTAATTTTTGTGAAGGATGTTAGGTGTGTGTATGGATTCACTTTTTAGCCTGTGGTGGTTCTGGCACTATTTGTTGAAAATACTTTTTTTTTTTTTTTTTTTTTTGAGATGGGAGTTTCGCTCTTATTGCCCAGGCTGGAGTGCAATGGTGCGATCTCAGCTCACCACAGTCCCTGCCTCCTGGGTTCAAGCAATTCTCCTGCTTCAGCCTCCCGAGTAGCTGGGATTACAGGTACATGCTACCACACCCCGCTAATTTTGTATTTTTAGTGGAGATGGGGTTTCTCCATGTTGGTCAGGCTGGTCTGGAACTCCCAGCCTCAGGTGATCTGCCCGCCTCGGCCTCCCAAAGTGCTGGGATTACAGGTGTGAGCCCCTGCGCCCGGCCTGTCTTTTAGCTTTTTAAAGGAAAAAGATAAAACAGATATTGGTAGGTACCTCGGATAAATGAGTTACTTAAGTGAAGATTTAGATTTGTCCCTGAATATCCTAGCAGCTTGGGCAAAAGGGAAATATTTTGGTTGATGCAGTTTTTACTTTTTGTCAAGAGGAAGCTTAGGGCAGTGGTTCTCAAAGTGAAGTTCCTGGAGCAGCAGCATCAGCATCACCTGAGAACTCCCTCGAAATGCAGATTCTCAGGTTCCTCCTCAGTCCCACTGCCTTAGAAACTCTGGGGGTGATTCTGCTTCACACTGAAATGCGAGAACCACTGGCTTAGAATTTGCACATGGAGGTCTGCCCTGAATGGGAGCTTACCGTTAGCGGTCTTGTTCGTAAAACAGTGGATAATAAGGTGAGTGGAAGTATCTTCTGTGATTTGTACCAGCCTTCTAAAGAGGTTATCATTATTATTTAACAAAAAGCACTGATACAGTGGAGCACGTCACTCACTTCTTTTGGCCAGTGGCTCTGGCATGAAGCTGGAGGCAAAGATGCTGAAGGCCCGCCCTAGACAGGCTCTGAGCTGGTTGCTGGTTCCATCCGTGCCACTGATAACCCGATCAGGTGGAGAGAGTATTTATTCTTGCTTTATTGATTAGAAAGTTGTGGCTCAGCAAGCAAAAGCAGAGCTGCGTTTCAGTCGTAGGCCTGTTGCATGAGAGCATCCTAGGGTCACGATGTGGGTGGAGTGAGAATGATTGTACAGGTGTTTACAGCTCTCAAGTTTTACTGTATGTGGGTGTTCTCGCTGTGGATTGAGACATCAGATTCTGTCAGGGTGGTTTTTGGATGCCTGGGGAACTGTGTTGTCCTGGTGGTCAGGTACCTGCCTGATAGCAGGTTACTGTGAAACCATGTGAAGCAATAAAATGCAACAGCAAGGTATGGATTACGTGACAGGCAGGCTGAGTGGTTCAGAAGGATTATATGCTGTGGCCCTTATGCTTTGCCTTATGAACACTGTTCCTAGCTGCCCAGTGCCCATGCAGAAGGACCAGGGGGTAGAGCGCCCATGTGATGAATGCCAACCAACAGTGTACTTGCCATGCCTTCACCTTGCAAGCAGGATTCTTTTGTAATTAGCTCTCAAATGACACCAACTCTGCCCCCGAAATGGGTGCTCTGCAGTGATTAAGGGCTAGTGTTAGCTGTACCAGGGAGATACTGCTGTGAGGAGGTGCCTCTGTTTGGTGTCTGTGAAACATTAGATGCTATTTAAAGTGATAGCAGTTCTTAGCTGGCTACTTGGCCTCTGCCATCTGTTAGTGTGATTAGGCTGGTCTGATTCACAGGTGCAGCCTGGGGCGGCTGAGATTAAGCAGCTGTGGCCTGTGTGGACAGAGGAATGCCATGGCCTGGGTAATTGGCAAGGCAGGAACGGGGACGTTGCCATTAAAACAATTTTTTGCCACCTCAAGTGTCAAATGCCTGACCCGATTAATAGGGAAAATTGCAGAAGCACCAAATTCTTTGCATTTTCAGCCACCTGGAAAACACTCATGTGTCCAGATTGATTTCTTTGGTGCCTTCTCATTGTCTGGAAATGCCACTGGGGTGTGTTTGAATGTTCTTCTTTAGGAACTTTGACAAATGATGCTCCAGTGACCCGGTGTTGATGGTGACATTTTTGGGCTTTTTTCAGTTTTTTTTTTTTTTTCTCCTTTTGGATTGAGACATTGAAAATTTAGTTCTGTATCTTCCAGTTGGAAAAATATATTGCAGGTCATTTCTTCTGCTGATATGCTAGATTATTGATCTAATTTTGGTGGTTAATATAAGAAGGCAAGCTCAGCTGCCTGCTAGAGTTCCTTTTAGATTCTGTACAAAGTACAAAAAGCTTGGGCACCAAATACAATGGCAAAAATAACAATCAAGAATGAAAGATCGGGCGCAGTGGCTCACGGATGTAATCCCAGCACTTTGGAAGGCCAAGGTGGGCAGATCACAAGGTCAGGAGTTCGAGACCAGCCTGGCCAATATGGTGAAACCCTGTCTCTACCAAAAATATAAAAATTAGCCTAGCTTGGTGGTGGGCGCCTGTAGTCCCAGCTACTCGGGAAACTGAGGCAGGAGAATCGCTTGGACCCGGGAGGCGGAGGTTGCAGTGAGCTGAAATCGTGCCACCACACTCCAGCCTGTGTGACAAAGCAAGACTCTGTCTCAAAAAAAAAAAAAAAAAAAAATCTCTCTCTCTCTCTCTCTCTCTCTCTCTCTCTCTATCTATCTTTCTATCTATCTATCTATCTTTCTATCTATCTATATCTATTTTAAGTTGATTTCTTCATCACAGATGTGCAGGGCATTTGCTGGTCATATTTTAGCAGCTGACTAGCTGATGACCTCACATGGTACCAGCACTAGATGTTTCCAAGTGGAACAGTCCTGTGATGTCATTACAAGCCTGGCTGCCAGGAAATAATGCTGTTACATATGCCCCTCGGTGCAACACATTTTCTCCAGAAAGAAAGTTGCAATTTCAAATGCTAATTTTTGAAATGCATCCAGGTTGAGGGTTTTGAAAGGTTAAGAATTCATCCTTTTGCGTAAAAGCATGAGTTAACTAGTTCTTGCCTTCCCTAATACTAGGTGTGTTGATGGGTTATCTGGCAGCCACTAGGTAGATACATATACCCATTTGTTCGAGGGATTTTTATTGTCTCCAGCTTGTGTTTCGGTGATTAATGTTTCTGAAGAACTTGAGACTTAGTTTTGAGAAGATCACAATTGACGAAAAGTTCAGGTCCGTTGCTTAACTCGAAGGAAGTGATGGAGAAACAGCTGTATCAAGACTCTTGCTGTTAAAGTGGTTCTTTCTCTCGAGTGATGCGAGACAAAGTGATTTTCTATTTTGGTTTCATTCCTGTTGAGACCTGCAGATGCCCACACTCCATGTCAGGGAGAAAGGCTATTTTTTTTGGAAGTAATTAGGGAAAATGAAGGTAGTTAGCCTGAGATCCCAAACTCATTTCATTGATTAACCTGCCGATAACAGTTCAAAGTCACCTTTGTTCTAATTGGGATTTTTACTTGGTAGAGATCTTAAGTTGGTAACCGCAGGCTTCTTAGTTGTGTTGAAGTTTCTAGGAATTGAAAAGAACAATAGCAACAACAACAGCAACAAAAAACCTACACAGGCTTCGCAAATTTTTGGAAATTCCCTTTGTAATGAAAACATCATCAATAAGTTGGTTTGGGCCAGCACAGCAGCTCGCGCCTGTAATCCTAGCTAGTTGGGAGGCCGAAGCAGGAGGATTGTGTGTACCCAGGAGTTTGAGACTAGCTTGGGCAACATAGCAAGACCCCATCTCTACAAAAAATAAAAAATTAGCCAGGTGTGGTGGCTCATGCCTGTAGTCATGGTTACTCGGGAGGCTGAGGTGGGAGGATCACCTGAACCCAGGAGATCAAGGCTGCAGTGAGCCGTGGTCATACTGCTGCAGTGCAACCTGGGCAACACAGCAAGACCCTGTCTCTTAAAAGAAAAGGCTGGTTTTGGTGTTTTATTGCAAAGACTGGTGATGAGGTTCCATCCAATGGTTGGACTGAATATCTTTCTCATTCTCCTTCTTGGTTAAACAGCGCAGCCAATGATTGGAGAAGTTTCCTTTGAAGGCAGATCTTGGCAATTCCCGTGGGCTAACTGGTCTGCTCGTGGGCTCTGTTCTTTCACTTGTGGTTAACTTGCTTGGTTTTTAAAACATATATTTCTGATTGAATGCCTGGCTGGTTAGCAAGTTTTAATGAGAGTTCTCAAATAAAGCCACAGACACACCCCTCATAATCATATCCTCACTCACATCTCCATATTTTGTTAGATTTGTTTTCTCTTAGTTTATACCAAACCAAAAACAGAACTGCAGGATAGTGGGGAGCTCTGAGACATTTTTCCCCTGTCAGGAGTCAAGGCATTCAAATGTCCTGATTAGTGATATTTTTAAAAGCCCTAATTATAGACTCGAGACAGAGGCTTTAGTGGGGCTTTAGAGAGTTTGTGAGACTTAATCTAGGAGCTGAAACAGGCTGTGTTTTTAAAATTTTTTGCATCCATAAAAATACAGTTGGCAGTCATCAGTGGCCGCTGCTCACATAAATCTTGAACTTTTGACTTAATTACCATGGGAGAGTTCAAAGGGCAGGCTGGAGTGGTTGAAGGAACACTGTTCAGGGAGCTGGAGATGGGCCTGGCCTCAGCCCGGCCTCTGGCTGTGTGACCTTGATCAAATCACTTAACCTTTCTGGATGACATTGATCACATCAGTCGTTGGGCCAGATGGTCACTGAGGTCTCTTTTGGTACAGCCTGGTAATATGATTCCATGTTTCTCCTTTAAATCATTGGGCCGTGTTCTCTCTTTTTTTGGTTCCAGAGAGAGAGAGAGAGAGATAGAGAAGATTATAAACCTTAGATGTCAGCGTTGGGATGTGTAAGGGTTTTGGTGGGGGCAGGCCCAGGAGACTATGGTTTCTCATTAAGTTTAAATTGCAGGGTCGAAAGAAATCATATAATCCTACCATTTGTTGATAGAATCAATACCTGCCTAGCACAGAGATACCCAGAAAGTATGTTCGAACTGGGAGGGACCTTAATCAGTGCAACTACTTCATTTTAATAGCTAAAGCTTTTAATAGTCATCCATCCATCCAATAAACGCTTGAGTGCCTACCCCATAGGCTGAAGACAACTCCAGCTGTACCCTCCAGGTGCCCTACTCTTGTTGGTCAGCATCAGAAGGAATATTTTTCAGTACAGAGAAACTGATGTTAGAAGCACACATCTATCACAAAGAAGGGGCCCCGAGAAAGAATGATAACTTGGCTCTGGGGTGGGAATGTTAAAGGCTGTGTTGGAGGCCTTTAAGGGAAGTTTCTGTGCGTTTATAAATCTCTCTGTAACCCATTGCATCTTAAAAGACTTCTGTTGTCTTAAAGTAAAATTCTACTTACTTAATATTATTACTTACATGCAATAACTGTTACAGTGTAGAAAATGATAATGAGTAGGTATGCTATACGCTGGTGATGGGATGTGATTGATTGACTGTGGCTAGGTTTGACTGTTCCTTTAATCAGCTCATTCTTAGTATTTAATGATTAGGAGAACATCATTCTCGTGGTACCTGTTACATCAGAAGCTCTAAGAATATCAGAGCCAAAGGTACCATACCTATCATCGAGATTAATTTGTTTCCTTTACAGGTGGTTTAGTATCATTCATTTTGAATGCCATTGGAAGTTTATACCACACATCTCTATTAGTTGACTTTAAGCCCGCTCTTCATACACCCCTAAGGTATATAAAGTTCAGGGAAACTCATGTGTCCTTGGCTTGCAGATTCATTTGATTGATTGATTGAGACAGAGTTTTGCTGTTGTTGCCCAGGCTGGAGTGCAATGGCATGATCTCGGTTCACTGCAACCTCTGCCTCCTGGGTTCAAGCGATTCTCCTGCCTCAGCCTCCTGAGTAGCTGGGACTATAGCCATGCGTCACCACGTCCAGCTAATTTTTGTATTTTTAGTAGAGACAGGGTTTCACCATGTTGGTCAGGTTGGTCTTGAACTCCTGACCTCGGGTGATCTGCCTGCCTCGGCCCCCAGAGTGCTGGGATTGCAGGCGTGAGCTACGGCACCTGGACTGCAGATTCATTTTAGATAGAATTGTTGAGTAAACATCCCTGTTGAGCATCTACTATGGACAAGGCTGATCTCGGCTTTGGTAGATCTTTAATTTGGTACATGAGTTCCTTCTCCAAATGAGAGTTGTTAAAGCTGTTCATGAGCCTTGGTATAAAAGGGGCTTCCTTAGGTAGAGGAGCCTGTCCTAGGTGCCTGGATGGTGTTTGTCTCCAGCTGCTTTGGAGTTCTTGGGAAGCCCTGGCATTTCCACGTGTGGCCTTTCCAACTGCGAAAACATACAGAGGACACCAGGCTGCTGATGAAGGAAACGCAGTAAGGCTATCTTATAGTATTATTATTTTTCTAGATCTTACAGATTCTTCAGGGTTCACATAAAGCTAGTGTATTTCAGGAAGAGCTATTGTAAAATTATAAAAGAGTTCTGGCCAGGCACGGTGGCTCACACCTGTAATCCCAGCACTTTGGGAGACCGAGGCAGGCAGATCACAAGGTCAGGAGATTGAGACCATCCTGGCTAACACGGTCTCTACTACAAAAAAAAAAAAAAAAAAAAAAAAATTAGCTGGGCATGGTGGCGGGTGCCTGTAGTCCCAACTACTCGGGAGGCCGAGGCAGGAGAATGGCATCAACCCGGGAGGTGGAGCTTGCAGTGAGCCGAGATCGTACCACTGCACTCCAGCCTGGACAACAGAGCGAGACACTGTCTCAAAGGAAAAAAAGACTCTTCCCCTCCCGTATCAAGTTCATTA